>NW_026587382.1:2931012-2951901 GCF_907164565.1 Psammomys obesus | reverse complement strand
GTGTGTGTGTGTGTGTGTGTGTGTGTGTGTGTGTGTGTGTGTGTGTGAGAATAGCTTCAGAAACTGGGTTCTCTCTTCTATCATGTGGCTCTAGGGATTGAGCTCAGATCATCAGGTTTGGCAAAAGTTACCCAGGAGCCACCTCACCAGTCTGACAACCTGAGTTTGATACTAGGACCCACATGGTAAAAGGAGAGAAGTTAACTCCAGAAAGTTGTCCTCTGACCTCCACACACACACCACGGAGTCCTCAGTGTCCTCATGAAACACCCCCTCCAATAAGTTAACAAAAACTTCAAAGCTGGGCCAGGTGGTGGCACATACCTTTAATCCTAGCACTTGGGAACCAGAGGCAGGCAGTTTGAGGGCAGCCTGGTCTACAGAGCAAGTTTCAGGACAGCCGGTACTACACAGAGAAACTCTGTCTCAAAACACAAAACAAAACAAAGCAAAATTCAAAGTAGGGCCTTCTGGAAAAGGCCTGTAGTCTCAGTAATCCCAGTTTCTAGGAGGCTGAATAGAAACATTCCAAGTTGGAGACTAACCTGAGCTGTACCAAGAAACCCCTGTGATCCCAGCACTCGGGGAGGCAGAGGCAGGTGCGGATCTCTGAGTTTGAGGCCAGCCTGGTCTACAAAGTGAGTCCAGGACAGCCAAGGCAGAGAAAGCCTGTGTCCAAAACCAAAAGCAAACAACAACAACAACAACAACAAAAAACAAAATACGAATCAAGGGCTGGCGTTAGAGCTCCACCTACAGAGGGCTGCTTAGTACACACAAAGTCCGGGTTTGATCTGAGCATGGAGGAGCAATAGTTCAAGGCCTGTTCCAGCTATAATATGAATTTAAGTACAGTTTGGGTAATTTAGTGAGACTTGTCTCAAATGAAAGAATAGTAAGAGCCAGTTCAGTGGTAGACATTTCTTTACTATGTGCAAGGCTGTAGGTTCAAGTCCCAGTACAGCCTAAAATAAAAGTATACAACAAAAAATTTTGTTTTTTTATGGTATATAAGTACAAAAATTCTTTTGATATGGTTTCAAATTTTTCTTTTCAACTAATTTTATTATTTTTAAAACTATTTGTGTATTTGCCTATTTTTGCCTGAATGTATTCTGTGCAATTACCTGCTCGCCTCTGACCTCTGCAGGTCAGAAAAGGGCATTGGATCCCCTAGAACTGAACTTACAAGTGGTTGGGAGGATCACGTGGGCCGTCGGGAAGAGCGCCCAGGACTTTTAACTGCTGACCCATCTCTCCAGCCCATGCAACTATTTTTTTTTTTTTCTGGTGCAGAGGACAAAACCCAAGGTGTTACTGAGCTAAATTATCAATCTTGCAACTAACGTTTAAGAAATTACCACATGTCTAGCGAGCTTCGTGATACAATGGCAGCATGCTGGTCTAGCAGGCACAAGGCTGTATGGACCACAAAAAAATTACCACTTGCCAAGCCTTGGTGCAGCATCAAAGAATACCTACCATCATCTGAAAAAGTTATTAAAACGCTAGGTGTGGCCAGACCTGCCATCTCATGCTTGTAATTCCTGTGTAACTATCCTCAAAGAAATTCTAAAAACATGTGTGCCCCTCTCCTCTGCTATCAGACTACTGGGACAATGGACTCAAGAAATTGGAACTTTTCCAGGAATCTCACATTGGAAGAAGGAAAGGCTGAGCTCGGGTGCCAGGCAGAGAGAGTTGTCTGCAGAAAGAGATCACACAGTTCTGACAGCCTGTCAGGCCACCTTGCAGGAAACAGGAGCCAATGAGAGCAGTTGGGACCACACCTTGACCAGGAGAGGTTAGTTAGGCATACATACTTTCTATCAACCTAAAACTCATGTATGTCAGAAACCTAAAACAGACTGGATCTGTTTTCTATGTGGCCATACCAAATAAATCCTTTTCTGCTTTTCATTATTATTATTATTTTAAATATTTATTATATAGTGTTCTGCCTGTATATATGCCTTCCCACCAGAGGAGGGCACCAGATCTCACTATAGATGGTTATGAGTCACCATGTGGTTGCTGGGAAGTGAACTTAGGACCTTTGAAAGAGCAGCCACACACTGAGCCATCTCTCCAGCCCCTGCTTTTCATTATTAATGTTGCATTTAAATGACACACTTGATGATGGATGGCCAAGCTGAACTTGTTAGGGATGCCAGGGCCCAAGCTCTAACCCTAACATGTATGGTAACAATTTTGGGAAGCCATGGCCAGGAGAGCCTCTGCCTCTCAGAGTGCTGGGATTAAAGGCAAGAGCCACCACTGCCGGCTATGTGAGTACATAATATCAATGTGAAGATCTGGGGACAGATTATGGAGCTGCTTCCCCTTTTGCTTTGAAAAGTAAACTAATATACTATATAATTTTATATAGCTAACTATATAAAATTAGGAGTAGATGATTCCCCTGACCCTTCCACAGAATCTCACTATGTAGCCCTGACTAGCCTGTATGTAGCCAGTATGTAGATCAGGCTGACCTTGAACTCCCAGAAACCCACTTGTCCATTTGAGAGGAAGTTAAGTCTTACATTTGAATACCCGAAAGACTACCTGAAACATACTTGAAAAGATATTAAAAAGCTATTTATTTATTTATTTATTTATGTATTTATTTGAGACAGGGTTTCATGTAGTTCACACTAGTCTCCAACTTGCCAGATAGCCAAGGAA
The DNA here is from genome assembly GCF_907164565.1 of Psammomys obesus. Classification (NCBI taxonomy): domain Eukaryota; kingdom Metazoa; phylum Chordata; class Mammalia; order Rodentia; family Muridae; genus Psammomys; species Psammomys obesus. Next base: position 2,949,213 of record NW_026587382.1, on the reverse strand, counting down.
CTTGAGCTCCTGATCCTTCTGCCTCTACCTCCCAATTGTTGGCATTATATGCGGTACTGAGAACTGAACCCAGAGCTTTGTGAAAGCTAGGCAAGCACTCTACCAACAAAGCCACATTCTTAGCCCCATACAAACCCTGTGTTGATGGAAATACCTCTAAATAATGCACATAAAAATCCTTGTGTGGGGTTATTGCTATCATTTCCTTTTTCAGGAATAGTTCATCTTTTTACATTTACTTATTCTGTGTGTGTGTGTGTGTGAGAGAGAGAGAGAGAGAGAGAGAGAGAGAGACAGTGAGAAACTCTAATATCTTGTGTTTAAAGGGTGGTTATATAAAAATGTTAAGTGCTCAGAAAATAAACTTTGTTATTTCTGATACAGTATCTCTCTACTATCTAGCTCTGGCTGTCCTGGAATTTGCTCTGTAGACCAGGCTGGCCTTGAACTCACAGAGATCCATCTGCCTCTGCCTCCCAACTGCTGGGACTAAAGGCATACGCCATCATGCCTGGCTATCAGGAAATTTCTAAACTGCTTTTTGTTTGTATATTTAACATGTAAGTGTAAAATATACGTTTTAGAACTGGCTTGTATATAGAGCTACTTTTGTAATAATTTCTAGGCGTTGATCCATATAGACTTAGACTACACGTATATTTCTGAATGTTGAAATGGGCTAATTTAGCCCCTTTCTATTGCTATTAGCCTAACTACTAGTAAAAGATACATTTTGTTGTAATGTTACAGGGGTAGATATTTTACCTTTTTAATATTTATTTATTTTTTGGCTTTTCAAGACAGAGTTTCTCTGTGTAGCCCTGGATGTCCTGGACTTGCTTTGTAGACCAGGCTGGCCTTGAACTCACAAGAGATATGCCTGCCTCTGCCTCCCCGAGTGCTGGGGAGTACAGGCTTGTGCCACTGTGTCCAGTTTAATATTTACTGTTAAAATTGTTTCTGTTTGCTCCTGGTATCTGTGGATATCTGCTCATGGAGGCCAGAAGCGGGGGAGGTCAATCCCTTGGAACTGTAGTTACAGGTGGATTTGGACCACCTTATATGGTTGCTAGGGACCAAATCAGCAAAAGCAGTACATGCTCTTAACTGCTGAGCCATCTCTTCAGTCCAGAAAGTGGACATTTTAATATCCAATTAAGTATATAGGCACATAATAAAATTAACAAGATTTTATATTTTAGTGAGCTAACTGCTTGGGGACCAGCAAGACTGCTTAGCATATAAAGAAATTTGCCACCAAGTCTGACAACTAGAATTCTATCCCCAGGACTTACCTGGTGGAGAGGACAGGCTTTTGAGAGCTGTCGTCTGACCTCCACACGAGTACTGTGGACATGCACACTTCCACCCAAAAATCAATCTATGGATTAATTAACCTTTTTTAAGGTGATAAAGTGATGGCTCAGCAGCGGAGAGTATGCAATGCTCTTTCGGAGGCTCTAATTTGGAGCCTGTGATTCCAGTTCCATGACCAGACACCCTCTTCTTGATTCTGCAGGCACTCACACACACACATGCCTCCACAGACAAATGTACATATAGACAGAGGCAGGTGGAGCTATGTCTAGGGCAGCTGTGAGCTACATAGTGAAAACCTATCTTATAAAACACACACACACACACACACACACACACACACACACACCACATACATTGGCTTTGTTTTGTTTTGAGGAGACAGGGTTTCTCTGTGTAGCCCTGGCTATCCTGGACTCACTCTGTAGACCGGCTGGTCTTGAACTTAGAGATCTGCCTGCCTCTGTTTCCAGAGTGCTGGGATCAAAGCTGTGCACCACCAATGCCGGCTTTTTTTTTTCCCCTCTTTTAAATGTATCTTTAAAAAGGAAAATACGTTGCCCGTTGGTGGCGGTGCATGCCTTGAATACCAGTACTCAGGAGGCAGGGGCAGAAGGCTCGCTAAATTCAAGGCCACCGTGGACTACAGATCATATTCTAAGGCAGCAGGGCTGGAGAGATGGCTCAGAGGTTTAGAGCACAGGCTGAGTTCTCCCAACCACCTATAATGAGATCTGGTGCCCTCTTCTGGCATGCAGGTGTACACACAGGCAGAAATGGTACACATAATAACTAAATAAATCTTTAAGAAAAAATTCTAGGGCAGCCAAGGCTACAGAGAACCTTGTCTCAAAACCCAACAAGGAAAAAAAATCTTAGCAGAAATTCAGAGTTTCTTTAAGTTTCTATCTATATCTTTTATAGATGGTTATGAGACACCATATGGTTGCTGGGAATTGAACTCCAGACCTTTGGAAGAATAGCCAGTGCTCTTCTGAAGCTATCTCTCCAGCCCCTATTTATCTTTTAAATGACAACTTGGAAAGCAACTATTCTCAGGTGATTTTAGTAGATTTAATGCTCCATGTATACGTGACTAGAATATTAGGATGGAACCTTATGTAGTATGTAGGCATCTGAGGAGTTAAACACATGTAAATTTAGAACCTGCAAAGTGATCAGTAAACGCACTGTATTGTGCAATGTGCATCATATCTGGACTGTCAACATGTGCCAGAGCCAGTGAAATTCTTTTGACTTTTCTGGTTTTATAAGGCCAAAGTCTTGATTATCCTGGACTCACGTTGAGGACCAGGCTGGCCTCGAACTCTCGGAGATCCACCTGCCTTTGCCTCCCCGAGTGCTGGGATCACAGGTGTGCACCACCACACCTGGCCAAGGACAATGTTTTAAATGTAGCCCTTGATGGCCTTGAATTCAGAGATTTCTTGCCTCTACTCTCCAAGTACTGGAATTAAGGGCATGGGCCACCAAACCAAGTTCATTTCTGGTTTTTGTTTCGTTTTGATTTTTAAATCAGTACTGTTGACTGGCAGAAAAGAAGGCTCACCAAGATAAAAGCCATCAAGCCTGAACCCCTGTGGTAGGAAAGACCCGATGCAGGGAACCTGTCCTTTGGCTTCCACACATGCACCATAGTTATGAGTGCATACACACACACACACACACACACACACACACACACACACACACACAAATAAGTAAGTAAAACCAACACTGAGAGGTGGCTCAGCAGTTACGAGCACTGGCAGCTCCTCCAGATGTCCTGAGTTCAATTCCCAGCAACCACATAGTGGCTCACAACCATCTATAATGGGCTCTGTTACCCTCTGCTGACATACAGCCACACATGGAGACAGAGTACTCAAGCATAAAATATATATATAAATTTTTAAAAATCAGCACTGTTCTGTTGCAGATATAAGCATGTTTTTGCTTTAATCCCAGGTGTGGGATGTGGGACTGATTCAGATGGTCCACAGTAGCAAACTATTTGCCTCGTGTGGGCTCTGAGAGGGGCTCTTTGCCAGCTGCAGATAGTTTAATCTGAGGACTGTGGAGACAGAATAAATGCCAAAGCCCAGAGAGTACGGAAAGCTCTGAGAAAGAACAGGGCTTCTGCTGCTTCCCCCTGCAGCTGCTGTTGCTGTAGCGAGACAAGAAGTTGGAGATGTCCTGAAATGAGGATTGGACTGACTCCATGACCCTAACCAGCAGAAAGCAGCTAAGAGATCTGCGCCTCCCCTCCCAACTAACTCTTTCTCCTACCTGGTGTTGGGGTGTTGGACGGTATTGGAGTGGAGAAGGGAGAAAGAGACATAAAAATATGTAAATAAGTTTTTTAAAAAGTACACTAACACTGTTGAAATAAATAGCATGCCATTTGAGTAATTCTGCACTTTGAAACCTTGGTCTCCATCTCCTAGCCTCACGGTTAAAGTATTTTATTGTGGACATATGAAACACACCAGAAATGAGTCTGTGGTCACTGTCACTAAACTTGTGAGGGTCTAATGTTTGATTTTGTTGATGCAGTAGACTTAGTTAGACTCTAAATTTTGCTTACTGGGCAGAAGCTGAGGTCATTTTATAGAGGCTTTCTTACAGTTCTTCTGTGTAAAGACACTAGATGCTGCTACCTCCATTGCATGTGAATGTACTTATGCGCTATATCGCATGAGCTTTCTAAGATGCATGGGTGAGAAGCAACATTCAGGGGGCCAGGCCGGTGGGGCCCTAAACTGGTATTGTTAGTGTGCTGCTTTTCCCAGCCCTGGGTTCTCGTGCTCCTAATTGTACTGAGCAGCCTCTTAAACAAAGATAACTAGATATGCCCTAACACTGCACTCGAACAGTGCCTCCACATAATGAAAAGGTACTCAACTGATCATTTGAAGAGTACCCCTATAAACAATGCTTGATTTTCAAGCTAGTTTTCATTAAACATTTGCTCTTGTTGTGTTTTTGAGAAGCTTTTTTTTTTTAACTGTTGGCTATTAACGGTCTGTGTAAGTACAACAAAAGAAAGAGGGCAGCATTTCTGAGATGCTAGAATGTCCCCCATTCACAGCATTCAAACACAAGAACAGATTCCAGGCAGGCCTGACCCAAAAGCCACTCCTTCTATACCTCTCCACTTAAAAGTGGCTATGAAGGTACTAATTGTGGACATGTGTCACTCTCCCAACACGAAATCAGATCAGACCAATCTGGGCAGATCTTCATGGTGACAAGGGACGGATGAGATCAAACCACGAGATTTATCAAAGCTGTCTTCAGAGAAAACTGTTTAGAGACAAGCATTGGGGACACAGGGAGTGTCAAAATAAAAATGATGTCATGCTGGTCTTGATGACATTTGCCTGTAATCCTAGCACTTTGGGAAACTACACCAGGATGATGGTGAGCTGGAGGCTGGCCTATAAGTATCACAAGATCCTGTCAAACCAACAAGGGAGTGGAGTTGCCTATACCTTCCAAAAGTAACCAATACCAAGAATTACATACAGGAAAACAGTTCTTATATTTGATTACTTGACGGCAATATTTTCTAAGAGTTCCTACTTGTATTCTGGTAAAAACCATCTCCTAGAAATCTGTTCTTCATGGCTCTTCTTTCCCGTCCTGTCACTCCTAAATAACCCGAAGGATCCACCTAAACTAAAATGCCTCTGTAGGACAACAGTATTTTGGGGACCAGTGAGATGTACAGCTCACTGGGAGATGTCTGCTGCCAAGCCTGATGACATGAATTGGATCCCCAGTTCCCACATCGTGGGACGCTGAATCCTCTAAACTGTCCCCTGACCTCTACATGCATGAATGTCACTGCATGTGTGTGCAGGTGAAATTAAAAATTTTAAGTAAAATAACAGCATTGTGGGGAGACTCATGGTCATATTCTAGCACCGCACACACCAAGGCTTGCAGAATCTTAAAATTAAAGAGTAACATAGGCAATAAATTTACTTATTTATTTGTGTGTAATTAATTTCCCTGTGTATCCACACACCGCAGCGCGTGGAGGCTATGAGAACCCACAGGAGTTGTTCTCTCTTGCTGTGTGGAGGCAAGACTGCCAGGCTCGGTGGCCTTCGTTTACTAAACATTCCTCACTGGCCCAACCGAGACAAGTCCCAACACTACAAAGGGGAACTACCCTTCCTTACGGATATGCCACCAGATAAAATCTATATAAGGTCTGATCTAGTATGTATAGTTAGGGATTTGTTTGTTTGGTTTTTTTTTTTTTTTTTGTCTTTCAAGACAAGGTTTCTCTGTGTAGCCTTGGTTGTCCTGGACTCACTGGCTTCGAACTCACAGAGATCCACCTGCCTCTGCCTCCCCAGAGTGCTGGGATCACAGGTGTGTACCACTGAGCCCAGCTCTGTATCCTAGGATTTTAAAAATTTTTCTTCCTACTTCCTCTGTGCTAGGAACTGGATCCAGAGCAACGGATATGCCAGACACACACTTGCATCCAAGCTATACTCCCAGAACAACCTTCTAGGAATTTGAACGTGAGTAAGATACAAAACAAGACCAGAAGAATTTTTGAGACAGGGGCTCAAGTAGCGCAAGCCAGGCTTGAACATCTGGATCTTTCTACTTCCTCTAAGAACTTTCAATACTTTTTTTTTTTTTTGAGATAGGGTTTCTCTGTTCAGCCTTGGCTGTCCTACAACTCACTCTGTAGACCAAGCGGGCCTCAAACTCAGATCAGCTGCCTCTGCTTATCAAGTGCTAGGATTAAAGGTGTGGGCCACCCCCACCCGGTTCAATAAATATTTTAATAAGCATGGAGTGCCTGAGCACTTGACAAAGCACTCCACTACCAAAAATTAATCGCTTTTGTTTATCTGTAATTTGGGTGTGGTGGTTTGCTATTCCTTATCAAAGCTAGTATAAAAGCATGTCTAGCCAGGCATGGTGGCTCACCCCATCATCCCAACGTGAGGCAAGAAGACAGCTGCAAGGCGGCCAGCCTGAGCTACATAGGGAGATTCAAATACGAAGACAGAAACTGGAGAAAAGCCTTTATAGGAAAGGGGAGACAGAGCAATGTCTCGAGGAGCACACTAATGGGAAACAAACAGTAATTAAAGAATTCACAGTCTAGGAATATATTTTTTTAAATTGCACACGTCCCCACTGGGAGGCCAGCTGTACAAACATCTGTGTAAGAACTGGATATAAGGCCATGACAGCTGTTGCTGTGATTATGAACTTACTAAAGCTTCACGTTATTGGACTTAGAAAAGGAGACTTCCCACTTCCTCCTCAGTCATCTATCCTTCAGTTCTTCACACCGGCGTTCTGTCTGCCAAAATCAGGGGCGCCAACTTGCAAGGGGGGAGCCCCGGCGTGAGCCCGGCCGCTTACTCCACGCCGCCCCCTAGTGGTCACCTCTGTGGCCTCGGCTTCCCGCAGTCCAGCTCCCCAGCCCCAGGTCTTCCACCCACCCCCTCCACCTCCTCCCAGTCCCTCCCCTTCCTCCCGACAGCATCCCCTTCCTCTCTGTCCCTCTCCCCGCCGCCGCCACCCTGCTCCGGCAGTCTCCAGGCCGGAGCCCGCGGGTCCGCACCCGGCACTCGTCACGGCACCTTCCACCTCCGCCCGGCATCCCGCGTACCCTTCCCCTCACCTCGTCCGGAGCGCTGCCGGCTTCGCTCTCACTGGGCCCGCCAGTTTGGTCCCGTTTCGTTCCCTTGACCTAAGGCTCCTGGCCAGTGGCCTCACTTTTTGGCCTTTTTCACATATGCATATTTGGGGGGCCTTTCCCCCCCCCTTGCAGGGAAATGGAGGCAGTAAAATGGCGGACCCGGAAGTGAGGACGCTGTGGCTATGCGTCCCGGCGGAGGAATCCGAAGGAAATGGGTCGGAAAAGCCACTCTGCCCTTCGGTCAGGGTCGCGGCGCACCTCCGAGGCCGACCTCTTCCGACTGAGGACCTCTTGAGCTGGAAAAGTGTGTACGGAGGGCACCCTGAACTCCGGGACTACTTCGCGAGGCGCAGGGTCACGGATTACGTGGCCTACGTGAGGCATAGTTCCGGCAGGGGACGGACCTAAATGGGAGTTTTGGCGCCAACATGGGCACCGCACAGGGGAAGCTAGGTTAGCGGTGGGTCTCCGCAGGGCTAGCTTTAGGGTTGGAGGAGGATCTGGCGTCCACCTCGGTGAACATTCCTGGTTATGCAGGCGAATCGGACTCCTGCCTGACCTGACATTTTCCCAGTTACAGCCTGAGTATAGATGTCAGGGAAGACGAGAAACCCAAAACTTTTTGGAGAGACTGGAAGACAGCATAAAATTGTAACACTTTTTAGTCACTTCATCCACCAAACAGTTTATCTTAGTTCCTACTCACCAGTTTAAATGATGAAGGGACTGAGAGAAACCAGGAAAAAAAAAAAACAAAACCTTCAAAAATCAGTAACAAGACAGGCCTTTTATCACAGCAGAGGCAGGGATCTCTGAATTCAAGGCCCAAGTTCCAGGCCCAATATTAAAACCAGCTGGGCATGGTACCACACCTCAGCAAAGACAGGAGGATTTCTGTAAGTTCCAGACCACTCTGATCTATATAGTGATTCCAGGACAGTCAGAGCTAGTGAGACTGTCTCAAAAAAAAAAAAAAAAAGTTAAAAATAAAGCTAATTGTAATCCCATCGTTCAGGAGGCAGAGGTACGCGGCTCTCTTGAGTTCCAGGCCTGGTCTACAAAGTGAGTCCAGGACAGCCAAGGCTACTTAAAGAAACCCTGTCTCAAAAAACAAAACAAACAAAAAGAGTGGCCTGGGGATATGGCTTATGGTTTAGGGGCACTGGCTGCTTATAGAGGAACTCTAGCAGGGCCTCGTGGATGCCTGGCAAGCACTTTTACCACTAAGTCCAAATCCCAAATCTTTCTACCTCAGAGTCAGTATTAGGAAGATAAAAAGAAAAGCTGAACGCAGAAGAGATCTGTAGTGCTTCACTGAAAGAAAACTAAAACCCACACTTAGGATTTAACATCTTTATTAAATAAATGAATGAATGGCAGCACAGTCCAGCTGCAGTCATTTTGGAAGAAACGGGGACAGGTGTGGGGTCTGCCTGTGGTTGCTTACGGTAGCTGAAGAACTATGCCCAGGAACCACTGATTCCTACCACACTCAGCTACAGAAAGGCAAGGCTGAAACACAAAGGACCAAAGCACTCTGCCTGTTCCATGACCAAAATCACAATTTTATGTAAACTATCCAATAATACTGTTTTTTTTTTTTTTAGATTTTATAAACTTTTTGCCTTTTACAAATTATATAACAGTAAGGTTTTCCTGTGAACTCTCAAATCTGATTTTCTGAACATTTCTACCAACCCACAGCTGAGGGCAGAGTTGTGAGGTGGATGTTAAAGGAAAAATTTCTGAAATGAGTCCATGCTTTTCCTCATTTCCATTCACCAGGATGAACTATTTGCTCTTGTTCTGTACCTCTAACTACTGCCATGTTTCTGGGGAAGAAGCAGCAGAACTTAGTACCTCAGCCTTTTAGGAATCCTGTTTTGTAGAAATTGTCTCACTACTTCTTGAAATATTTGCTTACTGGCATGGTGCAGGAAATCAGGGAAGTTCAACTATCTTGGACACTGATTAAAATGTAACAACAACAAAATCAGCCTCCCACTTTGCATAACTGTACTTCTCTCTGGTGCCCCCAGGAAGGGCAGTTTTCTGGGATTAGTTAATATTGTCAGGGTTGTGGGGAGGAACCCCTATGATTTAGTACTCCATTGATTAAACCCTTGACTTTGTACCTAGAGGGTTTGAGGGAAATGGAGTAGGCAGATAAATAAATAAATAAATAAATAAATAAATAAATAAATAGATAGATAAATAAGTACACACATACATACAAACATACAATTCAATTGGCAGATTCATCAGCACCACCAGCACAATAGAGAAGAGAACAAGAAGAGTAAAGTGGAAGGCTTAGAGGGGAGAGGCCTTAAAAGGGAAGATGGTAGGGGTCAGTGGTGGGAGAGGGAAGGCTTGGCCTTAAAGCAGGTCCAACTCAACGGAGTGGATGCTGGCAATGGGGGCTCTCCAGAAGTTGAAGGTGGTGTACTCGAGGAGAGGGTCACCGTCAGGGCTCTTCCGCTCCGCTCCAGTGGCTTGCCCACCCATTTTGCTGCCGCTGCTGCCATCCTTGCTCTTGTAGGTAGATGTAGCTGATAGGCCCAGGTCTTCCAGCTCCGACAGATCCAGTTCCGGGATGGGCATCCTCCAGAAAATAAAGGAGCTGTACTGGCTACTCACAGGGTCTCTCATAATTCCCTAGGGAAGAGCAAACTGCTTGTGAGTCTTCACACTAGAGTAAGCACCTTGTCCCAAGCCTTCCCTTGCTTAAACTGCTCCTTTGTTTGCTCCAGTGAATAGGCCAAGTTTTCTAAGACAAGTACCAGGACTCTTTCTATGACCACCAGCTCCTAACTTCTCCCCATCTTGGAGACTAGAGACTAGTCATAGGCATCTAGAGATTGCCCATTCCATCAGGTTCCTCTTGGCTCTAATTTTTCCTCCAGTAACACACCTCAGGGCTTATGCATACTAGGCAGGAAGTGTATCATGACTGTCTCTATGCTCACGTGTCTGATTTTTGAGGCTTTCCAAAGTCTGGCCCCACTCTCTGTCTGTGTGTAGTATTGAGGGTTAACGGACACTGGTATGTGCTGGGCAAATAACTGTTCTAATACTGAGTGATATCCTCAGCCCTCTCTTTACCTTTATTTTGAGACAGGATCTTAACTGACTTGCCTAGTTAGTCCAACCTTGAACTTGAAATCTTCCTGCCTCAAGCCTCCTAAGTAACTGGAATTACAGGCCTGCTTGTAAGACCTGGAGTCTCACTGCCCTTCCCAGGAACTCTCACAAACCACAGCTCGATGCAAAAGCAAGAGGTTTTATTGCTATCGTGATAAGGTCGCCCCTCCAAAAGCAGGAGACAACCCTGAACATGCAAAGCACAGGGTTTTTATACCTGAAAATCAGATCACTTTGCTCTATAGTTCACAGCTGGTTGTAGATAGTTTACAGCTGGTTGTTTCTCAGAACAGTTCACCCCGCCCTTCAAGAGCTCTGCACTTGGCTTCAATTTAAAGAATCCCAGTTGTTTTTCTCATTCCCAGGTGGTCCCTCATGCTCAATAATCATTAATTGTGCTGAGAATCAAAGCCAGGACCTTGCATGTAGTGGTCACGGACTCTATACACATTCCCAAACATTAATATCTGCTTCCCTCAAGTCCACGTAATACGTTATGATGCTTCTGTAAAGGTCTTCCATGACATGGTCTATTTTTCCTCCTGCCTTTAAACCCAACTTCAAAGTCACCTCTTCCAGGACATTACCCCCAAAGCAGCTGAGGTCCACTACCCAGCTGTCTCCAGCACTGCCTTCCCCAGAACCCTGCAGTTTTACCAGATTCCAACATGTTTTGGTTACAGATTACGATGGCCTGGACATGTGTTTTGGTGTTTATCACCTTAAACAGACCAAAAATTCCTCTGGATAGAAATCCACCCACAAGAGTGGGTGTGATGGCACACACCTTTAATCCTAGCACTCAGGAGGCAAAAGCAGGCAATCTTTGTGAGTGCAAAGCCAGCCTGGTCTACATAGCAAGTTCCAGGATAGCCAGGATACATAGACTCTGTCTCAAAAAACAGAAACAAAACCAAACCAAAAAATGAACACTTTTGAGTAAGGTACTAGCTAGACCTTAACATATTAACATTACTCTGTCCTCACTAGCACAGTGGACACTTTGCTACTGTCACATATTTGTCCTTAGGGTGACAAGAATTCATTATGTCTCTCTGGCCTATCTCTCCTCAGAACAAACCCAGGTGGTAAAAGAATTTTTTTTTTTCTTCCCACTACACCAGGATCTTTTCCCTCTGATCCAAATGCTAAAATAAATCTAACAACAGAGAACAAACAGGTTGGACATACCAGGTAAGAAAGTAAATTTTAGATTGGAAGGAAATGGTACCTCAGCAGAATCTCAGCTCTTTTTCTTTAGGGTCTCACTATACAGACCAGGCTGGCCTTGAATTCACCAAGAGCTACCTGCCTCTGCTTCCTGAGCGCCGGGATTAAAGGCTTGTGCAACCATGCTCAACTACTCTTTCCATGTTTTAGCAATCCATTGTAGTATCTTTGCTTTTCACCCATTCCATAATCTGCCTAACTCTGTGACTAGAGTTTACTTACTAGCAAGGGAAAGGGCAAAAAGCTTAGTTTAAATGTTCCCAGAGGAGCAAAGAGAACATTCCACTGCCACCAAAAATAGAAGTCAGAGTTACAAAAATTATTTCTGGAGCACATTATCAGCTCTAACCAGCCTGGGACTCCAAAAAAGTGGTCTTAAGTAGGTTCCAAATCATCCCTATATGATGTGAATTGTCTATACCAAAGTAGGAAAATAACTTAACCCTAGAACACAGTCTATACTGTGGAGCCAAATGGTCTGTGGATAGACCAGAGATGGGTTTTTTGTTTTGTTTTTGCTTTTGACTCTTACTTCAAAGTAAACTCTAGTTCAAGCTGGCTTTGAACACACTCTTCTTGGGGAGGGGCCACTAGTGCTAGAATTATGGGAATGTTATCACCACACTAGGTCCAGAACTTTTGGGCTGTTTTTGTTTTTTGAGATAGGGTCTTCCTCTATTTTCCCGGCTGTTGTTACTCAATACCTAGTCCACCTGAGCCTTCTGGCAATTGTCTTTCTGTCAATGTTCTTGCCTTAGTCTCCAAAATGCTTGGATTCTAGGTGTGTGCCCCATACTTGGCTTCAGACTTTGCTTTTTCTCCTTAGTCTTGGGCAAGGGTAGACAGACATACACAGGTGTACACAAGGGTACACATCCAAGAGTGTGTGGAGGGAGAGAGGTAAGCGGAGGACCTCAGATGTCCTGCCCTAGCAATATGTATCCTAGTCCCTTGAGACAGGGTCTCCCACTAAACTAGCTAGGCTGATGGCCAACAAGTCCAACGATCCTTGATCCTTCTGTCTCCACCCTCCCATACTGCTGTGGCTAAGGATGTAGGCAACCACACCCAGGTTTTTATTTGAGTGCTGAGGATTTGAACTCAGATTCTTTTCTGAGACAGGGTTTCTCTGTGCAGCCCTGGTTGTACTGGAACTCACTCTGTATACAGATCAGGCAGGCCTTGAACTCACAGATCCACTTGCCTCTCCCTCCCTAGTGATGGGGTCAAAGGCGAGCGCCACCACCGTCCACATATGTAACATGTATGTGGTCTGACCCACAGAGCCATCTCCTCAGCTTTTTCTTCATTAAAAAATTTGTAATTAGAACTCAGTGGCTGGCTCTTTGATTACCTCTCCCTGAAGGCAGGCAGCCTTTTCAGGCCACAGAGGAAAACAATGCAGCCAGTCCTGATGAGACTTGAAAGGCTAGGGTCAGAGGGAAGAGTAGGAGGACCTCCCCTATCAGTGGACTGAGGGAGGGACATGGGAGAAGACGAGAGAGGGAAGGGGCTACAGCTGGGATACAAAGTGAATAAACTAATGAATAAAAATATAAATAAAAAGTGGAAAAGATGTGTAATTTATGTATGTATTTTTGTGAATGTATGTGTGTACGGTATATGTGTGCAAGCAGATGTTAGAAGAGGATGTTGGTTCTCTTGGAGCTGAAGTTACCGTGGTTTTTGAGCCAGCAGGGGTACTTGGGAACTGAACTTGAGTCTTTGGAAAGAACAGCAAGTGCTTGTACCTTTTCTCCATAATAAGCCACTCCATTTATAATCACAGCTCAAGAAGCTTAGGCAGGAATTTGAGGCACATGTGTTTGGGCCCAGTTTGGCAAGACTCTAACTCAAAACAAAAAGAGAAAAAAAAATTTTTTTGTTTTGTTTTCAGACATCTCAAAGCTCTCAGACTAACTTCAAAATGTAACTCCTAATATTCCTGCCTCCATCTCCCAAATGATGGGATTACAGGCATGATCCAGGATACCTAGCCTTAAAAAGCAAATTCTGTCTGATGGTGCTACACACATTTAATCCCAGAACTCAGGAGCAGAGGCAGGCCATCCCTATGAGTTCAAGGATAGCCTGGTCTACAGAGCAAGTCCAGGACAGCCAATGCTACACAAAAAGAAACTCTGTCTTGAAACAAAGCAAAACAGAAAAAAAACAAAAAAGCAAATCCTGGGTCTCTCTGTGTCTTTTTTCAAGCTCCAGAACAAGCCCTTGGGAACTGAACATTACTCAGCAAAGAGGCTTACCGAGGGTGATGATGAGTCTGAAGCAGAGTTTGTACAAAGGTGAGGTCATTGTCCCATAAACTCAGCTCTGATCTTCTCCATAGTAATTTGCAGATGTGCTCTTAGACCTAGCAAGCGTGACTTCACCTATAACACCTTTGAACGAACCAATCCCTTAGGTCTGGGACTACAGAAACTACAGAGCAAGCCTTAAAAGTCAGTGCTGATGAACCAGGCTTGGTGGTGCACGCCTTTGATCCCAGAGATAGAAGGGGGCAGATTGCTGTTTGAGGCCAACCTGGTCTACAAAGTCTAGGCAGCCAGGGCTAATAAGGAGAAACCCTGTTTCAAACACCAAAACAAAAAAAAAGTCAGCGCTGACTCTGCTTACCAGAAATGTTTATTACATTACCAGGTTTCTCCTAGCTAGGCGACTTAAAACAATTGTTTTTCTTCCTTGTAAGTCTCCTACAGAGTGACCTTATTATATTGCAGGCATATAATACTGTTTTTCTAGGGACAGTGTCCCAGGTAGCTCGTGGCCTTTGTTACGTAGCAGAGGCTGACCTTGAACTTCTGATCCTCCTGACTCCTGGAAGATTGTATAACAGGCTCTTTTTCTTTTTTTTTTTTTTTGTTTTCATTTTAAGATTTATTTATTTTTATGTACAAGTGCTCTATGCGCATGTACACCTCCATGCCAGAAGAGGGCATCAGCTCCCAGAATAGATGGTTGTGAGCCACCATGTGGTTACTGGGAATTGAATTCAGGACCTCTGGAAGAGCAGCCAGTGCTAAGAGCATCTCTCAGCCATCTTTCCAGCCCATAGTAGGTTCATTAAAAAAAAGGGGGGGCAGAATCGTTAGGGGGAAAAAGCTTTGTTTTTGTCTTTTGAGCTAGGGTCTAGTTAACTATGTAACCAGGATGTCTAGGTAGTTATTATATAGCCCAGGCTAGCCACCAGCTCAAGCTCCTCACCAGTTAGCACTTCCAGCCTTCTGAGTGCTGAGGTTACAGATGAGCATCGTCATCACACCTGGCTTAAAATGTTATTTGTTCTTGATATTAACATGACAGGTCTCCTATACAACCCTGGCTGTGTTAGATTATTCAGTAACTGGTTAGGTTGCCTAGCCATTTTACGTACCTCCCAAGTCCCACAGTTTCTAATCCACGCCCTTAAAGCTGGAGCTGGAGAGATTGCCGAGAGCACTGGGTTGGGAGCCCTGCGCGCACATGGCGACTGACAACCAAGGCGTGTTCCAGGGCTCTGACACCTAGTCGTCTCCGGCACCAAGCACACACTTGTCATACATTATATATATATTTGTGGTATTTTCTTGGGGCTTTTCAGACAGGGTTTCTCTCTGTGCGTAGCCCAGTCTGTCCTAGATCTTGCTTTGTAGACCAGGCTGGCCTCGAATTCAAAAGAGATCCGCCTGCATTTGCCTCCCAAGGGCTGGGATTAAAAGCGTGTGCCATCACGCCCAGCTAAAATCTTTAAAACTTGAAATTAAAAAAATATATATATAAAAAAAAATGTGTGTGTGCACGTGAGAGGGCTGTGATGTCCATGGCCTGGGCCTATGCAGAGGTGACACGACAGTCCCAGGCATCAGTCCTTTCTTCCACATTGTTTGCCCTTGTAAAGGAGGCAAGCAGGCCTGTAAGCTTCCGAGGAGTCTCCTTCTCCACCGTCCATCTCGAGAGAGCTGGACATGACAGCCAGGAAGAATTTTGAGCCTGGGGTGGTGGTGCACACCTTTAATCCCAGCACCCAGGAGGCAGAGGCAAGCTGATCTCTTTTGAGTTCTAAGCCAACCAGGGTTACACAGTGAGATCCTATCTAGAAAATACATATGTTTGTGGTTTTATTTTTGTTTCTTTTTTGTTTTGTTTTGTTTTTTGAGAGGGTTTCTCTATATAGCCTTGGCTGTCCTGGAATCACTCTGTAGACCAGGCTGGCCTTGAACTCTGAGATTCGCATGCCTCTGTTTCCCCCGAGTGCTGGAATTATAGTCGTGTACCCAGCTTATTTTCATTTCTTAAACAAGGTCTTGACATGTAGCCCTAGTGTTGGCTTTTAGCTTGGAATCCCTGCCTCCCACCCTGAGTCCTGCTGGGATTATAGGCTGTTGTCATTACTCCCAGCCACGAATTTACTTCTCAAAAACAATTATTTTTTTTTTTTTTTTTTTTGGTATATTCTGTTGACTACTGTCTCTGGTTCTAATCTGAATGGGAGGAGAGGTGGGTATGATGGTGAATTCCTGTGACCCCAGCATCTGGCAGGTGGAGGCAGAAGGATCAGGAATTTGACATCAACCTTGGCTACAAGAGACTGCTGTGAAAACAGAGTGAGTAGAGACTATGGGAGAATTTGAGTCAGCGTTGATAAACTGACTCCTAACAACCATAAAGTTGCCTAAATAATTTCTCAAGGACTGGAGGAGCTACCATCCAATTTAAAAGCCGGAGTCCGGTGTGGCAGTGTGGCTGTGACCCCAGCACACAGGAGGCTGAAGCAGGACTCTGAGTTCAACCTGGGCTGCACTGGGTCCAAAGCCCCCAAAACCAAAAGAACAAGAACACGAACAAAAAACAAACCAATACGAAGCAAAATCATTTAAAGGAATTTTGTGAAATACAAAAAGGCTGAAAATCTCTAGCTATGCCATTGACCCAGAGACATGTAGAGAGAGAGCCAAATTCATGCCAGAAAACAGACATGTAGGCATATGTGGCATTAAAATCTAAAAAAGACAGGCCGCTTCTCAGCTAGCTTCCCTTTCTTTCCCTAGTCGCTCTTCATCCATCTTTGTATCTATTTTTTGTTTATCTTAACGGCTCCAGATGGCGACTAATGACATGCTATATGCTCAATAAATGCTTCCCACTGCCATCCATTTTGAGCTACCCAGATATTTTAGGCAGAGTAACTTCTAAATTTCATTGTCTATTCTTAGAGATGCGATGATTAATAAATACACACATTAAAAAGATACACCTTCTTTAAGCCACATGGACACACCCAAATACCCTTTGTCCAGATTCCCCCCACAAGCATCCAAGGCCTACTCCACAGGGTCTTGCTGTGTCATGCCGCCACCATGAACAGTCTGTGGAGGGCTGGTGGTGGATGGAAATGGAAGCTCTCTGGTATTCCTCACGTTATTCTAGGATTTTATTAGCCACAACCTTCCCGGCTTACTAGGAGGAGCTGTAAAGATAAATCTGTTTTCTCAGTAATTCCTGTGCACTACCGTGATTTTTCAGCATGCCATCAGGCATTTCCACAGTGCTTCCACCTGTCCCACCTCAAGCCTCTTTAGAGCAAAAATCTGAGACAGGGAGGACATTGTTAACGGTTCCAATCACTCTCAATAGCATCCCATATTTTTAAAATAAGGAAAAAAGAAAGGAGTACCCTATTCCCCCAAACTCCCTACAACAGAGACAGAACAGTGAGGTGTGTGTGTGTGTGTGTGTGTGTGTGTGTGTGTGTGTGTGTAAATACATTGAAGTAGAGGCTACAATAATTACAGTAGGAATAAAGACTCACCAAATAACTGGTAGCAAAAATTATAGCTTGAAAAGGAAGATACAGATAACTAGACACTAGAGAGAAGCCATTAGATGCACAGGGCAAAAATTATAGGAAAATGGATACACGAAATGAAGAGCTAAATGCCGAGAAACGATTACAGGTTAGAATGAATGCCTAGGTCCATGATATGGCATAGATGGAGATCTTAACAGAGATAAAAATCTGGTAACAGTTAGCTACCCATTGTCCATAGCGCCCCCCTCTCTCCTCTTAAACTGTCCACCACCTTGGGCTCACACGGGGTCCTTCAAGCTGGAGATAGCCGTCCCTCATCTAGGTTACCTGTTATCAATGAATGACTAGGATGTTCCGAAGATGGAGAGGATGCCTCAGGGGCTCGGGGGTCGGCTCTGGACTGGAGAGGAGGAGGGTCCTGAAGGAAGCCGTTAGGGATGTGACGGCTTTGTCTCCTCACGCCTTCTCCCTCCTTTGTGACTGAATCGGCCGCCGGGTCTCCCCTGCAATGCAGCCCCTCCTAGCAAGGGCGGAAGCACTCCCCGCCCCCTCTCTGCCTGACTCGGCTAATTCGAGGGATAGGTTCCGGGACTGGCCACCGGGGCTGGAGCCTCTCCGTCGGCTCGCACGGCACCCCGCCTCTCCAGCACCCTGGTGCCGACGGGGGTGCAGGGGCCGAGCACTTTACCGTCCCCTAACTTGGACGCGTGGGTTACAAAGTCCTCCCGCTGGGCAACAGAATGGCCCTCCTTCCCCGCACTGTAAGGGCTGAGGGGGCTTGGGGGAACCCTGCGGAGGGGCCGGCGCGGCGGCGGCTCCGCGCCTGCAGCAGGTGGACGGAGCTGGGGCGGCCCCCGGGGGTGGCGCGGGCGTCCGGGGGCGCGGCGCTTCCCGCTGTCCCCGCGGGCCACGCCGCGCGCCCCGCCAGGGCTGGGCGGAGCGCTGCGCTCGGCTCGCCGCCCGCGGGTTTCGTAATCGCGTCGCCGGCGTTTCCGCCCTCGGCCGGCCCCACCTCTGCCCG
>NW_026587382.1:2898613-2930612 GCF_907164565.1 Psammomys obesus | reverse complement strand
CGGGAGGTCTAAGCTAGACTGAGGCATCCGCGGAGAACAGTGACAGGGCCAGAAAGATCCACCGAGGTTCCCATCCTAGGTCGGAGTGGGTGGGGGACAGATGGGAGTCTGATGGGAGATACTGGGGGAGGGGAAGAAATGAGGGTGTCCTTCTGTTTCCTCCTAAGTCCCCCCGAAGCCCTGTCCTGAGGTTAGGGCAGAGTTGGTGCTAGGACAAAATGTCTGTCACTTGGCAGAAAATGGGGCTCATTCCTCCCTTCCGAGCCCCCTCAGCAGCCCGCTATGTTTGGAGGGTCTCCACGCAGGGACCAGCTACATCTCTGGGCTTCCAGCCAGAATTTGCCCATACCATTCTCAACTCTTTCTCTCCAGCTGCTTCTTGTGAAGGCTTGTCAGGGAGCGGGTTGGAGGCCTTGGGGCCGGAGGCAGCGGGACCGGGAAAACCGGTTTGGGGCTACCACAGGATCGGGGAACTACCTATGTACATCCTTCCTCTCGGCTCTTTTTCCCCACCTCTCTCCTGCTTGCCCCTCTACGCTCTTGGGTCCTGAAGGCCCACCGTGACCATGGCAGTGGTTGATGGATTATCACTCCAAGTTCTAGATTTCTTGTGGAACTGAGAGGGCCCACTGTCAGGATGGGGCCTTCTGCTGTCTAATTCTCCAATCCCTTCTGTTTCCCACCTCCTTCCTTTTTACTGTGGGGATGAAGCAGTGGGCAGTGAATTCACCGTCAGGCCTCATTTGTCCTCAGCCCACTCGTTGGCTGCTTTAAAGCAGAATGACAGCCAATGTTTGGGACTTCCTTCTCTGGCTTTGTTCCTCTCCCTGCCCGCCCCCCACCCGGCACTACCACATTGACCCTGGCCGGTCTTAACACTCTGACGCCGCCCCCAAGTTTCAGAGACCCTAATGTCCTAGGGAATGGAATTTCCTGGTCACTTCTCATCATCACTGGTTGTTTCATGCCAAGTCCCACACACACTTTCCCTCCACCCAGCTTGGTCAGGTCCCTGGAAGAGAAACAGAAACGTCCTTGTTCCCTCCAGGCCCCTTTTCCTTTCCCTCTCCCTCCTCCTCTTCTCCACTCTCAGCACTGGCCACCTCTGTCCCCTCAACCCTGGGCAGGGTGGAGAATGCCTGGTAGAGCCCAGCTTCAGTATGGACTGTCTGGTGGTGTTGGGGGGTTTCCTCTGATTCTTTATTGTTTTCTCCCAACCCTCACCACCTGCCACCATCATGACAAGCCTTGTGACCAACTTTCCCACTGACCAAGCCTCCGCTTTCTGGACAGCTAAGTCTGACTTCAGTCCTGGTTACTCCTTCCTTGTATGGCTGTGAAGGGAAGTGAAAGAGAGCCCAGACTCTTGGGTTCTTTCCTACCCTAGAAGCTGTATTCCACTGTTTGAGTGATCTCATCTCAAGGCTGCTAGAAAACAAAGAAAAACATTCAAGAGACAAACAAAACTCTTTTTTTGTTTTGTTTTGTTTTGTTTTTGGTCTGTCTGGGCTACTGGAGCACCCGGCTTCCAGCCTCAAGCCCAGAGGGAGAGGCTTATTCCTGTTCATGCTAATGTTTAATATTCATGAATTGCCCTATTGGACTCCCTGAGCTGGACTGTACTCTAGAAGGAAGTACAGTTTGTATAGAGGAAATTCAGATAGGACATAAACCCTGCCTGGCAGGAGTGAAAAGGGGAGAAAGTTCTTCTTGGACACAAGTGCTACTGGAAAGTTTCTGTGCCTGGTTCACTGGCGGAGCTTGGAAGTGGTGGGGAGAAAGGAGAGAGCAGGTCAGAGCATGAGGGAGGAGGATGGGAGGCCTGAGCCTTATATCGTGTGAGACGCCCAGTTGCACACGATAGGGCATGTGAAGAAGGGTGGGGAGGCTGGAAAATGAGTCCTCAGAACAGACTACACACTACCTGTACAAGACATGGAGCTCGGGCCACACACACACGGTCCACATAGCTTTCAAGAAAGACAAGGTCAGGTATTAACTCTAAATGGACCCTGGGAGGCCGCTGGACCTCAGCCGGGGGAAGTGAGGAGGAACAAAGGTAATGGAGTGAGAAGAAAGAAATTCCTCACTTCACAAGTGTGTGCTGGGTCCACAGTTCTACAGTTAATCTCCTCGGAGCTAGGTTGTATGTAAAGAAAATTTAGGTGTTGAGGCAAGGTGAGACAAAAGGAAGGGGACAGGGCGGAGGCCTTGTTTGTGAGAACAAAAACCACTATTTCCTCTTCAGAGTCACTTACTCACCCCTCCCCTCCTGCCCTAGCCAAGGGAGAGGGAGCTGACGTTGGCAGCACCCCTGTGTTCTTTTTTTTGTCACTATTAGGCTTTCTCTCACTGTCTCTGACGTCCTTTTAGTCCCATTCTTCCTTGGTCCTTAACCTACTGATGGTCTTTTTGCACTCTTCTTTCTTTGAGAAGCAACTGTGAGCCTCCTATGTTTGAAGGGGTTCAGTATGGGGTACAGAAAAGTAGAGCCTCTAAGAGAATAGGAAGATGGGGGCTTATTAGGTTTCTGAGGAGCGGGCAGGGATGTTTCTCACTAATATTTTTTCCTTTCAGCTAAAATTCAGGATTCCACATCTAAAGAAGACAGAACCCTGTACCTGCCTGCCTACCCAAGTCTCTTGCTGGTGCTGTTAGTGGCTCTGGGTCTAAGACTCCAACCTTCAGTGCTCGACTACCAGTCTCTAGGACTTCTGCCTTTTCTAGACCCATCCAGTTGAGTGAGCCCCGGGTGTTGTTGCACCTGAGAGTGAGGACTGGGTGGTTAGCAACAAAGCAAGAGCCCTCTGGGGCCTTTGGCAGAGGCCCGAAACTGGAACCATCAGGGAATATGAGTGAATTTTGGCACAAACTGGGCTGCTGTGTGGTCGAGAAGCCCCAGCCGGTAAGTCTCCTTGTCCCACTCCCCTTGTCCCACTCCCCTTGTCCCACTCCCCTTGTCCCACTCCCCTTGTCCCACTCCCCTTGTCCCTACCCGACACACAGACATTGGTTACCATGTGCTGTGACGTGGACACAATGTCTCTGATCTGCTTTCTGGAAAACACTTTTCTCACCTCCCTCTTGAGGGTTTCTGTGGCCAGGCAGGGATGTTCACGAGCAATAAAGGAGACTATGACAAAAGAGGCAAGGAGTTACAGCTGTCACCTGCTCCTGTTCTGAGGTGGGCAGGGACTACAGTAGGTGGAACGTGAGGCCGGTCAGCGTTCCCCGTCACCCAGAGGTGACCTTGCTTTGTCCTTTGCAGTGCTCACTCAGCAGGCCACTGTCCTACCACTCCGGTGTCTCTGCTTTATCTTAGTCCAGCTTTGTTTGCCCATTAGACCGCCAAATCAACCCTTAGCCCTTAGTAGCTTCTCACGACCCCTTCTCCTTCCTCCACTTTGATGAGAGGAGATGGCTGCATACATGACCCCCTTTCTTCTCCAAGCAGAAGAAGAAGAGGAGACGGATTGACCGCACCATGATTGGGGAACCAATGAATTTTGTCCACCTGACTCACATCGGTTCTGGGGAGATGGGGGCTGGAGATGGACTTGCCATGGTAAGAGAGAAGGGGATGTTTATCTGGAGGTATTTTCCCACAAGGGACATAACAGAATAGTTAATGGGGAAACAAGAATCTGAGTGTGCATTTCTGATCTCTAGGGACAGCTCCCTTCTTTACAGTTAGCATACTAGTCTTCATGGGTCTGAGGGATACATTTGTTGTAATTGTTACAGATCTTTCTAAAACCATGGCTCTCCCTCCTTATTAAGAACTAGTTAGTGCCAGGTCAGAGCTCAGCTGGCAGAATGCTTACCTAGCATGCAGAAGCCCTAGTTTTGGTCTCCACTGCTGCCTAAGTGGGCTGTGGTGATTCACACCTGTACTCTCAGGAACTGGGGAGCAGAGGCTCAAGGTCATTCTCAGCTGCATAGGAGGCCTGAGGCCAGCTCGGCCTGGAGACCCTACCTCAAAACAGCAAAGAGGAAAAAGAAAACCTGTTGAATCAGTGTCCCAGTGAGTCATTGTGATTGGGAGTGTGGGACCATGGAAGGCTCTGTTCTGAATGTCTGTGGTGTAGTTCTGCTCTTAGTAAGGGAAATAGATCTGGTCATTGTTTTTAATACCAGTTATAAAACTCAGAAATATATGGGTTTTTATTTTTTTCTTGTTAATGTGTGTGAGGGGATCTCATTGTAAATGACTCATTTTTACCTTGTCCTCAATGGACTTCCTTAAGAGGAAGAGTGGGCAGGTTTAATCTGTTCAGATGAATGTCCCTGTCAGAGAAGAGAGTTGAGGTCCAGCTTCTCCTGGGGGCACAGGGTAAATTGTTGCATCTTGCGGAATGTGGGGAGTTAGGCAGTTGTGTGACCTGTGCTTTCCAACAGACAGGTGCAGTTCAGGAGCAGATGAGATCCAAGGGAAACCGAGACAGACCGTGGAGCAGTTCGAGGGCCTTGTAGTTCCCATAGGACTGGTAAGTGACCAGAGAACCCATTTGACACTCTACCTGTGCCAGCATATCCTGACAGTCTGCGTGGAGCTTTAATTTTTTGATGCAAGAATGAGAAGTGAATTGGTGGAAAAACAGAAGTAAAATGAAAATTCAAGAACCCAGGTTAAAAAAAAAATGTCGGGTTTTACAGGAAGGTTGGGGCCTGGGTGTGTAATCCTGGCACACTGGAGGTAGAGGCAGGAGAAGCAAGGGTTCAAGCTTCTCTTAAACAACACAGTGAATGCAAGGTCCCATAGGCTACCTGGGACCTGTTTCGAAAAGCATAGAATTTGCGGAAAGAGGGCCCAATGGAAAGTTTAAAATGTGCACTGTAGGCCAGGCATGGTGGCACAGACCTTTAACCAGCACTCAGGAGGCAGAGGCAGGCGGGTCTCTGCAAATTTGAGGTTTGGACTGCACAGTAAGATCCTGTCTCCCTTGTACTCCCCACAAATATGTGTGCTATGTAGTGCCTTCTCCCTCAGACTTTTTTTTTTTTTTTTTTTTTTAATAGGCAGCTGAAGTGTCTCAAATTCACTTCTTTTCCAGGCTGACTTTAAATTCAGCATCCTCCTTCCAGAAACTTCTAAGAGCTGGTTCTACAGATGTGTACTATTGTGCCTGTCTCCAAAGCTTCCTTTTTTAAAAAATTGTTTGGCCAGACACTGTGGTTCATGCCTGTCATCTAGCACTTTGGAAACTGAGGCAGTAAGATTGCTACTTGTTTGAGAGCAAGCAGCCTGGGCTACAGTGACACCGAGGCTTTATTTATTTGTTTGTTTGTTTTGAAATTCAGGTTCTGCAGTCTTGGAGTTCCTATTCCGTGTCCAGCCCAGAAGAAATGCCACCATCACCAGATTCCTTCTTCAACCAGTGACCCAAGGACCCCTCTCTCCGACAAGTGCCTCAAAAAGGCGTGGGGGGCTGGACTCCCTCTACTCCCTCTGGCCTCTACCCCTCCTGGAGATGGGGTCAAGGCAGCAGGACTGACCATGTGACTACTGTAGGCCAGCTGAAGCCCTGGACACCCTCAATCTGAGCTGGGGGTTCTCTGGGAACCTGGAATGTGTTCCCTGCTCCTGAATGAAGGTTGGGTGCCACCTGTTTCAAACTTTGCCTTTGTTCTTTAATTGAGGCAGGCAGGTGCGGGAAACAGCTGAACCTGGCTTTGCTGTGGCTCTCCCTGCTTTCCTGCCCTTTCTTTCCTTCTGGAATGAGATTGAGGGGCTGGGCGACCGATGCCCACACCACTCCGAATTTCAGACCTTACGCTCACAGCCCTGCCATGTCTCTCTGCCAGCACCAGGGTCTTGCTCCAGTTAGACCTCCAATCCCATGCTTCTATGGTATTAATAGCTTCCTAGAAATATTCTCTTTTAATTAATTAAATTTTTAATTTGAGTTTTTTAATTACCCCCATCCTTCTGCTATCTCTGCCCTTGCCCCGTCCCTGAAAGGAACCTTACTGTTTTTTAATTTGGATCTTAATTTGACCACATTCCATGTAAGACTTGGGGGTCCTGGCCCACCTTCTTGTCAGCCTCCCTGCTGGCCCAGGTGAGAGGAGGAGGAGGGTTCTGGATTAAAAGCCAGGATGTAGCAAAATAAGCTGTATCTCAGGGTGGACTTCCTGCCATGATGGTGAGGTAAACAGATTGAAAGCACAGGTCCTAAGATCCTTTATGGAAGTGTAAGCGTTCAACTCCAACACTTGAAAGCAGGACAGTTTGTGCTGCAGAATTCTTTGTAATGTAGGGCTGTTCTGTGTAAACTCCAATATCTCTGCGCCCCGCCCAGCTCAGAATGTGCCAACCAAAATGTCTCCAGAAATTGCCAGATGTCTCCTAGGGATGAAATTACCCACAGTTGAGAGCCACAGTTTGAGAGTCAAGGTATGTTTTTTTCCTCAGTGATTTCCACATCCCCCTCCCCAACCCAGTCTGGTGATTCATCCTGAGCCAAGGGTGAGCAAGCACCCTCATAGGGCAGGCTCAGCAGAGCTGCACATCTTTATTTCAAATGTGTTGCTTGTGCTTGCATGGGCTCAAGTCTCTGTGACAGCCGTGGACGATACTTCTCTGTTCCTGATCTCTGCAAGAGATCCTCAGTGCAGAGACAGAAACCACACCAGAGAAAGGGGATCAGAAGCTGCAGAGACTAGTTATGCTGTCCGTGCACTATGAGCTCCTTTCTGCTCTAGTCTTGGCACCCAGCGTAAGACTCAGGGACTTCGGTTGGAAGATCAGGTGTCAGCACTGGCCAAAGAGTCTGCTTTAGACGGGAAAGCATAGTAGGAGCAGAGTCTTTAGGCCCTTTGTTTTCTCAGGTGTTTTTGTTCTGGCCCTTTCTTTGCAGGCTGATTAGAAAGGCAGAACAAGACAGACGAGCTCCTGCCTGTTCCTAGAAGAGAGGGCTGGGGTCTCATTAGCTCTGTAATAGGAAGCTTGTTTTGTGGTAATGGGTCAGGGCTGTGGAAACTGATCCACTCCTGCTGACTCTGTCTGTCCTGTTACCCCTCACCTACTGACTGAGGTTTTCATTTGTCCAAAGCTCAGTGTGCTCCCTGTAGTTTTTCAGGCTCTAAGATTGGTCACAGATGTCCATTCCGAGTTTGCTTGCAGTTCCAGTCAGGCCTGCCTCCCTGAAGGAACTTTACCTTGTTGCCTGAGAGCAGCTCATAGCTGGGGGTTCAGTGAACAGTTACAGGCATGGTGGACATGTGCCCCCCGGGAGCATGCTCCCAGGAAGGCCATAAATGTCAAGTCACAATGGCAAAAGGTTGGACACTGTGTGGGGTTAACAGGAGAGGTGTGGGTGACTCCTGAGCTCCAGTGTCATGCTAGTTAGTTTCTCTGGGCACAATTCTTCTCTGATATTCTCCTGCTACCTTCTCTAGTGTGTGTGCCACCACCACGTAACAAGGTGATTGGAATGGGTTTGAGAGTCGTAATTTATATTAAAAGGATGATGGACTTTTAAGATACGTTTTTTTTTTTCCAATAAAAGAATTAAGCAAAATAGTTGCAGAGTAATCAATACATGTGTTAGATCAAAAGGTGGGCGTGGCTGAGGAGACCTTCGAAAGTGGCAGAGATGGAATTCTGTACCAACACAGCCTTTCCTGAAGAGAGGGCAGAGTACTAGGTCAGTAAGGAAAGGCCACCGTAGTCTCTCAGGCGGAATCCTTGTTCTTGCTCGTCCCTCTCCTTCGTGCCTCAAACTACTTATTTTGACCAGATGTGCTCTGTCGTCCCCTTAATCCCAGCACTGGAGAGGCTGGTGGGTCTCTTGAGTTTGAGGCCAGTCTGTTCTACACAGCAAGTTCTAGTCTATCTAGGGCTAGGTAGTAAGGCCGGCCCCAAAAAACCAAATTGGTTTTTGGGTTGGGTTGGTTTTCTGAGACAGGATGTCTCTGTGTAGCTCTGGCTGGCTGAGAACTAGTTCTTAGAACAAGGCTGGCCTTGAACTAAAAAGTACCGGAATTAAAGGTGTGCGTCACCGCTGCCCAGCCATGTTTTGGTTTTGGATTTTGAGACAGGGTTTCTCTCTGTAGCCTTGGCTGTCCTGAACAAGATTTGTAGACCAGCCTGGCCTCGAGCTCACAGGGGTCCGCCTGCCTCTGCCTCCCAGAGTGCTGGGATTACAGGCGTGGGCCACTGCACCCGGCTATATGTTTTGCTTTAAAACAGTACTAGAAATGAGCAGTGTGAACATTTTATCTAGGAAGACGGAGTAGAGGAGCAAGCTAGAGGCTGCTGCCTCTGAAGTCCCTGAGCCCTCTGTAAAGACACAAACCAGTGCTGCGGATGGAGCCTTGGGCTCCACCAAAAAGAAAAACGAGACCAAAGTATGCATTTTGTAGGTTTTTTTTTTTCTCTCTCTGTATTAAAAATATATAGTGGGTGCTGGGGTTGAAAAGGTAGGTTACGGCATAGACATCATCTCTTAGGGTGAAGTGGCCATTACCTCTGGGTTCTTTCTATCTGGGGAAGGCAAGAAAATAAAAGGAGAGATTATAATCCTTCTACATTCCATTCCTTGCTTTACCCTGCTGCAAACCATTTCCTCAACCCTACTGGTTTGGATTAGTGTCTGTGTGTGTGTGTGTGTGTGTGTGTGCGCGCGTGCACGCGCGCGGCAGCTACGTGTGCACACACGTATGTCCTTGCATGTTCTTGAGTGTGCCAGGAGTCGACATCTGTTGTCTCCTTGATCACTCTGCTTACTGAAATGAGGCCTCACTGAGCTGGTCACACGTGCATGACTTCTGGAGGTGCCTGGGGATCGAACTTTTCTCGTGGTTACAGGGCAAGCTTTTTATCCATTGGGCCCTCTCCCCACCTCTGCTTTTCCTCTTTATGTTTCTTCATTTATTTTGTTTAGTGTTTTAAAACAGGGTCTCATGTAGCCTAGGTTGCCCTTGAACTGTGTAGCGGAGAATGACCAAAATATTTTTGGGTTGTTGTTGCTAAGGTTTATTCTGAGCTGATCAGACTTGGTAACACATGGCTTTAATCCTAGCACTTGGGGCTTGAGACCAGCCTGGTCTACTTTCTGAGTTCCAGCCCAGCCAAAGCCACATACACCCTCTCTCTCTCAAAAAAAAAAAAGATTTTGTGGGAATGGGGCCCATACAGTAGACCCAGAGGCCAGCTCCCCACCCCCCTTTTGAGACAGGGTTTCTCTGTTGTAGCCTTGTCTGTCTTAGACTTACTTTGTAGACCAGGCTGCCCTGAAATTCTCAGAGATCTGCCTGCTCCTGCCTCCTGGAATGCTGGGATCACAGAAGTGGGCCACCATGCCCTGCTGCCTGATCCTCTTACTTGCAGAGTCACCCTCCTGACCTGACCTGGAACTTCTGTCTGCATGGGCACTCAAGGGCAGGTGCCCACAGTTCTGGGGTGGGATCCCCCTCAAGTAGGAATTACCCAGGTGGCTGTGAGTGCCTGGTGTGTCTGTCCTTTAGAAGAGCAGTACGTGCTTTGAACCACTGAGCTGTCTTGCCTCCACCTACCAATCCACCACCATGACCAGTTTGTGGTGCTGAGGCTCAACCTGTACCTACGAGGCAAGCACTCTGCTAGCCGAGCTACAGAACTCTCCAGCCCCCAGGTGCTTTATTTTTATATTAAAAATAGAACTGGACTCTCAAGGAGGAAAACAAAAATAGAAACCAGTTAAGTCACCCTTTATTTTCTTCCTCCCACACCCATCACTCATCCCTAGCAAATGAGACCACTTTATCCAGTCAGTCTGAACCTATAGTAAAACTTTGTTTGCTTGCTTGTTAGAGACAGGGTCTCATTATGTAACTCTGGTTGGCCTGGAAGAACTTATATAGACCAGGCTGGCCTTGAACTCGCAGATCAGCCTGTCTTTGCCTCCCAAGTGCTGGGACTAAAGGTGTATACTACCACTCCTGGCTTCTTTGTGAAATTTTAAGTTGCTGGGTAGAGTCCCAAAGGGACAGTCCTTTGGGAACATGGGTACTGGTGGAAACCCTGGTTTCAGTTGTGTGGCCCTGTCCCTGTTTTCTTCCTTCGGTGATGGGGATTGAACTGAGGGCCTTGTGCTTGTGCTAGGGAGGCCACAGAACTGCACCCCAGCCCTACTAGCTTGGAAACCTGTCTCTTCATCCGTAAACAGGAAAACACCCTGTAAGGTGAGGACAGATCCGAGAATGGCCTCAGATGTTGGCTGTCGCTGTTGCCCAGCATTAAGTCACTGTATTAATCAGAGTGGAGAGATGGCTCCTCAGTTAAGAGCACCAGCTGCTCTTCCAAAGGACCTGGGCTCAATTTCCAGCATCCACATGGCAGCTCACAACTATCCGTAACAACAGTTCCAGGAGATCCAACTCTTTTGTGGCTTCCGTGGCCACCAGCTGCACAGACATACGGAAGTTTAAAAAGACAAAAACCCAACCTAACACATTTTTTAAACTTTCTTGATCATTATTTGGTTAATATATTTCGTGTCCATTGTCTATGCATTTAGTCAAGTATGGTAGGAAAATTGTGAACAATCAGACAGGACTACCTATCAAAACTCTCAAAAAGAAACAAAAAGGGAAAGAAGTCTTACTTGGTCAATAATAATGTGATGACCAGTAAGACAGCTAAATAGCCAGGATTTGTTCAGCAAGTGTCAAGGCATGGTGCTGCACGCTGTTACCCTCCTGTAGAAGGAATGGCATCCTTGGCTACACAGTGATCTCAAGGCCGGCCTGAGCTACAGGGGACTCTTTCCTAGCTTGTGTGATGGCTCTAAGCCTGACAGCCTGAGTTTGACCTCTGGAAACCACATGTTGGGATGAAGGAACTAGCTCCCACAAGTTGTCCCGTGACCTCCACAAGCGCATACACAACAAACATGCACACGGATGTAAAAAGAAAACTTGAACCCAGCAGGGGCAGAAGGATCTGATCTGTTTGAGTTCAAGGCCAGCCTGGTCTATGCAGTGAGTTCTAGGACAGCCAGGGCTAAATAAAGAGACTCTGCCTCAAACCAGAAACTGTCTCAAGAAATAGGTAGCTGAGCCTCCCACTGTACGGAAGGTTGAGGTGTCGGAAGAATCGCCTCAGCCCAGGAATTATAGACTAGTCTAGATAACATAGTGAGACTTGATCTCAAAATAAAAAAAAAAAAAAAGTGGGCTAAGCAGGCTGTCAATGCAGTTTAGCAGAACACTGCTTACCACGCTCAGGCCCCAGTGGCGTGTGCATGTGTACCCGATAGGCACCAAACAAAACACAAAAATGGGCCAAGACTGACCAGTGCAGGTTATGACCCAACCGGGTACCTCAGTCACAGCTCATTCAAGTACACTGTGTTAGCGACAGGATTTGGGACATCAGGACTTTTTAGATGATCGAGAGAGGCCCTGGCTCAACAGCAGGACAACTTACTGGTTGCATCTCTGTGAACACTGAAGAAAGGCTGTTCCAGATATCCTCCAGGCCATTCCTGACACTTTTCCAAAAGGCAAGAGCTGGGCTGGGGCTAGTGAGAGGGAGGATGGGTCTGCGTCTCAGGTGGCCGGAAGCCAGAGGAGACGTGGGGCGGCTGGACCGAGAGCTGCAGCCGTCGTCAGGGCAGAGATCTGAGTCCAGAGGGCACTCCTCCCGTTGCTTGTTGCAAGTCCCACATTCCTCGTAGGTGCAAGGCTTGTGCTCTGTGCGGAGTTCGCTCAGCGCTCCAACCCGGAGGTGCCCTGAAAGGCCACGCAGCTTCCCAGCCCGGCTCCTGCTCATGGTGCCTGACTTACAGTGGCAGTGCCATGGGCCCCAGGGCATCAGCATCAGCCGCAGATCCTCAGGAGGTGGCATGGCTGTGGGTGAGGCCTTTGGCCACGGGGTCGGGGTGGACCCAGGTGTCGACCACTGGTGCAGGGTGGACTCGGAATTCAGGTCCAGAGTAGGCTTTGAAGTGAGGGTCGACAGATCGTGGGTTATTCTAATGTCTCGCTCCTGGCTATTGGCTACAAACCTCCCGGTGGTGCTGGAACTTTCCATAGTACTGGAGGTCGAAGAGAAAATTCCAGGATTGGTGGGTTTTTTGGTATCAACCAACGCCCCCTCTTCCAAGGAGCCATCGTTATTGAAATTGGAGTTGGCCAGTGACGACCGGCTAATGCTTGACACAGTGGACAGGAGCTCAGCGGCTGCCGGGCCGGCCAAGCTGTCGGCAATGACCAGGGCATCGTTTTCATCCTCCAGATTTGCCTTCACCTTCCGGGGTATATAAGTCCGGGCGGTGGGGCTTGTGCTCCGGAGGCTGCGGGCTGGGCCCCCGAAGCGTAAGCTGATCCGCTGCATCCCTGTCGGGGTGGCGGTCGGGTTTGACGTCTGGTCTTGGGCCCCCGCCGCCCGGAGCCCCAGACTTAGCAGCAGGGCCCAGAGCAGCATGCAGGCGGCGGGGACCATGGGACTGGGAGGCCCAAGCTCCTACCTCCTCTCCCTCCCTTCCGCGTTCCGACAACCCGCCAGGTCTCGAGGTCGTTTGAACAGACCCGGAGGGAGCTCCGAGGCACGTGCCTCGCCCCTCCCCTAAGTGCTCTTCCGCGCAGGGCCAGCAGCCCAAGGGGCTGAGCTAAAAATCTCAAGGAACCCTGGAAAGCAAGAATTCTGTGCCAGAACCGAAAGGCAGATTGTGATGTAAGGGCTTGGGGGGCGGGGGGCAGACTTGAGCAGACTTAAATCTCTCACCACAGTTTATTAAAGTCCACAGGCCTGAATTTGCTAACGAGGGTGAAAACACAGGTTATGACAACAGTCCCTCCCAGATCACAGGCAGCAGACGACTAAGAAGGGGTTGGCTCTTCAAGATTTTGCAAGCTGGCTCCTGGCCTCCCAGCAGACAGGCTGGCTGTGGCTGTTGGTTAAGCCCTTGACCTTTCATCCACCTCCCCTCCAAGGCTGCTAAGATAGCTAAGATGCGAAGGATCCCAGCGGTTTTGATTACAGAGAAGAAAAATGAGACGCACATTTTATAGCTAAAGGAGAATTAAAACCCAGAGCTCTGACCTTCCAACGCCACACTCAGCCTTCTTTTTGGACAGCCCAAATGCAAGCCACCCCACATACGGGGTTCCCACGCTCAAATCCCAGCTTAAAGGCAGTGTCCAGAAGAGGGTATCACATTGAGAAGTGAGGGTCCAGTGGAACTGGAGCTCTGGTGCGCAGACCGACTGTGATCTTTGCCCAGTTTGGTGTTAGGTACCCTTCGAGCCATGGAGATCCTGGTCCAGCCTACAGAGGGTTGGGAGAGAGAGGCAAGGTGAACTGGAGGAGCTAGAAAACTGAGTGCTTGAGTCATCTCCCATCATCTGTTTGCTAACATATTCCCACTGGATATTCTCTCTTCCCTGCTGGCTTAAGCCCTTGATAATTTGTCAGGCTACACTGATACAGCTCTTCTGTGCTGGGATTGTTCCTCAGTGCCCCCCACCCCACCTCAGTGTCTCTTGCAGAACATTTTTCACTTGTCCTTTAAGCTGTGTCTACATTTTTTTATGAATGGGAACACATGCATGCCATGAATTTATTCCACCGTGTAGGTTCTAGAGCTTGAACTCAAGTCGCCAAGCTTGGGAGTGAGTACTTTTACCCACTGACTCATCTCACTGGCCCCCTTCATGTGCCAAATATAATACTGTCCTTAATTTTCCCATGGAAACAACCAGAAACAGGGCTTGTGTGTCTTAGTTCTCTGTATCTCCCCAGAGACATTAAGAAACAGGATTGGCTTTAGACATTCCATCCCAAACTAGCATCCTTGGGTGCAGGACTTACTGTCTGACCACTTCAGGTATGTGGACTTGATCTAGGCTGATGAGCTGGGCCAGCTCCCCAAGGCTGTCCAGAAACCGGATCTTTCGTGTGAACTTGGAACTGAAGAGAGAGTAAATTATGTTTAATATTGGGAGACTGATCCTGGAGGATCTCATAGAAAGAAATGTAGCAAACAGAATGGCAAGGCTAGAAAGAGGGCAGGATCAGACCGCCTCGGCAGTGAAAATAGAGAAAGGGTATCCTTATGCCTTGAGTTAGTACCTGATGAAGGGCCGAACCAGGGCCAGGAAGGCCTTCACATACCACGTAGCGTGAACGACCACCAGGGCTCGAAGGTTTTTCCGAAGCCTGAGAAAGAACCCAACATGCTCACATGTCCCCTGTCCCACCTCTGCCCTTAGGCACAGGTGGGCAACCTTCTATGCTGCAGGCTCTTTGGTGTCTTTCTCATTTCCAAATTTCTCTGGCAGCTGTGCCAAATCACCATGTCTTAAATTCTTCCCAATTTATTCTGCCCTCTATACTCCATGTTTAGGGACATGTTCCTTTAACAGTACCTCAGTCTTCGCAACTCATTTCCCTCCACCCTACAGGGATTCCTTTTGCAAACTTCTCCATCTCTTCCAACTGTGTAGCCCAGGCTACAAGTGGAGGCCAGGTGTTAGGGAGCCTGTGACCCCAGCAGAGGCAAGAGGCAAACCAGGGCTACACTGAGATTCCAAAGCCAACTGGGGCTACGTGAGCCCCTACATGAAATAAAACACAGCCTTCCCCCAAACAAGAAACAACATAGCTCTTAAGTGAGAAAAAAAAAATCAGCAAGGTGGAAAAATCAGCAAGGAGGAAAAAACGGAAAAGGTGCAGGAAGAAAGATAATTAAGCAAGGGTGAGTTGGGACAGGCCAGGCATGGAGGTAATACCTGTAATGTAAGCACTGGGGGCCGTAGAGAGGCAGGAAGAGCAGGAGTTCAAGGTTATGGTTAGCTACAGAGATCGTGCAAGGCCAGCCTGGACTATATGATGAGGAAACAAAGGAGAAAAAGAGAAACATGAGTGGAGCCAGCACAGTGGCACACGCCTGTAGTCCCAGCAATTGGAAAGGTAGTGGCAGCTTGATCTCTGTGAGTTCAAGACCAGTCTAGTCTACAAAGTGAGTCCAGGACAGCCAAGGCTACACAGAGAAACCCTGACTGGGGAAAAAAACAAAACAAAAAGTACCATGGGTGACTTACATATCAGGAATGAAGGAAGAGAAAACAGTGGAGATGTGGAGAGTGGCAAGACTGGGATAAAGGAGAGTGACCCCATGCATCAGGCAACACGCTGTGTGGATTTACAAGGAGACGGGACAGGAAAGCGAAGGGACCTGTCCAAAATGTAGCTAGTGAGTCATGAGGGCTGGGTGTCCCTGACAGCACAGGCTACAACAGGAGACACTTTTAAAGGGATGTAGAAGGACAAAGGAAAGAAGAACATTGGGCATGGTGCCTCAGGCCAGTGATCCCAGTACTCAAGAGGCTGGGCAAGAAAACCTTGAATTCGAGGACAGCCTGAGCTATAGCAAGCAGTCCTCAGAAAAGAAAAACGAAAATAACAAGAAATACACAAAGTATCAACCAAAAGAAAAAAATAGAAAAATGGAAAAGAGATGGTAGAGAGTTGGGGCCCTCCTGTCCTGGGGTCTCACCTCCTATCCAGGGTACGATAACACTGGCGTATCCAGGCGAGAGGTGGCACTTGGGCCCTGCTTGTGCCTCCATTCAAGTGAACAAGCAGATAATTTTCAGCTACCAGCAGTTCCAACGTCCCCACCATATACCTAGGGGACAACATTGGGAAAGGTATAGGCTGGGTGTTTCAGGAGCGCGGGAACAGGCGTATAGAGAGCATCCTCCAGTCAGCTACTGATTCTGGACAGGAGTCTTTTCCACCTTCCCCTTCAGGTTTCCACCTCACCTGAACAGGTGTTCCATGACATAGGTGTAGTTGGGGATGCTGCTTCGGGGTAGATAGCAGGAAGCAAAGAGGATGACAGCATTAAGGCCATCACCGTGATAACCTGAGGACCAATATGAGAAAAACTGACTCAGCTGCAAATCTGTAAATAGACAGTACTTCTGTTTAAGGGGAGGGATTGTGAGGGTCTTTGGAAGTCACAGGAAGGATGCTAAGCTAAAGCATGTGAGCCAAGCTGTCAGTTATTTTTGGTGATTGTTTTATTTTGTAGATAAGTGTTCTGCCTGTGTGTGTATGTATGTACTGTGGGAACCAGAAGTTGTGAGATCCCCTGGAACTGGAGTTACAGTGCTCTGACCTGCTGAGCCATCTCCCGAGCACAAATGTCACCATAGCTGTGGTTTTCATGTACTATTACTGTGTATGTGCACATATGGGTCTATGTGGGGGTCAGAGGACAACTTCTCTGGAATTGGGTCTCTCCTCACACCTCTCCATGGATTCTGGGATCAAATTCAGGTTGCCTCACATGCATGTCAATCACCTTTACCCACAGTGCCATAGTTTTCATCCTTATATTGTCTTTTTTCTTACCTCCATGAGACAGCACTTTCTTATAGGGCTCAATGATG
Organism: Psammomys obesus; assembly: GCF_907164565.1. Classification (NCBI taxonomy): domain Eukaryota; kingdom Metazoa; phylum Chordata; class Mammalia; order Rodentia; family Muridae; genus Psammomys; species Psammomys obesus. The sequence continues at coordinate 2,914,226 of NW_026587382.1, read as the reverse complement.
GTCATGTCCACCCGCTGCTCTCGCTGTCCTGTTCGGAACACTCTCCAGCGATGACCATCTTCTCCAGCCACATCCCATACACAACCCCGGCCCAGCCTTTCTGCTGCCTCACTGGCCCCCAGGCCCTCTGCCCGAGGCAAATCATCTAAAGCACACAGGAGGGAAAAATCAAGAAGGCGGGGTTCTTGTAATTCCCTTGGATCAATAGTTTACTCCAACTGTTTGTACATTTGGGTTTTTGAGAGAAGGTCTCGCTGTGTGGCTCAGACTGGCCTCCAACTCACAACTGTTCTGCCCCAGCCTCTTGAGCGCCAGCGTTACAGGTGTCCACTACACATCTCCGGGAATTTACTGCTTTTAACCTCTCATGTTTCAGTATTTTCACTGGCTCTCAGCTTGTCCAGCTCAACTCGTGTGTCTCTTCTGCCACTCCCTAACTTACCCTTTCCCTTAGGGTTCTCTGGGTCTCTCTCTCTCTCCTTTTCCCCATCACTTGCTCCCTCCCTCTCTCCTTCGTGTGTGTGTGTGTGTGTGTGTGTGTGTGTGTGTGTGTGTGTGTGTGTGTGTGTAGTTGTCTAGACTGGTCTTCAAGTCACTATGTAACTAAGGATGACCTTGGATTTCTGTCTGTCGTATCTCCCAACCCCTGGGATCTCATGCGTGTACAGCCATGCCCAGGTTCTACTAAGGACTTCATGCATACTGGGCGAGCAGCACCCAGTCAATTAAACTACATCCTCACACCTCTTTTTGCTGAGATAAAGTCTCAGTTCAATTTCATTTTGGTATTGATCTTTCAGTCCTCCCACTCCAGACTCTCCAGTAGCTGAATGACAAGTGTGTCATAATAAGCATCCAAGTCACGTGCCCTTATTTCTTTCTTTTTTCTTTTTGAGTCAGGGTCTTACTCTGTAGCCTTGGTTGTCCTGGAACTCACTCTGTAGCCTAGGCTGGCCTCAAACTCACTATGTATCAAGAGCTAGAGTTTTCTTGAGTAATTATTAGTGTTTTTGTTTCGTTTTGTCTTGTGTGTGTGTCTGTGCGTGTTTAGTGTTTTGGAGACACTGTGTCTCTGTTTAACCCTGGCTGTCTTGGGACTCAAAATGCAGACCATGCTGTTTGTTGTTCTGAAGCTCACAGAGATCTGCCTATGTCTCTCCTGAGTGAGTGCTGGGATTTGGCTCTGGCCTTTTAAAACATGGGCTGTGGCGATGTAACTGGCCCTCATGTTTGCATGGCAAGGACTTTGCCAACAGAGGTATCTGCCCACGCTGTAGTCAGGCTACAGTCACTAAATGTGACCAGACACCCCATGATTAAAACCTTTGTGTTATTCCTCATTGTGCAGCTTACAAAAGTCTGTACCTCGTAGCCTAGCAACAGGGGCCACCAGGATAGAACTCTGCCTGTTTAACCCAGCACTATCTTCTGACACCCTTCCTCTGCCTCCGGGCCCTACAGGAATGTCATATAGCAATAACAATAATTCTATAGTTGAAGAGCAGATTCAATAACCTATCCTTTTCTCCTATTATTCCTATATGATATTAATTTCATGCTACACAGCCCTTCATATGTAAGTAGTCAGGCTTTGTGCTTTGAACTCCCCAGTGCACCGTGCTATTGCCTGGATAGCTACATCTGCCTAGAACATGCCTTCCCCAACCCCAATAAACATGACCCTTAACATTCCGTCTTCTACTTAGAATCTTCTCAACATCCACACACGGACAGCCCGACCGTCGGCTGCATTATTTATAGGTATTTATTTTCTAAGGGTGGAACCGTGCTTGTATTGTTCGTTAAGTTCACTTGGAGACAAGGGCTCACGCTGTAGCCCCTTCAGTAGCCTAGAGTGTCCTCAGACTCCTAGCAATCTTCCCACCTTAGCACTGACCAGTTCACAGACGTGCCTCCATCCCTCCCTTGCCTCTGCCCCCAGCTTTTTGTCCTTATTGATCTCAGGCCTGTCAGGCGGCATGTGGCTGTAGTCCCAGCCCTTGGGAGGCCAAGACAAGAAGAATCTTGAGTTTGAGACCAGCTTGGCTTACAAGAGACTCCCTATCCCAAACACAACAGCAGTAACAGCCCTGGCTCAGGGCAGCATGGAACAGCCAATTCACGAATTTTTTTCTTTCATTTTTAAAATGGTTTTTCAAGACACAGTTTCTATGTGTTATAGCCTGGCTGTTCTGGAACTCACCCTGCAGACCAGGCTGGCCTTGAACTCACAGAGATTCCCCTGCCTCTGCCTTCTGAGTGCTGGGATTAAGGGTGTGTGCTGCCACCGCCTGGCTCTTTTTTTCTTTTTTAACCTCTATATTTTTCTCTTGTTTGTTTGCTCTTTTGTTTATTTTTGAGACAAGGTCTCACAACGTATCCCAGACTGGCCTCAGACTCAGAGATCCACTTGCCCCTGCCCCCTAAATGCTGTGATTAAAGGCTTGAACCACCATATGAAGCTTTGATCTTCTGTTATTATTCTTCTTCTTTTTTCTTAATTACTATTTTATGTGTGTAAGTGTTTTCTTGAATGTGTGTCTGAGCACCACGTGTGTGTCTAGTGCCTGTGGAGGCCAGCAGGTGTTGGATCTCCTGGACCTGGAGATACAGGTAGCTATGAGCCTGTATGTGGGTGCTGGGGATTGAATCCATGTCCTCTAGAAAAGCAATCAGTGTTAACTGCTGAGCCACTTCTCCAGCCCTTCCATCTTTTTCTTAATACACTTCTCCTCCTAGTCTTTGGCTGGTCTCCTTTCCACTCTGGGAGCTGTTCCTTTCCTCTCTGAGGCAACCCATGTTTCTATCTGGCCCCTTAGCTACTACTTCATCATCTCTTTTCTTTACTTTTTTAGATTTATTTATTATTTTACACGTATGTATGGGCAGCACATGGATGCCCGGTGGCCTTGAAGGTCAGAAGAGGGCATCAGATCCCCTGGGCCTGGAGCTACAGATAGTTGCCAAGTGGGTGTTGGAAACCAAACCCAGGTCCTCTGGAAGATCAACCAGTGCTCTTAACCACTGAGCCAATACTGCGGCCCCCCCTTATCATCCCAACAGCCCATCCATCCACCCTCAGCTGAATTTCCGCCCACTTCCACCAGCCCTGCCCTGGGGTCTGCTCCCACCTTCCCATTCAAATTCATGTCCGCTGTCCAGCTGCTCAGAGTCCGAGGGTGTCTCCAACTCATCCACCTCCAGGTCCAAGCTGCCGTTAGAAGAGGAAGACGCAGAGTGGGTGGGGGAGGCTCCATTGTCTCCTGTTCCCGGAGTCAGGCTCAGCTGCAGTTCTGGGGCAGAAAGACGCTTCCGCATAGGGCGCTGGCCACACAGGGCCAGAGTGCTGGGGGTACCTGTGCTTGGAAGACAAGGAGAGTACACACATGGAAAAACTTGTGAGCTGATGGTGATTTGAGATCCCTGTATGGAATGGAGGCATATGCCTGCAATCCCCACACTACAAAAGACGGGCAAGAAATCCTAAGTTCTAGTTCTTGACCACATATCAAGTCACAGACCAGCCTGGGCTACATGAGTCTGGCCTCAAGCTCACAGAGATGCCCCTGCCTCTGCCTCCCAAGCCCTGAGATTAAAGGTGAGCATCACCACACCTTTGCTTGTTTCTTTCTGTGTGTCCAGTTATTTCTTGTGCATGTCTGTCTATGTGCCACATGTGTGCCTGCTCTTCTCACAGCCCCAAAGGGGGTGTAAGGTCTCCTGGGACTGGAGTTAAGGACGGCTGTGAGCCACCTTGTGGGTGGTGGAAATCAAACCAAGGTCCTCTGGAAGAGCAGCCAGTGCTCTTAACCAGTGTGCCATCTCTCTCCAGCCCCAACATTTAATTTTTAACTTGAAAATACCATGACTTCTGAGAAAGGGAAGTCACACAGGGCAAATGAAAAGGGAGAAAGAGGGCTACAAAGAGACAGAAGCTACAATGAGACCCTTGCTGTAAGCCAGCCCCAGAGGTGGACTAAAACCAGAGGTCTTTCCATTTTCCTTTCCCTACCTGCCTGTGCATCTCTCTGAGGGTCTTCAGGATCTCCAGACGGACCAGGATCCTCAGGAAGCAATCTGGAGGGGAGGGATTGAACAGAAGCTCAGACACCCCAGCCTGGTGCCAGCTCTCAGCTTCCCTCTCCACTGTAAATGTTTTCTCCTCTTGCCACTTTCCCCCAAAGTTTTTGTTTCGTGTCTACGGGTGTGTTTTGCCTACATGTTTATTTGTGCACCACATGGGTGCCTGGTGCCCTTGGAGCCCAGGAGGAGGTGCTAGATCCCCTGGGAGCAAAGGATGGTTGTAAGGCTCCATGTGCCTTCTGAGACTCAAACCTGGGTCCTCTGGAAGAGCCAGAGGACAGGGAGGGCAAATGGCTCTCAGCCTCACCTAGGAAACTCTTCATCTTGCCATTCTTCCTTCAGCTCCAGCTCTCCAAGTCTCAGGGCTGCTCCTGGCTCTGGGGCTCCTGCCTTCTCCTCAGCCCTGATGGTCAGCACCACAGAAGAAAAGTCGATCAATGAGATACCCTAGACAGTAGCCTGAGGGACCCAGACAGAAGATGGCAAACCCTGGCATGGAGAACATGCTGCCGGGGCACTCATCTAGAGAGAGATCACCTGCTGCTGAGTGGGGCAGAGTGGGTGGACCAGCAGGCTGGTCATTTGCCTCTGTGGTAGTGGCTTCACCTACTGTGTAGGACTGAAAGGCATCGCACAGAACAACTGGCTGGAACCCAGACAGACCTGCCTGGTTAACCCTGGGCAAGGCAGTAGCAGATGGCACCTGGTCAGCCCTGCCTGTCCTCTGTTGTGCTGGGGAAATGGGACACAGGTGGCTGGACAGAGGCAGGAAGGAGGGATTCATTCACTGAGAAGCAGAACCAGGGTCTAATTTCATTTCTGAGCCAGCTTTCCTAATGGCTATTCTAGAGGAGTTAGATAAAAAAAGACGGCTCGTCAGACATAAGACAGGAACTTTTCCTTAAACTGTGGATTTGGTTCCACACTGTATTAATTTCTGCCCCAAACGACCCTGCTCCTTCTCTGCAAATGCCTTTCCAGGCTCTTCTTTGAGGAACCGGGTAAGGCCTGGGTGGTGGGAAACGCCCTCTCCAGCTCCAATCAGGCCAAGGCCTTACTTACCCTCCTTCTAATGTCTTTTTCCCCGTTTCTTGCATAGTCCCCATCTTCACAGGTTGTCCTGTGTTCTTTGGGCCCTTAAGCAGACTAGGAGGCTGTGGTCCCAGCCCCCAACGCTCTTTCCTTTTCTGTCTCAGCTGTTGCTCCTGCCTCTGAGGAAGCAGGAGGTGTGGAAGGGAGGTAACCTCATCTTCAAACAGGTTTTGCCACCTCCCCTCCCAAGGAGCAGGTTTGCCCAAAAGCCCAGCCTCTTGTGTGGGGGCGGGCTTTCAGGTGAAGAGTAAGGGTGGCAATTTGTTCTCCATTTCGGATTCTTTATAACCGGGAAGCCCTTTGTTTTGCCCTTTTAAAGGGTTAGTGATAATTTTATGTCAGTATGTGTGAATTCCTGCAGAAGCCTGAAGCTGGCATTGGGTATGTTCCTCTATTTACGGAGGCAGGGTCTCTCAACTGAGACCAGAGCTCACTGATTTCAGCTGGCCAGTTTAACTCTATGGAGTCCCCTGACTATTCCTCCTGAGTGGCGGGATTATGGGATTACAGGCAGATGCTACACCTGTCCAGCCTTTGTGTGTCCTGGGGATCCGAACTTGGGTCCTTTTGCTTGGATAAGTGTCTTAGCCCAATGAGCCAGCTGCCAAGCCTTTATTTTTCAGATTGTCTCATATCAGAACAGCCTGATGTGGAATAGGTGGGTTATCCTTCCGCCTTGGTTCTACCGGGAGCTAGGCTTTATTTATTTTTAGAGTACCATTTTTATTTTTAGAGTGCGTGAGGATGCGCGTAGGCTTGCGTACACATGCGTGTGCGAGGCGGCCAGGAGAGGTGTACCCCTTTATCACTTTGCCGGTTTTTTTGAGACACGGTTTCTCCCTAAACGTGGATCCTGGCTCTTGCATTGGCTAGGCTGGAATCCAACAAGCATCAGCAATTTTCCTGTCTCTACTCTGCCTGGAGCTGGGCGGGGAGAGGTACAGGCCTTTGTAGGGTTGCCACCTTGTTACATGGGTGCTGGGATCTGAACTCATCTCCAGGACTGAGGAGAGAGCACTTTTAACTGAGTCATCTCTCTAGCCCTGGGAGCTTAACGTTTCTTTAAAAATGTGTATGTGCATGAGGGGACTGCCTGAACATCTGCCTGTGCACCAGGGGCACGGCTGATGCCCCTAGAGGGCAGAAGAGAGTGTTAGAGTGTTAGAGCTCCTGGGACTGGAGCTACAGATACTTGAGAGCCCTGTGGTTCTGAGAATTGAACCTGGGTCCTCTGCAAGAGCAGCCAGTGCTCTTAACCCCTGAGCCATCTCTCCAGCCCTTAAAAATGATTTTTGGTTATCTTGGCACTGGGAGACTCTGCCCACATCATCTTACCGCCCCAGTAGCTACTTTTAAAAGCTGGTCCTGGTGAGGGCCTGTAACCTCGGCTTCTCAAGATGCTGAGGCAAGGTTGCAAGTTCAAAGCCAGCCTGGGCAACTTAGCCCATCATGCAGTAAAAAGTTAAAAATGGAGCCTGGCAGTGGTGGTACATGCTTTTAATCCCAGTATTGAGAATTCTCTGAGTTCGAGGCCAATCTGTCCTACAGAGTAAGTCCTGGGATGGCCAAGGACAAAGGAAGCCGGTCTCAGGGGAGAAATAAGAAAGTTAAAAATGAGCTAGAGATAAAGATGGTCAGTGGCAGGTCACCTGCCTAACATGCATGAGTCCCTGGGTACAATCCCAGAACCACACACATACAGGTAAAGCTAGAAACTATTTTGGTTTTAAGTCTGTCTTGGGTCTACTTTTCCAGCATAAGGAAAACAGAGGAGACAAGCCAGGGAAGCTCATGTATGCAATTCTATCATGGGAGAGGCTTGTGCAGGAGGACTGCCGTGCATGAGAGGTTAGCCTCAGCTACATATAAGCTAGGGCAGCTTGGGAGACTGTCTCAAAAAAAAAAGAAGAAAGAGAAAGAAAAGGAAGAAGGAAGGAAAGAGAAAGAAAGAAAAAGAAAGGAAGGAAATAAGGAAGGAAGAAGGAAGGAAGGAAAGAAAGAGAGGAAAAAAAACCTAACTCAGTCAGAGTGGGAATGGGAATTAAGGAAAGGCTGAAGTGACTGAAGCCAGCTCATAGCCAAGTTAACAAGGTCCAAGGAGGAGGGCCAGAGATGAGCCTGTGGGAGGGGCAGGATTAGCAGAGGGAAGGCCCGATTATACTGATAAAAAGAGGCAAGACCTCAAATCAGAAGAAAGTATTTAATATGAAACAAAATGCAAAACAAAGTACCAAAGTCACAGAACACAGTCCCTTTGGGCTCAGTGACTGCACCAATAGTTCACATTCCCAATGGCTACAGATGGACCCTAAAGTGGTCAGACTGCCCCAAACCACCACACACCCTACCCTACTGTTTGGCCATACTGCTTGCAACTTATATGGGGTAAGATCGGGGAAACGGCTTGGTGAAAAGGGGGGGAGACAGGGAAAGTCTACACATGCAGACTACACTGGGAGAGAGCTTGCCGCTGGGTCACGATTACACCCTGTACATGCTGCATAAGGCTAAGTCCCTTGGTACAATCACACATAAACACAAAACAATCAAGTGACCCCAAGCACTCCCGGGAAAGACAAAAAGAAAAATACAACAAAGCAGAGGAGAGAGAGGATGGCAGGAAGAGGCAGGTCACAGAATACCATGGAACATCTACTCCTAACCCTCATTTACAGATGTGGAGGTGTCTCACCAGAAGACACCCTATGCTTTCTTGAACTCACCAGACCCACTACAGCACAGGCTCAGCCAATTTCTACCCTTTTGGCAAAAATGAGATCTTACAGCCATCCTGGGTGCCAGGAGATCTCAAGAACCCTAGATCCTTAGGATCTCTTCTGGCTTCCTGTGACTCTGGGACAGAAGGAGCCAAAGAAATAGAAAGTTGGGACATCTGTTCAAGACAAGAGACTAGCCAAGTATGATAGTACATGACTACAATTTCAGCACTCAGGAGGATTAGGAGTTTAAGACTAGCCTCAGATACACACAGAGTTCAAGGCCAGCCTAGGGCTACATCAGTCTCTGTCTCAAAAAGAAAGTAAAAAGGTGAAGTAGTGCATGGAGACAGGCAGTAAAATTGGTTTCATGACAGATCCTGGCAGTCCACCATCCTCTGAGGACACACAGATGGAGTCTACATTCCTTTAGTCCTGCTTGGCTAGGACAGGGACAGCATCACACTGTACCTTCCCAAACAGAATAGAAAAAAATCAGTGCAGATTAAATAATAAAATTAAATAAAACTTGTCTGGCAGAGACGGGAGAGAGGAGGCAGAAAGCCATTCTTACAGCAGCTGCTTTTGGTTCCCTCCCAGTTTTATGAGAACAGCACACCAGACCCTGGAGCAAGAGACACGGTTGCTGAAATAGTCAAACATCTCAAAACATGCATTTGAGGCAGGCCAACTGCCTCCTCCTCACCTCCCCACCCTCTTCCAGCGGTCACTTATTTGACGGGGAGACTCTGGCACACTGAGACAGTGAGATCTGACTGCACTTCTCAAAGATGGCCTCAGCAGAGAGCTTTGGCAGCTCATTCAGAGGGCACTCGTCCACCAAGCTGTTCATGGGCGTGGGTGGCAGCGGAGGGTCTTCTTCATCTTGACTCAGTCCAGATATCACAGAGTTGCCTGCCCCATCCAGTTCCTTGTCTGCCTGCTCCCTGGACATGCCTGCCACCTCAGGCTGCCCTCCAGGCATCTTCATCGAGTCAAAATATGCTGACAGGGCTTCTTGGAGCACAGGCAGAAGTTTCTTTCGAGAGACCTGGGTGTTGCCTTGAAGATAGGATTGGAGGTTGGGAGAGATGCTTGGCATGGGGGTCAGCTTCAGGGGTGGGGAGGCGCACTGTTCCAGGGCTCCACAGACCTACAGAAGACAGGACAGGAGATGATGTGCAATGCGGCACAGCAGAGAGCTGAGGCTTATAACAGGGGCAAAAGTGTTTTGCTTGCTTGCTTATTAGGTGAGACAGGGTCTCACTAAGTACCTGGTTGGCCTAGAACCCACAGAGTTTCATCCCCTCTGCCTTCTGAGTGCTGAGGTTACCCTGTGCCACCATGGCCAGTTTTTGAGGTGTTTGGGATCAAACTGAGGGCTTCAAACATTCAGAGAACACGCTGCAGATGATTTACATCTCTATACCATTTCCCCACCTCCTTTTTTTGACACTTACTTGGGAGCTCAGGCTGGCCTTTAGTGCACTGGAATTCCCCTGCCTCAGCTTCCCATGTGCTGATATTACAAGTATAAGACACCCTGCATGGCTGGAACATTTATTTGGATGACATTTTGTTTCATTAACAAAGAAATCAAAGTGCATGGAGGTTTTCTTGAATGAAATCACATGGATGATGGAAGAATCTCAAACAGGACCCAGGACCGCTGTCACTTGAGATAATGTGGGTTCCATGTGTATACTGGTGCTCAAGGTCTTGAACTTTTTCTTTAGGTAGGACAGGACTAGCACTCAAGTAGAGATCGGAGGACTAAGACCGAACAAACCAAGGATGGGGGATAGGCCAAGCAGGCTGCCAATCTGGATGTTTACAAATAGCTCTTTCTATTGGTACAGCTACTAAACTCACATATGGTTAGGGTAACTGAGGCTTGCATAGATTAGCTCCGTTTTCCTTCCTTTCTTTTTAAAATGTTTGTTTGTTTATGATTTTTTTGAGACTGGGTTTCTCTGTGTAAGCCCTGGCTGTCCTTGACTCACCTTGTAGACCAGGCTGGCCTCAAACTCACAAAGATCCACCTGCCTCTGCCTCCCAGAGTGCTCGGATAACAGTTGTCCACTACCGTTCTTGACTTAATGATTTATTTTTATTTTACGTGTATCGGTGTTTTGCCTGCATCTGTGTGAGGATGTCAGATCCCCTGGAACTGGAATTACAGACAGTTGTGAGCTGCCATTTGGGGACTGGGAATTGAACCCAGGTCCTGCGGAAGCGCAGCCAGTGCTCTTAACCTCTCTTAACATGTTTTTTCTTTTTTTGAGGGTTTCTCTAGGTAACCCTGGCTGTCCTGAAACTCACTCTGTAGGCCAGGCTTTCCTCAAACTCAAGAGATCCACCAGCCTCTGCCTCCGGAGTGCTGGAATTTAAGGTGTGCACCAGCGTGACCAGTAGATTAGGTCACAGTTTGTACAAGATGAAACTGACATTTGAACCCAGGACTGTCACTAGAGTAGTGTTCTAAAAGTTAGTAGTAGTATACTACTACTAACAGGAGGAAAGAAAGGGCAGAGCTGACTGCAAAAGGGTCCTATCTCCCAGCACAGAGAGCGTGGGCTAGGCAGTTAGTCATCAGATAGGGCGGCCGAGGCGGGACTAAGTTCCGGAGGGGGAAGGGTCCTTTCTGACAGCCTAGGCACCTTCTCGTTAACATGGTCGGTAAGAGCTCCATGTTCCGAACACCAAATCTGCCTCAAAGTGCACTTCACACTAATGATCACGGCAGACTGTGCAGTAGCGACTCTCACCATGACTCAGGTCCTCTGGCTTAGCTCAAAAGGCAGGCAGGGGCCACACAGAAAAACATGTCCATATAAAACCCACTTCTCTCCATAGCGCCAGCTACCCCTCACCAGAGAGGGAGATAAAGAGGAAGCAGCAGCTAAGGGCAGACATACCTTTCCTGAGTGCAAAGGACTTCTGGCTGGGCTGTCCTGAGCACGCTCACAGTACAAGCAACCCAGAGTCTTGAGTCATTTTGAATCAGTAACCAACAGAGAAAACAAAAGGAAGGCCAGGAAAGAGGCTGGGTCAGTGCTGAGCCCTTCTCTGGCGTGCAGTATCCAGATGGACCCCGTGTGCTGCACAGTTGAAAAGATTCCTACCGTGTGTTTAGGGGCTGGTGTCTCCAACCCTGAGCTACACCCCGTCTTCTCTCCTGTCCATAAATTGTCAAGACTACAGAGATTTATTTTAGGGTCCGACTATATAGACCTGGCTGGCCTCAAACTGGTGGGCTATCCTCTTGCCTCTGCTACCTACTGTTAGAATTAGAAGTGTGTGCGGCCATGCCTGGCAATAGCTCTTAGGGTTCTCTGATAGATTCACCACTATTAAGTAGAGCAGGCCATAGTTCCTACATCCTGGGAACAGGAGCCTCAGTCAGTATGACCCATGAGAGCAAGCTTTAGCTACAGGTGGGTATTTCCTTCTCACCAGAGTTTGCCTCAAGCTCCTTGTCAGCGTAAATTGTTGTCTCTAATCTTCAGAAACACTTTTCTCAGTAACTGTATGACTAAGACTATTCCCTTGTAGAAAGCATGAACAAAAAGCAGGTGGCCTGGGTGCAGCCTGGGCTACTGTGTAAGATCCTGTTTCAGAACAAAAATAGGGCCAACAGATAAGGGGACTTGCTGCCCAGGCTGACTGCCTGTGTTTGAGCCCCAGGACCTACAACTGTAGAAGAAGTGAACTGATTCCTGCAAGCTGGCCTCTGAGCTCCATGAATGCACGCACGCGCACAAGATCCCAGCATCTGTACTGCATGGCTAACGAACACTTGTCACTCTAGCTCCAAGGAACTGAACACCCTCTTCTGGCCTACACACACACACACACACACACACACACACACACACGTGCACATTCTCACATGGATACATAAACACACAAAAGCAAATAAAAATTTAAACCACATACAACTCAAGGCAAGGCCCTACAGCAGAGATACACAAAGGCACACTCAGGCCATTGACCCTCGGGTTGACACGATGGAGACTCACTGTCATTCGAAGTGCTACGTGTGGACAGAAAACAGCCAATTGCCGTACTGGCTCATTGTCAGTATTGAAAAAGATAGTCATGGCCACCAGGGCATCGTAGCTGTGATCATGGCAGAAAGTACTGAGATCTGTGAGGAGGTTTGACCGCTGCAGAAAGGCCTGGATGGGAAGAAAAAAGAGAGTGATGAGAACTTATGAGAACTTTCTTAGTCACCAACAAACCTTCATGGAGTGCATGCAACTCACAAATTGTGTAACACCGAAATGGTATACAGTGTTTCCTCTGGAGATTGTGACAGAATGGGGAGAATATAGACTTTCAATTAGGACAGAACTGTTTTGAAAATCAGCTCTATTACTACATTGCTTCTAAGGAATCAGATAAAGAAGTGGTATTAACCCCCCTGGGCCTAAGTTTCCTCAATAAAACAAGACAGCATTTACTAGAAAACTCTTTTCTTTTTTTTCTTTAAGATTTTTTATTTATTATATATACAGTGTTCTGCCTGCACACCAGAAGGGGGACCAGATCTCACTGCAGATGGTTGTGAGCCACCATGTGGTTGCTGGGAACTGAACTCAGGACATTTAGGAAGAACGGTCAGTGCTCTTAATCTTTGAGCCATCTCTCCAGCCCTAGAAAACTCTTTTCAAACTTAAACATGGAGATAACAAAGAATAAAAATGTGAGCGGTTGCCTGGCAGTGGTGGCCCACACCTGTAATCCCAGCACTTGAGGCAGAGGCAGGCGGATCTCTATGAGCTGGAGGCCAGCCTGGTCTACAGAGTGAATTCTTGTACAGCCAGGGCTACACAGAGAAACCCTGTCTCAAAAAACAAAAACAGAAACACCATCAGTGGCGGTTGCTTATGTGCTGATTAGATTTTCTGCCAACCTGTCACAGGCTGGGTCATCTGGAAAGAAAAAACCTCAACAGAGAAAATGCCTACTGGCAACCCCGTGGGACATTTTCTTCATTAATGATTGATGTGGAGCGGCCCACTTACCTTCTGGGTCATAAAAAGAAATAAACAGAGCAAGCCATGAAGACTAAGCTAGGAAGCATCGTGCCTCCATGATCTCGGCTTCAGTTCCTGCTCCCGGGTTCCTGGCTGTTTCCCACAATGGTAATCCACCCTTTGCTCATTGCTTGCCAATCTATATTAGCCAAATATTTTCCATGCAGCATTTTCTCTAATATATAATACCATCATTTCCTTTTTTTTTAAGATTTATTTTTTGTGTTCATTGGTGTTTTGCCTGCATGTATGTCTGTATGAGGGTGCCAGATCCTCTAGAACTGGAGTTAAAACAGTTGTGAGCTGGCATGTAGGTGCTGGGAATTGAACCCAGGTCGTCTAGGAGAGCAGCCAGTACTCTTAACCACTGAAGCATCTCTCCAGCCCCACCCTTTATTTCAAATCAGGGCCTTTCTCTATCCTGGCCTTTCTTCTTTAATTAATTAGTGTGGCATATGTACATGTACGTGCAGGTGGACATGAAGGCATGAGTCTGTGCAGAAGTCTTATTCCCGGGAGATGGGGGTCTCTTGCTGGAGCTGGAGCAAGGCTGGCAGCCAGCCAGCCTCAGGTATCCTCCTGCCTCCTCCATACCACACTAGAGTTGCAAGTTGCAGGCTGTGCCCATGCCCAGCTTCTGTGTGTTCTGGAGATTTGAACTGGGGTCTTCCTGATGGAGTCCTCTATATCTGGCTGTTCTACAGTATTAATTTGTACAGTGGTTGGATGTGTGGTCTTGAATGTTGTCGTTTGCTTTCCAAATTAGGTGATCTACCATGGCTTCTTAAGCTATGGATAACTGTGGGTGAGATCCCACACGGGGTCTCGTAACTGAGAGTAACGGAATGAGAGGCAAGAAAAGTTTACCAGGTTTCAGTGGTAAAGCTTTGTCCCGTATGTCCCTGGCGCTGAAAACAAACCCATGGGGCCACTGTATAATATGAACTGAACCACTTGTTTGTTCAGGGTTAGTTTATTGTATGTGTTTAGCCTGTGGACGTACCTGCACTATGTGTGTGCTTGGTGGTGTCCACAGAGGCCAGAAGATGCCATGGAACCAGAACTATAGATGGTTGTGAGCCACCACATGCATGCTGGGAACCAAACTCAGCTTCTCTGCAAGAGCAACAAGTCCTCTTAGCCACCGAGCCATCTATCTCTCCAGCCCTTGGTTGCCGTTCTTATTCTTTTCTAAGGTTCATTTGATTTTCAAGTGCCCATGTGTACCTACACATGTGAATGCTGACACCTTTGGAGACCAAAAGCATCAGGGTTGGAATAAGGAAAGGCCAGAGTAAAGGCCAGAGGTAAGATAAAGGAACGAGAAAGACTTTAGATTGTATAAGGACAACAAAAAAGCGCAAAGCAAGGGTGACAGGTTGTGCTCCATTTGTTATTTTATCTATTTAATTATCTGAGATATGGTCTCACTATGTAACCCTGGCTAGCCTTGAACTCCTAGAGATCAACCTGGCTGTGCCTCCCAAGTATTGGGAATAGAGGCATTTGCCACCATACCTCTTAGGGTTACTATCGCTGTTGCAAAAAGCCACAATCAAAAGCAACTTGAAGATGAAAGGGTTTACTTGGCTTACATTTCTGTATCGTAGTCCATCATTGAAAGAAGTCAGGACAGGAACTTAAACAGGGCAGGAACCTGGAGGCCAGGGCTGATACAAAAGCCATGGAGGGATGCTGCTCACTGGCCTGCTTCACATGGACTGTTCAGCCTGCCTTCTTACAGAACGCAGGATCACCAGCCCAGGGATAGCCTCACCCACAACAGACTGGGCTCTCACACTGATCACTAATTAAGAAAATACCCTATGGGCTTGCCTATGGCCTAATTAAAAAAAAAAAAAAAAAAAAAAAAGGATTTATTGGGGCTGGAGGGATGGCTCAGCATTTAAGAGCACTATCTAGTCTTCCAGAGGTCCAGAGTTCAATTCCCAGCAACCACATGGTGGCTCACAACCATCTATACTGGGATCAGATGCCCTCTTCTGGGATGCAGGTGTACATGCAGATAAAGCGTCCATCTACCTAAGATAGATAGATAGATAGATAGATAGATAGATAGATAGATAGATAGATAGATAAATCTTAAAAGATTTATTCCTTTATTTTTAAAAAATTATTTATTTATTATGTATACAATATCTGCATGTATGCTTTCACACCAGAAGAGGGTGCCAGATCTCACTATAGATGCTTGTGAGCCACCATGTGGTTGCTGGAAATTGAACTCAGGACCTCTGGAAGAGCAGACAGTGTTCTCAACCTCTGAGCCATCTTTCCAGCCCAGCCATATATATATATATGGTTTTGTTTGTTTGTTTATTTTTGACACAGGGTTTCTGTATGCAGCCTTGGCTATCCTGGACTCTCTTTGTAGACCAGGATGGCACAGAGATAGGCCTGCCTCTGCCTCTTGGAGGCAGAATTATCCTTGAGGCAGATTAATTACTATTGGGATTAAAGGTATTGCATGTGCCACCACACTTGGCCCCTACAGCCAAATCTTGGGAGTTATTTTTTAGATTGGGGTTTCCATCTCTCAAATGACTCTAGTTTGTATCAAACTGGTATAAAACAATCCAGAACATCTAGCCTGAGATATATACATTCATTCTAAAACTTTTTGGCAAAAAAAAAAAAAAAAAAAAAAAAAAAAAAAAA
>NW_026587382.1:2844768-2898513 GCF_907164565.1 Psammomys obesus | reverse complement strand
GAAAAAAAAAAAAAAAAAAAAAAAAAAAAAAAAGTGTCTATAAATGTTTATGTGAGTGCAGACACCTACAGAGGCCAGACAGCACAGGAGTCCCTAAACTGAAAAATTATCAGTGGTTATGACCTGCCTGACATGGGTGCTTTAAACTGAACATCAGAGCAGGGATCGCTCTAGGCTGCCAAGCGAGGGTCATGCTACAGCTGGATATGGTGGCTCCAGACTGTAATCCTAGCTCTTAGAGGCAGAGGCAGGAAGCCTGCCTTGAATTCACCATCAGTCTTGGCTACATAGCAACTTCCCATGTCAACCTATCTTGAAAAGCACATGAACAAGACCAAGGAGATGGCTCAGCAGGTAAAGGCACTTGCTGCCAAGGCTGCCGACCTGGGTTCAGTCCCCAGAACACACACAGCTGGAACAAAGAACTGATCTCTGACCTTTCTAAGTGTGTTGTAGTTTTTGTTCGTTTTTGAGTCAGGGTTTCTCTGTGTGCCCTTGGGTGTCCTGGAACTTGGTCTGTAGACCAGGCCGGCCTTACCTCACCTGAGTGCTGGGATTAAACATGTATGTCGCCACTGCACAGTGTGTTTTGAAAAAGGGTCTCACTCTGTAGCCCTGCCTGGCCTGGAACTCAGAGATCTGCCTACCTCTGAGAATCCAGAGTGCTGAGATTAAAGGCACGTGCCACCGTGCCTGGCATAAATGTAATTTAGAAAAAATTTTGAAAGGGCTGGAGAGGTGGCTCAGCTGTTAATGGCTAGAATATGTATATTTACATTTTAGAAATTTTATTTTATGTGTGTGATTGTTTTGCCTGCATGTATGTATGTGTAGCATGTGTGTGTGCCTGGGGCCCACAGAAGTCTAAAGATGGTGTCAGAATTCCTGGAACTGAAGTTCCAGATGGTTGTAAACTACCATGTGGGCGCTAAGAACTGAACCTGGGTCCTCTGTAAGAGGAAAAAATGTTCTTAACCACTGAGCCAACTTTCCATCCCTATCAAAAAATATTAAAAGGAAATTATACACAAAAACCACGGATTGCTCTATGGAGAACAGCCTGTAGGAGTGAAAAACTAAGTGAATGCAGAGAAACTAGCACTCAGGCTGTTCACACAGGACAGTGAGGGGTGATGGACTGTGGAGAAGCCCAGAGGAGATGGAGACAAGCAGAGAGGATCCTGGTCCTCTGGAGTGAGGCCGCAGTGAAGGGCAAGGGCTCGTGCACGACTGAAGGCATTATTTTCCATCTCACAGGCAATCTGCTCTTACCTCCAGGTCCATGTAGATGGCACTGACAGCTACCTTGATGCTTTGTCTGTAGATGGTCTTCTGGTCCTTTCTGAGCATTTGCTCAGTGCTCAGTCCTAGAAAACAGATGGGGAACTAGGAGGCAAATAGGGGACCTGGCCTGACGCCTCCAGAGTAAAGGCAAAGAAAATGGAAAAACACTTTCTCCTCAGGGCAATGAACAGGAACAGTAACTGAAGATGTAATTATATAAGGGATTTCTTAAATAATCAAGTCACAAGCAGGAGAGACAGCTCAGCAGTTAAGAACATTGGCTATTCTTCCAGAGGACCAGGGTTCAATTCCCAGCACCTACATGGTGGCTTATAAGTGTGTGTAACTGTAGTTCCAGGGAATCTGATGCCTTCTTCTGTCTTCTGTGGGCACCAGCCATGTATATAATATACAGACATACATGCAGGCAAAACACCCATATATCACACACACACACACACACACACACACACACGTACACACATACTGAATCTCAAACATGTTCACATATATTTATATAATAGATAGAATTTACATGAAAAAAAAAAAAAAATATATATATATATATATTTTTTTTTTTTTTTTTTTGAGATGGGGTCTCTCTATCCTGGCTGTCCTGAACTTATTATGTAGACCAGGCTGTGCTCAAACTCACAGAGATCTTTCTGCCTCTGCCTCCAAGGTACAGCAATAGAGGCACGAGCCACCACACCCAGCTCAAATAAATTTTTGAAATGATAATAATCAGGTCACAGTAGTTAAATGGTTACCTTTAGCAGAAGGACTTTGTAGAGGGTAAGAGAGGCTTTCCTGGGTGTGGTGGTGCATCTGATCCCAGTGCTCTTGAGGAAAAGGCTGGAGGAACTTCAGAGTCCCGAAACCAGCCAGGTCTACACCGCGAGTTCCAGGTCAGCTGCCGCTACACAGTGGGACCGCCTCATTAACATAAACACACCCTCTCAAAACAAACACGCAAAAAGCTGGAACCCAAACCACTGAGGCCTTTCCTTTCCTCTATCCTCCTCTCACTGCATTTCTTTCCTTTTTGGCTGGGGACCACACCCAGGCCCGTGCATAGCCTGGGCAAGCACCTGCTCTCCTCAGTCCATGTGTTTCCTTTGGCTTTCTAAGCGCCCATGTAGAATTTCTATTTCCTTCTTTTGCTTTTTTTTTTTTTTTTTTTTTTAATCTCAACAGGTAGATGATGGCAGTTATTGGTTCTCTTTGTCCTCTGAACCAACACACTAAGCCAGTTTCTTCCACTAATTACATAGCTGTAGCTCTAATAACTTAACCCCCCCCTCAGTACAGTTTATTTATACCCTACATGCTCAGATTAGACTGGGATGCTAAGCTTTTTTGGTTTTTGCGAATTTCACAATGTGTTGATCATGTCGATCCTCCCCAACATCCCCAGGCCCACCTGCCCTCCCGCCCAGCTGGCTCTTGAGCCTCTTCTTCTCTCTCCTTTTCACACCCGTCAAGTCCACTGTGCTGCACACCTAGTCTTGGACTTGTTTGTTTGTTTCTGAGACAGGTTTTCTCTGTGTAACCTGGGCGTTCTGGAACTCCCTCTGTAGACCAGGCTGGCCTCAAACTCACAGAGATCTTTGTCTTGCTTGACTTTGCCTCCTGAGTGCTGGGATTCCAGGAGTGTGCCACTACCACCTAGCTAGTCTTTTAAAAATTCTTTTTATGTTTCTTCTGGAAACAGGTTTCTTTGTGTAGCCCTAGCTGTCTTAGACTCACTTTATAGATCAGGCTGGCTTCGAACTCACAGCAATCTGCCTGCCTCTGCCTCCCAGAGGGCCGGGATTATAGGCGTGCACCATCTTGCCAGGCTAAATCCCTCTCATTTTTATTTGTTTGTTTGTTTGTTTACTTTGGAGACAGGGTTTCTCTGGGTAGCTTTTACCTTTTGAGGCAAGAAAGCTCAAGCAATCTTTAAACTCACTATGTAGCCCATGTTGCTCTGAACATTCTACCTTCCTGCCTCTGCTTCACCAGTGCTGGGATTACATCGTGGGCTCCGACCCTGTCCTTTCTCATCCTCTCCCAGACTCAGATGACTGATGGATTCAAGAGCAGACACCTGATATAAGGGTAAACCATCTTAATGCTCTGAAATTGCTCTGATGGCTTTCCAGATATGATCTTCAGAGCTTGCCCACTGACTTTCTCACATGAAAAATTCAGCCATACATGTCATACCTGAGATGTCAAACTTCGCTTTTTGCAGAGAATCAAACATGTCCTGTCTTTTAGGCAGATCTGGGAAGAGGGCCTCCAGTTTTTCCACATATTTGCTGTCCTTCGGGGTTGCCTTTCCGATTTTGGCATCCATGTTGACACAGTCCAGGATGATAGTACCTATCAAGGATTGGGAAAAAAAGCCCTGCGAGTGAACCCCCCACTCACAACCACCAGCACCCACACAGTTCCAAATCCAGTGAAATGATCCAAAGGATGCATCACATGAAAACCCACAGGGCAGAGCGATGCACCTGGACTGACTGTGTCCTAGGAGAGACCTCCTGAGGTAAACTACAATGAGGGACATGGAAATATGGACAATAGGCCTGAGCATGGGGCTCTCAGGAGGTCTGAAGCCCTCTTCTGGCCTTGTCAGGTACTAGACATGCACACTGTGTCCAGACAAACATAAAAACAAGACACCCATCACATAAAATAAATAAAATAAAAAGCCTATGCATTCTAAGCCTTGTAGATTTCACAGTTTCAAAGGGAATCCATCTCTTCAGCAAGACAAATTCCATCACAGACTTATTTTTTGCATTTTTGTTTATTCTTTGAAATTTGCATATTCTTCCCCCCCCCCCAGCTCTGCCTCCATCTCCCTACCCACCCAACTACATGTTCTTTCTTTCTTTCTTTTAAAAAAGGGGGTAGGAACCGGGCAGTGGTGGCATACACCTTTAATCTTAGCACTTAGGAGGCAGAGGCACGTAGATCTCTGCGAGTCCGAGGCCAGCCTGGCCTACAGAGTGAGTTCCAGGACAGCCAGGGACACAGAGAGAAACCCTGTCTCAAAAAAAGTAAAACAAAGCAAAAGGGATGGGGTTTAGGAGCTGGAGAGATGGCTCAGAAGTTAAGAGCACTGGCTGTTCTTCTGGGGGACCCAAATTCAATTCCCAGCACCCTCATAGCAGCTCACAACCATCTGTAACTCTGACACTTCCTTCTGACCTGAGGGCACCATGCATACATGTAGTACATGGAAATACATGCAGGCAAAACACCTCTCCACATAAAATTTTTAAAAAAATTTTTAAAGGATAAAAAAAAAAAAAACAACAAAGAAACAAAAAAAACCTCATAGAGTATGATTTTTGTTGGCCAAGTATTCCTGAGCATATTTCCTGCCTTGGAGTATGATCAACCTAGGGTAGCTCCATGAAAGAAAACTGATTCCTCTCTCAACAGCTATGAGTTTCAAATACCTTCTTGGCTACTGATGAAACTTCCCTTTTGCGTCTGGATTTTGTCTTCCATCACAGCATCTGAACACTGGAAGAGGGTGCCTAGTCTAATCTAAATGAGATCAGCTCATACACACCCCATGGCAAAATGAGAGGAAAGGTTAAGGGCCCTGCTCAAGATAAGACAGCCATTTCCTGGTGGAACTGACATCAGACTCTGTTTCCTGTGTCTTTGGTGAGCCCTGAGTCCATTAAACAAGGCCGCAAATGGGAAGGCTGAGGCCAGTTGCCCCGCGTTTCCTTTCCACCTTCTCCAACACAATTCGCAGGCAGTGCCTACCTACTGTAAGACACCATGCCCTGTGGGATGAGGAGATGGCTTTACGAGTCACAACTAAAACCAGACGGGTGTAGGCGTTCCCGGCCCCCTTTCCGGGACAGGAGCAAAACAATCAATCAGGTCCCGACCCCAACCAATCCCTTACCTCGCAGCAGGGCAGCAATCTGTCTGCTCAAGATCTCTGGTGCCCCCTGCAGGATTCTCTCTGCCACCAGGGTAGCGCAGGACCCCACCAGCTCCACGGAAACATGACAGGCAGGACTGTAGCTCTGCTCAATTGGTCGGTGGTCCAGCACCTCTGTTACTGCGTCCTCCAGAGCTGCATCACTTCTGGGGTGGGCGGTGGTGAACACAGAGCAGAAGGAGAGAAGTGGGCAAGATAACTCCAGCTGCCCAGACCAATCTCTAACTCCCTACCATAAAGAGTGTAGAGGTTTTAGCAAACAGACAGAAGTCACCTTTACCCTGGCCTTACCTATCTCTACTCTCTTCCTTTTTTTTTTTTTTAAAGATGTGAGTGTCTGGGTGTCTGCATGTCAGAAGAGGGCAGCAGATCTCTTTATAGATGGTCACGAGCCACCAAGTGGTTGCTGGGAATTGAACCCTGGACCTCTGGCAGAGCAGCCAGCGTTTTTAACCACTGAGCCATCTCTCTAGCCTCTACTCTCTTCTTTAATGTGGTATCTGCAGTGGCATTTAAATGGCATGTAAGTGAACTCTGTGAAGTGTGTGCTGTAAATCTACAATTATTGCCCTGTAGGGTTGCCTTTCCAACTGAACTCTGACATTTGACCTGGTTGTCTAACAATGAAACTACCATGTAGGTCATCAGGGCAGGGTTTTTATTCATGGCTTCCTTTCCAACCCTGTGCTACCTTCTAAGGCCGTCAGTATCAAGTCTCTTAACTGGCTATTTTCTTTTCAGCTAAAAGCTTGTCTAAGCTGTCCTTCAAAAGCTTCCTGAATGATCACTTGAAAACAAACACACACACAACCCACAAGTTTTTACTACCTAAAAACAAAGTCCAATCTCCTTAGAAGGGCCTACAAGACCTCTATGATCTGCCCCTGCCTACCTCAGCCTCATCAATTCATGCCGTAACTTTCCCACATATTTTACACCCAGCTGTGCAAAACAAGCCCCAGTTCCCGACTCCGTGCGATTTCATGCCTGCCTGGCTTTGCCTCTGTTAATTCCTCTCTGTCTGAAAGGCTCCTCTCAGCCATCTTTCCACCCTGCAGGGACAAACACCAAGTTCTCTCCTAGGCCCGGGCTCAAGGGTCTGCTCCCCTACAGATCATCAATGGCCCCAGTTTCTCTCCAGTGTGACGAGTTAAGTCCGTGTATATTCCATCAAGTCTGACTAGAGCGGCAGCTACTGCTTGCCTCCAGCACCCCACACAATGTTTGCTTATTCCCTCTCCCTGACTAAAAGATGCAAGAAAACTGTCACCTGCACCCACTTCAGAAAAGGGTGATAATGAGTAAATTTATGGATGCATGAATGCCATTAGGCACCTAACACTTCTTAGTACAACCAGTGTTGCTCAAGGGAAAAATAGACATTTTTAAGAGCAGCAGGAGCCAGACACACTTAGGCAGGTCTTACACTCATGTTGCTTTTTGGCAGCTTTTTCTGGCCCTAAATTAGAAGTGGAATTAGGATAGATGTACACATTTGTTGAACAGACATGGCTGAGGTATTTATAGTCTACTAGAACATATTACTCCCATTTCAAAACAGAAAAAAGTTTTGACGTTGAAGGCAGACTTGATATTTTGAATGATTATTTCTTTTGAACTCACTATATATTTTTGTTCCTTATATATTTTTATATATTGTTGTTTATATCATAAACACTAGAGAAATGTTTTTTTGTTTTTTTGTTTTTTTTCCAAGACAGGGTTTTTCTGTGTAGCCTTGGCTGTGCTGGACTTACTTTGTAGACCAGGCCAGCCTCAAACTCACAGAGATCCGCCTGCCTCTGCCTTCTTGAATGCTGGGATTACAAGCCTGTACCACTGTGCCCGGCTTAAATGATACTATTTTTAATAGGCCCCATCAATTTCATCCTGAGGCAAGTGGATTTCTGTCTCACACAAAAAAGCAAACGGGGCTGGCGAGATGGCTCAGAGGTTAAGAGCACTGGCTGCTCTTCCAGAGGTTCTGAGTTCAATGCTCAGCACTCACATGGTGGCTCACAACCACCTAGAATAAGATCTGCTGCCCTCTTCTGGTGTGCAGGCACACATGTAGGCAGAACATGTATAAATAATAAATGGATAGATAGATAGACAGACAGACAGACAGATAGATAGATAGAGCAACAACAAAAAAGTAGAAAAATTAGCCTGTGAGAGTCTAGAAGGCAAATCTTTCTGCGCCTTTCATTGGAGTCTAGCATCACGGGATGAGTACCCACTGGCTCATCCCGTCTACTTACCTGGGTAAGATGTGATGGTCGACAAGGGTGAGGTTGAGTTGGCCAGCCTCGTGCAGGGCACAGAGGTCAATCTCATCCCGGAAAATCAGCGCAGGCTCTGGAATCTGAAGCTCCTGCAGGAAGAAGACATTGTCCCCTCGTAGAGGAAGCTCAGAACGCTTTATATTTAAAACTGGTATGAAGATCTCTTCTGCTTCAGATGTCTAGTCAAGGAATTGAAAAAAAGACATCATAAGGGTCTGGAAAAAGTAACCCTAACCCTGAGATTGGATTGTGAGTTCACGCCCTCATACATATCCAAAGGAGACATGATCTTGGGGAAGTTCCCAACATCTCAAGGTCACAAGTACCAAATCTTTAATAAGCAAAGGGATGCTGGGGGCTGGTGGCATAGTAGTGCATGCTTATAACCCCATACTCTGGAAGGCAAAGGCAGGAGGATCTCTGTGAGTTCGAGACCAGCCTGGTCTACAAAGCAAGTCCAGAACATCCAAGGCTACACAGAGAAACCCTGCCTCAAAAAATAAATAAATAAATAAATAAATAAATAAATGGGTTTTTTTTTTTTTTTTAAATACAGGAGAATCAAACTCAGAGAGCCTTGACCATGAATTGAGCTGTATCCTAATGTTTTGAGACAATGGTCCTTGCCCTCCTTCTTAGCAACAACATGGAAACCAACAAGCTATCTTATGGAAAGACCTGGGTATAGACTTCATGCTACAGGAAAGAGATTATCAGTCCTTAACAGTTAACCTGAGCAGCAGTTAGAGAGATGGATCAGAGGAAAAGAGCACTGGCTCCTCTTCCAGAGGACCCAGTTTCCATTCCCAGCACCCAAAAGGCAGCTCACAACTGTCTGTAACTCCAGTCCCAGGGAATCAATGCCTTCTTCTCAACACTGGGGGCACCTGGCAAACACTTAGTGCATAGACATACATGCAGGCAAAACATCCAGACACATAAAATAAGAATAAACATTTCTTTTTAAGTGACATGGATTGGCAGGTAGCTTGGTTAGTATAGTACTTACCTGGCATGCAAGAGGCCTAGGAATTCCTGAGGCTGCATAAACCAATGTGGTGGTTTACGCCTGTAATCCTAGCACACAGGAGGTGGAGGCAGAACTTAAAATTCAGTGCTACCCTCAGCTAAGTTCAACATCAGTGTCCAATAAATGAAAACCTGTCTCAAAAATCAAATAGCTAACCTGAGAAAACTAAATACTACATCATTGGTATCCATAAGAAACTCAACAATAAGTTATTTGAATATAACTTTATGGTTTTGCAGATCCTGTATGGTGGTTTAAATGACCCTCCACCCCACAGGCTCATGTTTGAATATTTAGTCATCAACACTTGGGAAGGATTGTGAGGCGTGGCCTTGTTGGAGAAAGTGTGTCACTAGGGGTGGGCTTTGAGGTCTCAAGGATCCAGGGTGTGCCCAGTGGCTCTCTCTTCCTGCTGCCTGTGGGTTCTGTGGATCCACTTCTCCTGCACCATGTCTGCCTGTGTGCCACTATGCTCAGTGCCATGATGACAATGAACTAAACCTTTCAAACTGTAAGCAAGCCCAATTAACTATCTTTCATTTTATTTTTAAGGCAGGGTTTTTCTGTGTAGCCCTGGCTGTCTTGGAACTCACTCTGTAGACCAGACTGGCTTCAAACTCAGAGATCCAGCTTCCTCTGCCTCCCTGAGTGCTGGGGCTAAACGTGTGTGTGTCACTATGCCCAACAAATGCTTTCTTTCTCAAGACTTGCCATGGTCATGGTCTCTTTTCACAGCAATAGAAAGACATCCCTCAAAACAGACATATGGTGAAACAGTATTCAGTGAAGTTTAGGGGTCTTTATTTAGCTTCTGTGTTGTGAACGGGTACAGCTGTATCCGTTCCTGCACAAGCACTGAGGAGGTCAGGGGACAATCTCAGCTGTCATTCTAAAGGCACCAGAACCCCCAGGTGGACAGGGGGACAAAGCTCTCACTTGACTGAAACTCAACAGGTAGGCCAGGCTGGCTGGCCGCTGAGGCCTAGGGATCTGCCTGCCCACCTCTCTCGTGCTAGGATGAGAAGGGAATGCCACCATGCCTGACTTTTTATATTGGTCCTAGAGATTCGACTCTGGTCTTCATGCTTGCACATCAAGGCCTTTATTGAGTGAGCTATCCTACCCACTCTCCAACTTTATTTGCTTTAACTGACTTCTTTATTTTATGCCTGAGTGTTTGGCCTGTGTCGTATGTGTACCATATGTGTGCTTGGTGCCTGTGGAGGTCAGAAGAGGGCATTTTGATCCCCTGAAAATGCAACTATAAATGGTTATGAGGGGCTGGAGAGATAGCTCAGTGGTTAAGAGCACTGGATGCTATCCCAAAGGACCCAGGCTCAATTCCAGCACCCACATGGCAGCTCACAACTGTCTGTGATGCCAATTCCAAAGGACCTGATACCTTTACACTAATGTACATTAATAAAATTTTAAAAATGTAAAAAAGAAGCAAAAAATAAAAAAAATAAATGATTGTGAGCTGCCATGTAGGTGCTGGGGAATTGAATCCTGGTCCTCTGAGCCATCTCTCCAGCCCTTATTTATTTCTTTTATTTATTTATAATGACACAGGATGGTCCTTATCCTCTTGATTCCTGCTTTCAAGAGCTTATGTGTCATCACACCCAGCTGAGAAACTTCAATTCTGACAAGTGGCATGGCTGGGTCTTGAATCGGAATCTTCTCACTCTAAGGGCTGTTTCCTGGTACTCACCTTTGTAAGGTAGAAAGCCAGGGCAAGAGCAGACACCATGGAGTCTAAGTCACAGGCTTCGTTTCCCAGCACAACATGTACAGGCCTGGACTCCTGGAGGGGAAGGAGAAACTAATGAAATCATTTCTGTGTATTTCCCTCACCTCACTCAAGTTGGGCATCACGTACACTGTGCTGCCCTTCAGGGGATCGGCAGAGAGGGCCCAAATGGCTAGGCTTTAAGCCACTGTATACAACCAGTTAGCAGAAAGGTGCTTTTTCCCCTCCACTGACCCATGTCCTTGCATGCTAACCCTCAGAAAAACACAAAACAATCTCATTGCTTATGTGTCTTCAGACACTCACTGTAGGCAAAAACAGGATGCTGTCACGGACAGTTAAGCCATGTGTTCAAGGATACCAGGCCTAACTTGCTGCTCATTGCCCCTATTTTCAAAACAGAAGTATAATTCTTACATTTCTAAGCTATAAAAAATAAGCAAAATGGCTTTATTGAAAATAAAGGCAAAAATAAAATCTACAGCCAACAAGAAGGTTCAGTGGATAAGGGTGTTTGCCAGAAGCCAAGCCTGCTGACCTGTGTTTGGCCCCTGGGATCCACGTGGTTGGAGAAAACCTGCACTTGAAAGCTGTCCTCCAAACTCCACACCACGTGCTGCAGGCTTGGAATGAGGGACCTTTACTCACCTTCCTCCACACACACTACTTTGTATGCTACACTAAGAAGGTAAATACATAACCCACAGCCAAGACTGGCTGCTGCTAGAACTTTGCTGGACTTTTGGTTCTGTTCTGTTTTAGAGAAGGTCTCACTCTATAACCCTGACTGGCCTTGAATCCATCTGCCTCATCCCCAAGAAGCTGGGATTACAGGCATGAGCTGGCTTGGCTTGAACACATATTTAAATGAATTTGAGTTTATGTGTGTGCACAAGCCATGGTGCCAACCTCAGATGTTGGTCCTCTCCTTCCTCCTTTTTGGGGAGAGGTTCTCTTGTTCACTACAAGTCTACAAATTTCTAGGGATTTACATGGGTTCTGGGGATCTGAACTTCTGTCCTCATACTTTTTTTTTTTTGAGACAGGGTCTCACTGTAGCCCAGGCTGGCCTGGAACTCACTATGTAGAGCAAGCAGTCCTTGAACTCAGAGATCCACCTGCCTCTGCCTCTGCCTCCTAAGCACTGGGATCAAAGGTAACATAACATAACAAAACAACAAGAAAACGAGAGGAAAATGTCTGAATGACAGATATGCCAACTAGCCTGGTTTGATGGTTATGCACTGTGTGTCCAGAGTGAGCTCGGAGTGATCAAAGAGCACCACGGAAGGGCTAATCTTTTCCAGTTTTAAAAGTCATTTTTGGAGATTTGCTTTTGTTTTTTGCATTTGGGTATTTTGCTTGTATGTATGACCATGTAACACATGTGTGCGTTGCCTAGAAAGACGAGAGAGGGAGCTGTATCTCTTGCAACAGGAGTTACCCAGCCACCATATGAGTGCTGGTAATTGAACCAGGGTTTTCTGGAAGAGCAGCTGGCATTCTCAGCCACTGGGCCATTGCTACATTTTTCTGCAATGTTTTCTTTCTTTTTAAGATGTATATGGGGGCTGGAGAGATGGCTCAGTGGTTAAGAGCACTGTCTGCTCTTCCAGAGGTCCTGAGTTCAATTCCCAGCAACCACATGGTGGCTCACAACCATCTACACCCTCTACTGCCCTCTTAGAGCACTAATATGCATAAAATAAATGAATATATGAGTGCTCTGTCTGCATGTTGCCTGCACGGCAATACAGGGCACCAGGTGGTTGTGAGCTACCATGTGGTTGCTGGGGACTGAACGCAAGATCTCTGTGAGAGCAGATGGTGCTCTTAACCATTGAGCCATCTTTCCAGCCCAATGTTTTGTTTTGTTTGTCTTGTCTCAAACTCAGAAGCATCCTGCCTCGGCCTCCCTAAAGCTGCAATCCTATATTTGGACCACCACTCCTGGCAACACGAAACTCTCTTCCAAAGCAATGAGAGAGTTCTATTCCCAAGACTGCAGTCATATGACACAGTTTCTCCTTTGACTTCTCCTGAGACCAGAGAAGGCCCCTCTGTTTCCCAGACAGACAGCTCAGATGGCTGTGGATCAAAGTGTCAGGAAAACCCTAGAGTCAACCTCACCAAAGTAGCAAGGGCGCTGTAAACATGAAGGGCCACGTGTCTCAGCTGGAGGGAGGGTAGAGGACAAGAGAAAGGCTGAGCAACGAGTTTGAGGAAGGTCCCGGAGAAGCGTCCCTGTCACGGTGCAGCTGAACCACACCCAGGCAGATCCCCAGCAGGGAGGGAAGGGAAAGAGAAGCAGAGGGAAGGGACCAAGGCCACTTCACAGCATGAAGGGAAGAGAAGTGGTCTCTAATTGAAAGATGAACAGCAAATTCTGGAGCTCAGCCAAGGCCAGCAATGGATGGCACAGATGCTCTCTGCCAATTGTGGCAGATCCCAGACCTGGGACCACCAAAGGTATGCAGCTTCTCTTCTTTCCCATCCCTGGCCAGCACCCCCCAATGTCACCCAAGCCTGCCTGGACTATGCACCCCACCAAACCACAGTGCATGTTTGCCCGTGAAGCCGTCCTTGCACTATTCACTCTCTGGAAGCGGCAGGATACCACTTGGAAAATCACTGACTTGGGTTGAATCCAGTGCTGCTTCTAACTCAATATGGGGTCCTGGTTCCTTTATAAAATGAGGGTAGGGCTGCCAATCTTGACAGCCTGAGTTCAGTTCCTAGAACCAATATGGTAGAAAGAATTGGGAACCTTGCAGAGAAACAACTTGTTCTCTGACCTTTACCGCATGCTTGGGTGCTCCTGAATTTTCCCCATCCCCACAAATATATAAATAAATGATAAGAATTTTTATTCTATGGGATAGAAGATGGGTCATGTATTGTTCTTGAAGAGAACCAATGTTAGGCTCTCGGCCACTACATTGGGTGGTTCAAATGACCAGTACCTCCAGCTCCCTGGTACCCTATGCCCTCTTCTGGCTTCCAGGGGCGCCTCCATTCATGTGCATATTCCCACACATAGATACACACATGTACATACAATTAAAAAATTTTTTGAGACATGGTTTCTCTGTATAGCTCTGGCTGTCCTGGAATTGACCTGTAGATCAGGCTGACCTCACAGAGATCCACCAGCCTCTGACTCAGAGTCTGTGGGCTGAGGGCGTTGCCACCACACCCAGCTCTTTTTTTTTTTTAAAATGAGGATAGGTTGGGCATGTTGGAGCACACCTTTAACCCCAGACTTGGGGCTCAAGCAGGACTGCAGTAATGTTGAACCCAATCTGGGCTATATAATGAGTTCCAAGCCAGCCTGGACTACAGATGAGATCCAAAAAAGCAAGAAAAGAATAACAATGTAAATTGTTTTACACCATTGCAGCGTTAAATGAGATCATCTAAGAGCCTGCTCTGTGACACAGCACCTCCCCCATCTTCTCTTGCTCCTCCCTGCCCAGGCTGGCCCACCCTTTGAAAAGCCCCTTCTCTGTGAAGTCTTCCTTGCCATCCAGGCAGGTGACCCTCTCCTGCTCTAGCTTCCTGCAGCTGCAGTTCTCAGGAAAGATGAGACCGTAAGGGGCTCCAAATCTTTTCATGACTGTGTACCCCTAATTCAGAACACAGCTTAGGATACAAACTAGAAGATCAAGAGAGTGAAAAGGGTCAGGCATACTGGCACACGCCTGTAGTCCAGCACTCTGGGAGGCAGGGGCAGGTTGATCTGTGAGTTTGAGGCCAGTCTGGTCTACAGAGTGAGTCCAGTACAGCCAGGACTACACAGAGAAACCTTGTCTTGGGAAAAGAAAGAGAGGAAAAGGGTATTCTTTACTCTTCACGATTATGCTCCAGAAAACGGAGACTCCTGTGTGCTGTGCACAGCTGCCCCGACACACACTTAAAAGGCACTGTCCTCTTTTAGGAAAGATATGTAACTCTCACCTCCAGCCCACCTCTCCACCAGCTGAATATACAGACCAAACAGTATCTGTTTTCTAAGCAGAGGAAGAGTTCAGGGAAAACACAGCTAAACTTAGCAGCATGAGAAACCTGAGCTGCCAATGGAAGAAACAGAATCTGAGCGCCACAGGAAACATACTTTTTTTTTTTTAACAGACAGGATCTATCTAAGTTGACCTGGCTGGCCTTGAATGCAAAGAGATCTGCTGTCCTCTGACTGGGATCAAAGGCATGTGCCATCAAACCTACCTAACTTTCACTACATCCCTGGCTGACCTAGAGTTCACTATGTAGGCCAAGCTGGTCTTCAACTCCTGTTAATTCTCCTGCTTCTACCTCCCAAGCGTTGGGATTACAGCATGTGCTACCATGCCCAGTTTGTTTTTGTTTTGAGAGAGTCTCTCCATGTAGAATTTAATATGAAGACCAGGCTGACCTTTAACTCACAGAGACCCTCCATCTGGTACTAAAGGTATGAGCCCCACACCCAGTGAAACTATTTCTAAAAGAAAGGGGCAGATTATGGTTTGTTAGGTAAAAATGGACACTGTGCAGCCTGGCAATCTGAGTTCAATCACTGGGACCCACATAATAGAACACTAACAGCTGAACACCATTCTCTGACCTCCATGTGTACACTGTGGCACGTGTGTGTGCAAACACAATAAATAGTGTAATATAAACAAAAATTTAAAGGAGATGCTCAGTGGTTAAGAACACTTGTTATAGCCGGGCATGGTAGCACAAGCCTTTAATCCCGCACTTGGGAGACTGAGGCAGGAGGATCTCTGTGTTTGAGGGCAGACAGGTCTACAGAGAGTTTCAGGTCAGCCAGGGCTACCCAAAAAACAAACAAACAAAAAAAGCAAAACAGAAACAGACAGAAAAAA
Organism: Psammomys obesus; assembly: GCF_907164565.1. NCBI lineage: Eukaryota > Metazoa > Chordata > Mammalia > Rodentia > Muridae > Psammomys > Psammomys obesus. The sequence continues at coordinate 2,883,332 of NW_026587382.1, read as the reverse complement.
AATAAAACAAAACAAACAGAAACCTGTTTCAAAAAGCCAAGCAAAAAAAACAGCCCTTCTTGTTCTTGCAGAGGACCCCGGTTTGTTTCCCAATAACAGTTACACAGTGGCTCACAACCATCCATAATCTATTTCTGGGATCTGACACCCTCTTCTATGAGATGCACATACACACAGACAGACAGAAAGACACACGTACACGCAAGAAAATACATAAAAATTAAATTTAAAAAAATTTTAAAAGAAGAGTAAGAAAAAAGACCCATTAGTTGAAAAAACACATCCTCAAGTGTCTTGTTTGTTTTATGGCCTGGATGGCAGGCAGGAAGAGGGTTTAGGACTAAGAAAACCACTTCCCTTCTGACGATGACTATGGTTGGTATCTGCTCTACACAACAGTAACAAAGGGGTCAGGAAAGCCAGATAACCCACCCCCCAACATAGGAAACGAGAAGACTACAAGAAAGAACAAGCATCCACGTCATCACCCATCCCAGGCCACGCCTGAGAATGGTACCTTTGTTCCTAACTCAGCCTGAAAAGCACCCCACCTACCGAAGGGATAGGAGTCCATAAAAAAACAAACTTTCTCCCTCTTTCCCTTCCTTTGTTTTTGTTGTTGTTTGTTTTTGGTTTTGTTTTCAAGACAAAGTCTCACTAGGTATCTCTGGGTGTCCTGGAACTCACTATGTAGACTAGGCCTCAGTGCTGGGACAAAAGGCGTGCGCCACCGTAACCAGGTCCTTTCTGGTTTTTCCCACACATGCCAGGCTGGCCTGGAACCTCCTCTGTAGTCCAGGCTGACCCCTAACTTGAGCTCTTCCCACCTCAACCTCTGCCACCAAGCTCAAATCTGCAGACTTTTCAGCAGAACATTCTACAGTTATACAGAAGAGACTACAGAAAAGTTCTCTAGTATCACATGCTAAAAATACAGTCTTGCAGCAGAACTGGCTATTATCAGCTGTTCCTGTCCTGTGTAAATCCAAGTGCTCACAGCTCACAGTCACTTAATGGTATGACTGTTTGAATCTGGTCTCTTTCTACACTGGCAGGTGTGAGGGTTATCTGGCTGAGACAGCTGCCAGGACTGATCACCAGGACTGAGTCTGCTGATCCATCCTGCTAGGCCAATGTCCAGCTTCCTCCTCTACCCGCCCAGGTACATGCCTCCTGAAGATGCACCTGCCCTGAAGACAACAACACTCCCTATCAGAAGACTGCTCTTTGGTCAGGGTACACACGGAGCTGTACCCTTCTGCTGCAGACTCCAAACAAGCTCTCGCTTGTTTGAGACTGGGCCTCTCTACATAGTCCCTGACCTCCTGGAATGTGCTATGTAGACAGGCTCGGGTTAGGCTCTCTTCATACAAGAAACATTAGCTGGAGGCTGGAGAAAGAGCTCAGCAGCTCCTAGCACCCACATGGGGTGGCACAACAGCTTGTGATTCTAGCTCCAGGGACTTACTAAAACCCTCTTCTGAATTCTGAGGCAGACACTCACAGATACACACATACACACATGCACGGACACTCACAGATACACACACACACACACACACACACACACACACACGGACACTCACAGATACACACACACACACACGGACACTCACAGATACACACACACACACACACACACACACACACACACACACACAACTCTGAGGGTTCGTGTGGCGGATGCTCACAGATACAACCTCCCATACCCCACACATCCCCACAAAAGGATACTCAAAGATATGTGTATACACATATACACACATACGCATATATTTCTCTTAAAAAAGGAAACATTAACAGATTCTGGGGTAACTGGATGGAAAGGAAGGAAAAAAAGGCCTTATCTTTTCCACTTCATATGTTTTGTGCTTCAATGTTTTCCTTATGTAATAGTTCTATAATTAAAAAGAGTGAAAATTACCCCCCCCCCCCAGCATATACTGCTGCTGCCTTCTCAGCTAACATTCTTAGAGTTGCATATTCCATTTACTCTCTGGACTAGTGAGGCTTGTGCTGACAAGATTCTAAGGCTCCTTCAGGAGGGGAGCACACAGCCTCACAAAGGAGCTAGCTTTCACTCCTTGGAGGAGGAATTTGGAGAACTGGGATAGTGTGATACTGGAAAAGTATTACAGTAGATTTGATCTCTTGCCAACCTTCATAATATTGTAGAAGACTGTTATCTGGGGGAGAATAGTGTGGAGGGTAAGTGCTGGAGAGATGATTCGTGCTTTTGGGTCAGTTTTCAGGTCCAAAGGCTTTTCACTAAATAGTGGAAAAGAGAACAAGTATTTACATGAAGCTGAAAAACTCCCAACAGGATAGCACTCAGAATGACGCCCTAAACACTCTCCATTAGCACTGGGAGATACGGCAGTTAATTGTCCTTGCTGCTCTCCCAGAGAACAGAAATTTTGTTCCAAGGACCCAAGTCACGTGGCTCACAACTGCCTGTAACTCCAGTTCCAGGGACTCAATACCCTCTTCTGGCCTCCTCGACACAAGCACGCACACATGGACGCACGTACACACACACACACACACACACACACGTACACACACACACACACACACACACACATAAAGAAATATTAAGGGGCTGAAAAGATGGCTCATCAGTTAAAAGCGCTTACTACTCTCGAAAAGGACCAAGTTCCGTTTCTAGCACCTACATTGGATTGCTCACAACCTCCTGTAATTTCAGCTCCACAGGTTATGTGGCACCTGCACTCACACGTACAAACACAAATAATTTAAACATTAGAATTTTTTCCAAAATCTTCAAAAATAATTCTTTTTTAAAATGTATTTATTTTTATGCATACTTGGTGTTTGGCACACATATCCATCTGTGTGAGGCAGTCGGATCCACTGAAATTTGAGTGACAGACCAAGACAGTTGTGACATGCCATGTGGGTGCTGGGAATTGAACCAGAGTCCTCTGGAAGAACAGCCAATGCTCTTAACTGCTGCTGAGCCACCTCTCCAGCTCCCAAAAATAAGCCTTAAAAAAAAAAAAAAAAACAACTCTCCAGACTGGAGAGAGATGGGCTACATGGTTAAGAGAACAGACTACTCTTCCAGAAGTCCTGATTTCACATCCCAACACCCCCATGGAGGCTCACACCATCTATAATGGGTTCTGATGCCCTCTTGTACTTGGGAGGCTGAGGCAAAAAGACCAAGACAAAAGTCCCAGGCTAGCCTAAGCTATAGAGCAAGATACTATCTCAGGAAACAAGAGCTAGGAAAGGGGAACAAATGAGAATAAAGTCTAACAGAGTGTGTGTGAGTGTGTGTGTGTGAGTGAAGATGCCATGATTTAAAAAACAAAACAAAACTATTGTTTCGTGGAGAGAGAAAAAGAAAGAGGAAGGCAGAGAGGGGGAGAGAGCAGATGGTTCAGCAGACACAGGCATTTTCCACCAAACATAAAAACCTGAATTTGATCCATGGTGCCCACTTGGTGAACGGAGAACATGGAGAATGTTTCCTCTGACCTGCACATGTATCCACTGCATGGTGAGGCTCCCAACACACCCGTAAACAAATAAACAAATAAACAAATAAATAATGTTTCCTCTGACCTCCACATGTATCCATTGCATGGTGAGGCTCCCAACACACCCATAAACAAATAAATAAATAAAGCTTAATCTAACAATTCTTTAGGGGTTACAGAAATGGTTCCGTGATTAAGAACCCATACTGATATTCCAAAGGATTTAGCGACCACGTCAGGAAACTCACAACCACCTGTAACTGAAGTCCCAGGGGATCCAATGTCCTCTTCTGCATTCCATGGACACTGCACTTAAATGTACAAATACATACATATACAGATCACAAAAAAGAAAAAAACATTTTAAAGGGCCTTTAATCCCAGAGGCAGAAAGATCCCTGGCTTGAGACTAGTCTAAGCTACATAGTTCCAAGCCAGCTAGGGCTACATAGTGAGACCCTGACTCATTTAAATGAAAATTAAATGAAAATTTAAAAATTAAAAAAAAAAGATAGCTAAACTGGGCATTGCAGTAGACTCCTATAATCCCAACACAGAAAAACCAAAAGTTCAAGGTTGACCTTGGCTACATTGGGACTTCATGGCCAGCCTGGGCCATAAAAGACCATCTCAAAAACACACACTGAAAAGTAAAACAACATAGGCAGACCTCAGGCCAAGAGTGATAGCATTCTTAACTGGCACTGGGGGATGGAGGCAGGAGAATCCCACAGGAAAAGAACCAATGAGAATTGGTTCCAAATTAAAACAATTTCCAAAAAGTATGGTGGTTTTTTTTTTTTTTTTTTTTTTTTTTTTACCTCAGGGGAGTTATGAGGCCTCAGTCTGTAGCCCAGGCTGCACTTTAACTGCTATAAATATGCACACACACACATACATATATACAGATATGTATATATATTTGCCTCAACCTATCCAGGGCTAAGATTACAGGTATGCAGCACCATGCCTGGCAAGATGTCTTCCAAAATGAAATTTTTGGTGTAGCTGGCATCAATTTGAACCTCACCCCAAATTCAAATTAAGAATATTTGTTTAGCCCTGCAGCCAAAGCTACTGCAGAGTTAGGAGACTTTCAAGGTGTGTGAAAGACCACAGTCTTTAACAAGGAACTTTAAGTTTTGTTCTATTTTTGTGAGGTTTGGTTCGGTGTGGTTTCTTTGAGGGTTTTGTTTTATTTTATTTTTCATCCCAGAACTGGCCTGAACTGGTGAGCGTACAGCCTTGTCCTCCCAAGTGCTGGAACTAGAGGCATGCGGCTACCACACCCAGCTAAGTTATTTTAAAGGAAGACAGCCATCTGTCTCGGTTTCTACAGGGGCAGAGACATTCACAGCGGGGGCCAGGTGACCTGGAGCCTCTAACGGGAACTGCGGACAGCACAGCTTGTCAGCGTGGCTGGGTGAGCCCAGCTGGCTCCGAAGCACTGAAAATAAGCTACAGAGAATCCAGGGGCTGAGCCTATGGTTTAGAGTCCACACACTTTGTATTTACCCCTCACCAAGGGGAGAGTATTTGTACGGATTTGCGTGTGCGTGTTTGTGTGTTAATACCGAAGGAGAACACTGGAAGCAAAGGAAGGTAAGTTGTGGGTCAACACATATGCCTGAGGCATTATTCTGTTTGTTGGCGTAAAAAAAAATTTAAAGTAAAACACTATGACCGCCCGGGGGGGGGGGGGGGGGGGGGGGCAAATCGCCATCAGAGGCAATAAAGCCCTGCACCCAGGTGCCCTCTCCATCCCGAGGTTCACCCCGAGGCCAGCGGGCTGAAGCCCTGTTTGCCGAGGGACAGAGGGGCGGGGAGAAAGGGACAGACACACCTCGCCGGGCGGGCGAGGCTGGCGGCCGAAAGGACACTCACTTCTCCCGGCTCTCCCGCCCATGGGCGAAGGCTTTGGTTCCCCAGCTCCCCGCGTCCACCTCCGCGATCCCTCCACGCCGACCGTCCGGGCTCCCCAGACCCCACACCTCCGTCCTTCCCGGACCCCACGCTGCATTCCTTTGGGTCACAGACCGAGACCCGTTACCTGCAAAGCGGCTCGACAGTCCTGCAGGTAGTTCTCCATGGTGAAGCCCGAGGTGTGCCGCTGCCCCTCGGCGAGGAGAGCTAACCCGGCCGAACGTACCCCGCCCCAGACTCAGGGTTTAGAGCCGAGAGTCAGGGGGCGGGACTCGAACCCCTTACACAAGGGTTCGGCCTCCGAACCCCGGGAGGAAGTGCGTAATTCGGCACTCCGGCGTTACTCCGCCCCCAGTGGCGGAGGCTGAGTTCTGAGCCCAGAGACTCATGGGAGGTTAAGGAGGAGCATGTTGCGGTACCTCCTGGGAGATGTAGTCCAGAAGCTCGTAAGGGTTCCCTAAGTGAGTTTACAGGGTGCTATGACAAATTGTTCATGTGTCACAATTACTCTCCTTTATGGCATCTGAACTTGCTCTTTCAGACAGGACTTATCTTTCCATATATTACACAGAACATCTGTTTGAAATTAATGTACATTAACTTCTCAAAAAAAATTTTATACAACGTCCTACTATGTAGCCCAAACTAGTCTGGAATTTATAATCTTTTTCCTTGGCTTCCTGAATCAATGCTGGATTCACAGGCCTGGTTTGGTTGGGACTTTAAATTACAACATGGCTCTACATCTTATTAAAATAGCTTCCCATGTTAGGTGTTTTATTTTTTTCTCTTTTTTTAATTCTCCCCTTTACCAAACTGACCTATTTAATCAATGATGTGTTTGATCATTCCAGGAAAACATTAGCATAATCTTTTACCCATCTTCTTAAAAGCTACAGTCCTGCCAACTCTTCCTGCTTCTTCATAACTCCGTTGCCTCTTTTCTCCTACAGCCTGAGCAAATATCTCCTCACTCCATTCTTGGATTGTTGCAAACGTGACTTGGCTTCCTGGGTCTCTCAGCTTTCCGAGCTGCTTGAAGAAGTCTCATCCAGGGGCAGCCACGTCAATGGAGTCTAGAGGAGCCTTCAGAATGTAAGGCTAGGTTCCAACATCCCTTAACTGCCACTTGCGAGTCCCAGCACAGACGACTGGGGGGGGGGGGGGGTGCCTTCAGCATAACATGTCTCCTCATTTTTTAATCTATCCCCAGGTTTTCCTGCTTCTCAGGGAGGTGAGAGGAGGCAAGAGTGTCTTTCTCACCCTTGACGTATTACCAGGTACAAAGATCAATAAGTTTCATTTCTAGCCTTAAAAAAGAAAAGATACAGGGAGAAAGGGAAGGCTTGGTTAGGAACCCTCTGGGGCTCCAGAAAAACAGGAGCGGGGTTTCCCCTTCCCATTAAAGGAGTCAGTATTCAGACGCGATGCTCTTTCGCCTTGCTTGCGTGGCTCCAGAGCGGAGGACTGCCGCGGGCGTCCGGGGAGGTCTAGCCGGCTGCTGCCGTCCCGCCCTGCTGCTCCGGGTTCTCGCCAGAGAGGCCCACGCGCCCCGTCCCTTCCCGCGGCGGGCGGAGGGAGGCTCTGCTGTTTTTCCCTCCTCCTTTCCGCCGCTCGCCGGGCCGCTGACCGGCTCGGACAGCCCCGCCGGGCCCCCTGCGCGGCCGAGCAGGCCCCTCCCCGTGCCCGGCCTCCGGGGACCTCGTCCTTGGCTGACTTGTCTTTGTCCCGACCGAGGGAAAGAAGAGGAGGAAAAGCCACAAACTTCCTCTGGAAGCGGCTCTGTAGACAGGGCCTGGCGCGCACGCCGGAGGCTCGGTGGCTCGGGGATCGTGCGGACGCCGGGAGGCCGGGGACCGCCGGGGCTGCGCGCCGCCTGCCCTTGCCCCCCACCGTCCCCGGCGCCCGCGGCGCTGTCCCCGTCCCCCAGAGGCCGCGACCCAGGCTGGGCGCCGCGCAAGCCAAGCCGTGTCAAGCCGTGTAAGCTCCGGGGCTGACAGCTGGGAGGCAGCTGGCGCCCCCCCGGCCATGTCCCCTCCTCCCGCGTCGAACCACCAGAATTGAGTCCTCTCCCGGTGCGGGAACCGCACCCACCTCTTGAAGGTAAAAACTTTGTTTTCAAACTATCTTCTTCACCTCGTCTCCCGGCTCTCCTCTTCCTCTCCCTCTCCCGGGGGGAGGGGGTGACACCTGATGTCCCGTCTGTGGTCGCTTATAGAATCCCAGTGAAAGCGAGGCGGTCCCTTCCTTACCCCATTGTCAACAAACCCTCTCCCTCTCCTTGAGAGAAAGAACTGTTCGCCTTATTCTAGAGGCGTCTCAGAGCGTTGTTGGTATGGAGATTAGCATTCAGCTAAGAAGGTGGGGTAACAGCAGTAAAGGACTTGAGGGGAGAAGAAGGGTCTTGAGGGTGGGTGATGTCTTTGTTTGTTTGTTTTGCTTTTCGAGACAGGGTTTCTCTGTGTAGCCTTGGCTGTCCAGGATTCGCTTTGTAGACCAGACTGGCCTCTAACTCACAGAGATCCACCTGCCTCTGCCTCTGCCTCCCCGAGTGCTGGGATTACAGGGGTGTGCCACCGTGCCCTGAAAGCTTGATGTCTCCTTGAAGCTGCATGCATACCTATTTAATGTTTCTTTCACTGCCAAATAAATAGTATCAGCCGCTGACCAGGAAAGCACCAGAGTTTTGTGACTCCCTCGCCTGTCCCCATAACTAATTCCAGGTAGAAAGGAAGTGTGGGATTTGGACTGAAGAAGACAAACAGAAAAAAAAAGAAAAAAGAAAAAGAAAAAGAAAGAAAGAAAGAAAGAAAGAAAGAAAGAAAGAAAGAAAGAAAGAAAGAAAGAAAGAAAAAAGGAGGGACCAGGCTGAAGCTCCAGTTTGTTTGGGTGCCCTCCCCTCATACTTTACCTTTTTGGTTGCAGCTCTCAGTTACCCTTCCTGCCCTGCCCCCCCACTTTCTCCACCCCACACCCTCCAGTGGCTTCTTGTAGCTTCTTTCTTTGGTTGGCTAGCTTTTCCAGCCCCCGCTTAGTTATTGATCATTTCTAGCCTTGGGCAGAAAATGAGCCATGCTTGTCTTTGGCCTTTTTAATATTTCCCAGGCGTGGCCTCTGTTTCAAGGTTCACCCTAAGTGCCGTGGAGGGCAAGAGATGTGGAGAGAGAGAGAGGAAAAAAGGTGGAAGGCCTGCAGGTAGTTTTTGCTACTCTGATTCTAAATTAACAAAGTGTAAGTTATCTGCATCCAGCACAGAATGTACCTGAATCAGGAGAATGATCAGTTTCAGTGACTAGACTTAGGTTATTTCAGTAACGTTGATGTTTCTCTGTAGCCCAGACAGACCTTGAAATCAGAGCCCTCAAGCCTTAAGTCATGGGTACTCCCCACCCCACCCTCACCCCACCCTCACCCCACCCTCACCCCACCCTCACCCCGCCCTCACCCCAGAAGCCAGGATGGGCAGGCCTGAGACACCTAGCTGTCACTCCTGTTCCTCCAGCCTTCTCCCAGCCCCCAAGTCCTGAAGGTTTACAAGAAGAAAACACATGAGGAGGAAGCTGGACAAAAGACTAGAATTACCTGGGGTGCACGCCTGTAATCCCAGCACTCTGGAGGCAGAGGCAGGTGATCTCTGAGTTAGAGAACAGCCAGAGCTAACTCGGAAAAACCCTGTCTCTAAAAAACAAACAAACAAAAAGAGACAGTAGTTGAGGTCTGGCATGTCATAAATCACTTAAAATCCTTCACTTGGGAAACTGAGTCAAGCTTACCAAAAGCTTGAGGCTACCTTGGGGCAACCAGAGATCCATCTGTCTCTGCCACCACGCCCAATGACGACAGTTTCAAAAGTCATTTAAAAGAAAGAAGAAAAGACAAGATTCCTAATTGATTTAAATTCTCCTGTCTTTCTTTCTTCCTGGCACTGGGGATCAAACCCAGCGACTCGCTAGGCTGAACCCCCAGGACTCTCTCCGTTTTCTCCACACTAATGAGTAGTGGGTAAGAAGACTACAGGGAGAGATCTCAGAGTCAGGAATCGGCTTCTTGTCCTTGTGGTCCTATCTGTTCCTCACTCTAGGCTTGGTGGGTCCACAGCAAGTTGGACTGGTCCAGTGTTCACATCAACATGGTCTGTATGGGAGCCATAAAGAGCACGCGAGCTAGCGGGTGTGAGGCTTGGGCCTAGGGCTTAGTGTGAACCAGGCAAGGTTCCACCTCTGAGCTATACCTCCAGCTCTTTTGAGTTTTGGTTTTTTGTTTGTTTGTGGGTTTTTTCCATTTTGTTTGTTTGTTTGTTTGTTTGTTTTTGAGACAGGGTTTCTCTGTATAGCCTTGGCTGTCCTGCACTCACTTTGTAGAGCAGGCTGGTCTCGAACTCACAGAAATCCGCCTACCTCTGCTGTCCTGAGTGCTGGGATTACAGGCGTGCACCATGGCGCCTAGTGCTTACTTTATTATTTTTTAATAATTCATTTAATTTTATTTTATGTGCATTGGTGTGAGGGTCTCAGCTCTCCTGGGGCTGGAGTTACACACAGGTGTGAGCTGCCTTGTGGGTCCTGGGAATTGAACCTGGGTCCTCTGGAAGATCAGCTAGTGGTCTTAACCACTAAGCCATCTCTTTGGCCTTCTTTTTAAATTTTATTTTGAGATAAGGTCTCACAAAAATCCTCCTGCCCCAGCCCCCTTAGTACCTGCAACTAAAGGTCTTTATCACTATTACAACTAGTGGAGGGCTATTAATATAAATCTATATATTTATGACTGTTTGCCTTTGTGTATGTACACCACATGTGCTTGGTGCCCATGAAGCCAGAAGAGGAAATCAGCTTTCCTGGAACTGGAGTTACAAATCCTCCTAAACTCCTCTGTGGGAATTGAACCTAGGTCCTTTGGAAGAGTAGTATGCCCTTAACATGGAGCCGTCTCTCCAGCCCTGGGGTATTTTAACGTAAATCAATAATCAGTAGTTTTCCGTTCCATATAAATACGGAGCAAGATACTATCTCTGGGAGCAAGCACTGCTGAAACAAATAGAAACTGAAGAGTGGCTGTGTCAACTCTAGCTGGGGAGAGCCATCTGCTGGAAGAATTAGGGGGAGTCTTTTTTGTGCCCCGTAACTAAAGTAGTAGGTTCAGAGCCTGTGCCTGGGCAATCCTAACAAGCCAGGTTAGTCTCGTCTTCAATAAGCCAATTAAAAGAGCTGAATTAATAGTGAAAAGTAGGAGCCAGTGAAATGGCGTAGTTGGTAAAGGCTCTTGCTGATGACCTAAGTTTGATCCCCAGGTTCAAGTTTCCTTGTGGCCTCCAAGTGTGTACACACACAGACGCTAAATAAATGAACTAAAATTAAAATTAAATATTGAAAGCCAGGAAAAATTAAGCAGAGATTTATTCAATGTGGCCGCATTAGGACTAGCAACAAAAATATATGGTAACACCCCAGGTCCATATTCAGAGTCACAAGTTAAGGGTGAAGTTTAAGTTAGAGAGCCAGGGTCTGCACAACTGAGCAGTGTAGGCAGGTCAAGGTGTGGTCCTGCCGGTTGTTGACCCGTCACTGTGTGGACCTTAGCCTCATCCTGAAAAGTTGTTAGGACTCTGTGAAATCTCTTTTCCTGGGTACAGGTTCCTCTGTGGCTGGCTTCAAGAGTCAGTGTTTTTCCCCTCCCAGCTTGAGATTCCCAGGGGAAATCTCAGTTGCTTGGGATCCATTGTTTGAATGGTCTTGATAAATGAGATGAAGGACATGAGGTGTCTCTTCAGAACAGCTGAAAACACCGGTGTTTACATTACAATTCCTAACAGCAGCAAAAGTACAGCTATGAAGCAGCAATAAAAATAGTCTTATGGCTAGGGTCACGCAACAGGAGGAACTGTCTTACAGGGTGGCCTCCTTAGGAAGGTTGGAAGCACTGCTTTACAATGGCCTCAGTCCTTTCAGGGATGCCCAGGTTACAGAGTGGCTTACCCAGCACTGATTCAAGTCTCATGATCTATGTTTCCCATTCTGTACAAGAAGCCTCTCCCTCATCTTTTGCTGTCATTGGTTTGGGTACAGTTGTACAGTTGAACTAAGTCTTCTGAAAATGAGGCATGATGGACCAGGCCTCTAACATCAGCACATGGGTGGCTGAAGTAGGAGTATCACCTAGAATTCTGGCCATACCCTGGCATGATAGCATGCACTTCTAAGTCCGAGACTCAGGAAACAGGCAGGTAGATCTGGGTTTGGGGCTAGCCTGGTCCACATAGGCCAGCCAAGGCTACATAGCAATATCTTGTCTCAAAAATAAATAACTACTGAGTCCTTTGAGGAACAACATTTCTTCTTCCTCAGGAGCTTGGCACAAAATTTAGGAACATGGTGTTACCTTCTTGCATCTCCATCCACAAAACCATATGATGACTACCCTCTGGGCTGTGGATGAGCAGGGAGCATCGTATTCCTGAGGATACCAGGAGCTTGTGTGATCAGAATGTTCTAGGAAGGGCCAAGGTTTGGCAGTGGATATGGTTTATGTAATTAACAGGTTGCCTTTGACAAGGCAGCTTAAATATCACCATGTTAATAGCCGTAAGGATTGTTTGGTTTTGTTTATTGGCGTGTTTGTTTGAGAACCCAGGGGCCAAACAAGAGTGCCACGCGTGCCTGGGAATCAGTACACTGGAGCTGTACCTCCATCCCCTTTAGGATCATTTCATATTTTTCTCTCCAGCCCTCTTCCTTCTGCCTTGGCTTTGCACTTCACCTTTAACCTTTACTTTCTGTCTTTTCTTTAAAAAGAATTTTTTTTAATTTAGTTTTGTGTGTGGGTATTTTGTGCCAGAAGGAAGGTTGTGGATCCCCTGGAAATAGAGTTATAGGTGGTTGTGAGGGTCTCGTGAGATCTGGAAGAGCAGCAGCGCTCTGAGGCTCTCTTCAGACCCTTTCTGTCTTTCCCTCACTCTCTATCATTTTCTGTTTCAGGGAAGCCAGTTCCACCCAGTGTCTCCAGTCCCCTCCAAGCCTGGAAGCCCAAGTCCAGCTAGTCCCATCTGGTCACAGCAAGTTAGAGGTGGAATGAGCACGCAGAGAAAAGCTGAATCTGAAACCACAGTGGCTGTCTACACTGTTCGCTTCCAGACCTTTCTTGTGCCCTTTGCTCTGTAACTCAATGACCTTACTGACCAAGTCTTTTTGCATGCTAGAATCACCCTAGGCAAGGTACCGAGGTCAAGAGACACCTTCATCCCCCTCAGCTGACTCTGTTCCCACTATGGAAGAATCTCAGGCTGAACACTCAGCTCCTAGCAAGGCCAGTAATGCAGACACTGTTGAATCTGAAAAACACAAGGCCCTGAATGGACCAGAGAAGTACCCTCAGGACAAGGACAGTACAGAGGCAGATGGGAAAACTGGAGAACAGGAGACTAGAGACCAAGCTTTGCCACCAGCACAGGATGGAGAAAACCTTGAGTGTCCTCCTCCTGAAGCTAGCTCAAGTCCTCCTGGGCCGGCTTGTGGGACATCATCTGAGGTAGAGACAATAGAGGTGTTTTCCAGGCCGCAGGCGCTTCCCCAGTCCCCCAGGACCCAACAGCCTGATCTCGATTTCTACTGTGTCAAGTGGATCCCTTGGAAAGGAGAACGGACCCCCATCATCACACAGAGCACCAATGGCCCTTGTCCTCTCCTGGCCATCATGAACATCCTCTTTCTTCAGTGGAAGGTGAGCCCAGAGAGCACGAGCAGGGGGCTGTGAGGCACTGGGCAATTGAGATGTCCACAGATTTGCCTTTCAAATATGCTCGGTTTACTCACACACACATTCCTTACAATATCATGCTATGTAAAGGTTACCGCAGTCTCACACACGGATGTCTGACCAAGTGTGGGATGGTTACTTGGGCAGCGATTCAGGGTTCCACTGGGAAACCTCCAGTAAGAACACTTTGGGAGCTTTTTCAAGCTCAACCCATGTTGGGCATGATGTCCTGTGGCAGGCCAGAAGGGTGGCACTCGAGAGCATTGGTTGGCAGCCAGCAGCTAGTGCTGAGAGGCGGGCAGGTGTAAACTGGGCATGGGTGCTGGAAACCTGAGGGTCACTGAAGCCAGAGTAGTCCCACAGGGGCCAGTCTCTAAGTTCCCTTGTGATGGGTAACAACACAGAGCCTTGACCTGCTGTGTCCCAGGAGTATGGCAGTGCGATCCTAGGGGCCACACTAGGACCAATGGACATTTGTAGAAAGAACTTTCATTCGCCTACTTCAGCTGTTGTCTCAGAGCCTTACTGCCTCCTCCTGCTAACCTAGGCCTAGTCCTCGAAGCTTCTAGCCTCCATACAATCTAACCTAAGCCTAGAAGGTTTTCAGCCTCTGAGACTTACTGCTGAATAAGCTCTCCCTTTCTTTTGTTTCTGTGCTCAAAGCTGGCTGGTTCAACTCTGCTGTTCTTGCTAAAAACTGCTCTTCCAGCTAACTTACTCAATCTGGCTTCACTCTTGGCCCTTGATGTTTTCTGCTTGGCTTCAAACTTAACTCCAGCAGTCTTTTCTTTTCTTTCTTTCTTTTTTTTTTTTTTTAAAGACTTATTTATTCATTTCTTATGTATACAATGTTCTGTCTGCATGCACACCTCCATGCCAGAAGAGGGCACCAGATCTCATTATAGAGGGTTGTGAGCCACCAAGTGGCTGCTGGGAATTGAATTCAGGACCATCTGGAAGAGCAGCCGGTGCTCTTAACCTCTGAGCCATCTCTCCAGCCCCAGCAATCTTTTCTAATCTTCTGGATCCTTCTCATTCTCTGGCTCATTCGGTCTTCACCTGTGTTCTCTCTCTCTCTCTTCTAAAACCTGTCTCTCTAGTCTGTCCCAGTAAACTGCCTCCTCTTCTCTCTGCATTGTATCTTAAGTAGCTTTCCTTTTCTCTCTCTTCTCTTGAGAGCTGGTCATATCCTATTCTGTCAAATCTCTGACTTGTCACTATTTCTGCCACTCAAGTAGACATCACTTCCAAACATGAGTGCTTCCTTCTGCAAATTTTACCTTCATCGTTTGTGCCTAAGGGAGTGTACCACACTAAGCTTTTCTTTACCTGAAACTTGCTCTCCACCGGGGATCTTGAATGCAGATCTGCTTGCCTCTGTCTTCTGGATTGAAGGTGTGCTTGTATTTCAGGCGGATCACACACACCTAGACAGTCTTTGAATCTGATCTCCTGCCAGAGCAGCCATGTTCTGAATTAAAGGCATTAGTTTTGTGCTATTGCAGCTCACAGCCTAGGGCTGGTTCACTGAGAAGTCAGTGCTTCCTTGAGGTTGCTTCAGAGTTCATTAACTTATCAGGGCCTGCCTCTGGCTGGCTGCTTATCTTGCACAAAATGGTTTTCGATTATGTTCCTAACATTAAAAGAGACTTTATTGGGGGGTGGGGTAAGGGAACACCGGGAGTGCTCTTCTCTGACCCCCCCCCCAGCTGATGTTTCTTAAGTCAGTCCTAAATTTCCAGATCACTCTCCTCTACTCCTGTCTTCCCTACTCTCACATTGGGAATGCTCGGCGGTAGTTCCAGTCTGTTCCCTTGACCTCACATTAAGCCCTTTTCTCCCCATTGCATCTCTGGTCTTCTGTTTCTGTCTTTCTTGCTTCCTTTGTTTGCTTGCTTGCTTTGTAGGTTTTTCTGTCTTTATAGATTCATTTATTTAAAGTATACTGTCTGCAGGCCAGAAGAGGGCACCAGATCTTATTATAGAAGGTTATGAGCCACTATGTGGTTGCTGAGAATTGAACTCAGACCTTTGGAAAGAAAAGTCAATGCTCTTAACCTCTGAGTCCTCTCTCCAGCCTTGTTGTTTTGTTTTTTGAGGCAGAGTCTCCCTATGTAGCCTTGATTGGCTTGGAACTCACTGTATAGACTGAACTGGCCTCAAACTCACAGAGCTCCCCCTGCCACTGCCTCCCAGTGCTGGGCCTAAAGGTGTGCGCCACCACCTCCCAGCTGCTTCTTAAGGGTTTTGAGACAAGGTCTTATACTGTAAGCCAGCTTACAGTAAAAAAAAAAGGGGGGGGGGTTTGAGGAGGTAAGGGAAATGAAATGAATGGCTTGTAAGAAGGTCAGAGCTAAAAAAACAAAAACAAAATAAACAAAACAAAAAAAAAAAAAACAACACAGTGCTCCTCCTGCCTCTGCTTCCCAGATACTGGAATTACATGGTGAGCCACCATGCCTAGTTTGCCCCAAGCTCTATGTGTTCCTTCGTCATTGCTGTAGTAAAACTCATATCCAACCACCCTTCTCCCTTCAGGTGAAGCTGCCCGCTCAGAAGGAAGTGATCACATCAGATGAGCTCATGACACATCTTGGTGAGTGACTTTTTGAAGGGGGGCCCTCATTTGGAGCTTGGATGTGGCGTTGAGGGTAAGGAAGAGCCCGAGCCTTTCCTTGTGAAGCTGGAGAGTAAAAGGCAAAGATCAGGGCGTCGGAATATTTGAGATGCAGCACCGGTTCTGCCTGTACTCACTACCCTCCCACACAGATTGCTGGTGCTGGGGATCAGACACAGGCCTTGACTGTGCTGGACGAGCGCTGTATCACTGAACTTCAGACCTGGCCTCTGTCTTTACCCTGGGTTGTTCTTTCACCTCTATACGCCTATTTATCCTCCGAGAAATTAAAATCCTGAATTATGGTCCTGTGATATTACCCCCTTCTCCAGAAGAGGTGGGGAGCCAAACTTTTGGGACAACTGGCAGGGTAGGATAGGCTGATAAGTTTCCTGTCTTACAGGAAACTGCCTCCTGTCCATCAAGCCCCAGGAGAAGTCTGAGGGCCTTCAGCTTAATTTTCAGCAGGTGAGGCAAGAGGGCAGCGGACATAGGGTCCGCCGGCTGGCAAGGGGACCCTGGACCTAGTGAGAAGCCTTTGTGGGTAATTCCTGAACCTTGCTATCCTCTTGGGGAATGGTATCTCTCTGTCCTGATTAAAAAAAAAAAAAATGTTCATTTTTATATACGATAAAGAGGGATTAAGATGGCCCAGCATACTAGTGTACACCTTTAATCCCAACACTTGGGAGGCAGAGGCAGGTACATCTCTGTGAGTTCAAGGCCAGCCTGGTCAACAGAGTGAGTTTCAGGACAGCCAGGGTTGAGACCCTAGCTTGAAGAAGAAGAAAAAAAAGGGGGGGGGGTGAGGAGGTAAGGGAAATTAAATGAATGGCTTGTAAGAAGGTCAGAGCTAAAAAAACAAAAAACCAAAACCACAGGACTGCTGGTTTGTTTGTGGCTGGTGGGAGTGGGAGGAAGGAGAGGCCGGACTGGACATCTTGTCTCTCCTCCTGCTAGAACGTGGACGATGCAATGACCGTGCTCCCTAAACTGGCCACAGGTCTGGATGTCAACGTGCGCTTCACGGGCGCCTCAGATTTTGAGTATACACCTGAGTGCAGCGTCTTTGACTTGCTGGGCATCCCTCTGTACCATGGCTGGCTGGTCGACCCACAGGTGAGGGCGGGCCTGTCGACCCACAGGTGAGGGCGGGCTGGTCGACCCACAGGTGAGGGCGGGGCCCGTGAATCTGCCATGAATAGGGTGGGGGCATCTGGGAAGAAAAGGGTTGGATCAGTTGGAGGAAGGGTAGGATCTGGAGATTGAAAGCATGCAGAATTCCTCCAATTTTAATATTATTGGGTGGAGTCACATCCCTGCACAAGGAAACCACAAACAAGTAAGATCAGGTCTTTGGACATCAAAAGTTCAGGTATCTTTGATCATGGAATCATGTCCAAGGGGCTTGGTTCGTTTCCTTCCTTAAAGGAAAACCAGTTTATTTTTGCCCCACCCCTACTCTAATCCCCAGAGTCCTGAGGCTGTGAGTGCTGTTGGAAAACTGAGTTACAACCAGCTGGTAGAGAAGATCATCACCTGCAAACACTCCAGTGACCCCAACCTCGTGACAGAAGGTAACAGCGATACCCTGCTTCCTTGTAGAGGTCATGTGCAGGGAAGGGCAGCAGCTGAGGCTTGTTGTTTTGCGCAATACAAAGAGAGAGACAGAGACAGAGAGAGAGGAGAGAAAGACACTTTTTCTTCTTGGTACACGGTCTCACGTAGTTAAAGGCAGCCCTGAAGTCACTGCCCAGCCCAGAAAGCCTCACTCTCCTGAGCAGAGAGCTCAGGTTATGCACACTCCCACTCCTGGCTGTGCTGGTTGAATACAGCCAGCCTTTTATGAAGGGTTTTTATCTCAACTCTGACAGGGGTGCAACGCGGGCTCTTGGCTCAGGCTGGCTTTGCATCTGAGGATGATTTTGAACCTCTGATCCTTCTGTCTTCAGCCTCCAAGCACCAGGCTTACAGGCATGCATAACCAAGCCTGGCTTCAGCTTCTATGTATATGTGTGTGCTGCTGGGAACCAGATCTGGGGCCTTGTGTGTGCTAAGCATACTGCCTAATGCTGAGCTGCCCCAGTGTAAGGAAGGGGTTTCAAAGAGTGGGACTCAAGAGAGCTCCCCGGGGCTTTTTGAACAAACTTCCTTATCGTGAACTTTGTTTTATTTGCTTTGGGCTATGCTGGGGGTGGTGGGGGCTTTAGTGTTTGTTTTGAGGGCCTCTCTATGCAGCCTGGCTAGCTGGTGGCGAAGAGGTCCACGGGCCTCCCTGTACCCCCACACAGGGCAGAACTAAAGGCATGCACCACCACGCCTAGGACCGAGCTCAGCGTCTGCGTGCTGGTGCCACATGCCCAGCGTTTTGATTTGTTTTGCTTTTTTTCCTGTCACCGGTTTGGATTCAAGCCACGTCTCTCTCCTTTTATGCCTCTGGCAGGCTTGATTGCAGAGCAGTTCCTGGACACCACTGCAGCACAGCTGACCTACCACGGCCTGTGTGAGCTCACAGCCACGGCTAAGGAGGACGAACTTAGTGTCTTTTTTCGAAATAACCACTTTAGCACGATGACTAAGCACCAGGTGATGGGGCTTTGGAGGACGGGGAGCAGGAACCATGTCATTTCCCTACACCTCTTTCTCTGGGCTTAGTGTGTCAGGCAGGGTAAAGTGGGTTAAGCCACAGTGACAAATAACCACTAAGATCCTTGTGGTTCACCACAACAAGTGTTTGTTTCTAACTCACAGTGCATGTCCAGTGCAAGCTGGCTACATCCTATCTCACACCATCTTCACCCTGGGTGAAGATCTTCAGGCTGACAAAAAAGCTTTCATATACGCAGGAAAAGTGCCTTCCATCAAGCCTTTATTCTCAGTGCTTCTACCTGGAAATGACCCAGGGCAGGTTATAAGGGATAAACCTGCTATTAAGGCAGGACCTAGAGAGGTCAGTGGGACTCTCCTGAGTTAGGAGCTGAAGCTCTTTAGTGATGGAGTAGAAGAGGACGAGATTTCTGGTTCTGCCACACACTCTCCACCCCTAATCCAGCCCTAGCTGGCCTGGAAGTCAGGTGTGCCCACAGCCAGACTGCTGGGATTAAAAGTGTGCACTGCCACACCTTGCCTTGCCTTGCCCTTCTGACTTTCCTGCCTCTACCTCCCAGGGGCTAAGAGTATAGTCAAGTATCACCACGCCCAATTTTCCTGGTTCTCAAAGGGTTTATATCTTTAGACATCCCCCGACACAAAGAAGCAGAGGGAAGAGGGTAGGGAACTGGATTTGGTGTGATTCTCTAGCATAGGATTCCTTAACCACAGCTCACCCACCCGTGTTCAGACATCCCTTCCTGCTCCCCATAGCCATGCATACTTAGGAAAGATTGAACGCTCACTCCAGTCAGCACACGGACAGCTGTGTGCTGTAAACTGCCTCTGTATCTCTGTCCCACCAATCTGCTCTTTTTTTTTTTTTTTTCAGCTTTGTGGGAGGTTGTGTGTGAGGAGGCAGGGTGTGATGGGGATCAAATTCAGAACACTTGTACTTGCCAGGCCCTGCCTCCCACTGAGCTAAGGCCTGGCCCTGGCTGTCTCTCTCTCTCTCTCTCTCTCTCTCTCTCTCTCTCTCTCTCTCTCGCAGAGTCACCTGTACCTGCTGGTCACCGACCAGGGTTTTCTCCAGGAGGAGCAGGTGGTGTGGGAGAGCCTGCACAATGTGGATGGCGACAGCTGCTTCTGTGACTCCGACTTCCACCTGAGCCATTCCCTAGGCAAAAGCCAGGGGGCAGAAGGTGGGAGCAGCTCTCCGGAGAAGCAGCTGCAGGTGGACCAGGTGTGTGAGGCCTTTCAGGACTGGGCGCAGACGTGGGCTGTCACCTGTAAGTGAGCTTCATGCGTATTATTGGCTGGAGGCGTGCAACACCCACGCCTCTTCACGTTCCTCTTGAGCCATTTCCTTGATTGCGGTGTATGTCCTGGCACCACAGATAATGGACTCGACGGTGTTTTTTACTAGAGGGAGAAGGGCTGGAGAGTTTGAAGGAAACATGGTTTGGAAGTTTCACCTGAATCTCTATCCTCTGGCCGTCGTCCATCTTGTGATTTGTTTTCTCTCTAGGACTATCTTATTGCCTTGTCCCTGCAGCAGCAGCAGCAGCCACAAGACATGCTGGGCCTTAGTGACCTGGAACTGGCCCAGCAACTTCAACAGGAAGAGTATCAACAGCAGCAAGCAGTTCAGCCTGTGCAAGCAAGGGCCCCTTCCCCCCAGGTGAGCCTGACCCTCTCTTGGTAGGCAAGGGCTGACCTTGCTTGGCACAGAATGCATATGGTTTCTGTACAGGTCTCTGAAGAGTTTTTCCTTGTAACCTTGTGCGGTACATCTTTTGATCTTGAGCCCCATGCCTGTGCCCTCTGCCAAGGTTATTGGATAACTAATTGCTAAATCTCACCCAGGGGAGAGGAGCCACATCGAGACGCCCAGCTGGAGAGCGGCGGCAGAGGTCAAAGCCTGAGTCAGACTGTGTTTTGCTCTAACTCTGCCCAGATGGAGTAATCCGCCCCTTCTTTCAGAGGTGGTGACTAGCTGGCTTGCAGCACGCCCCCCTTCCCTGAGGCATACAGGGTAACCTGCGTGCACTGCTGGGGATTAGAGCAGCCAGCAGGTGCCAAGATCAGGCTCGGCACCTCATTCGCCCTTCTGTGTTGCTGTCTTCTCTTCCCCTCCTCCAGGGCCACATGGGTGGGGTGAAGGTCTCTCCCATCTCCCTTTCCTGCGGTAACGGGAGCGTACAAACCCAGGCTGCTTGGTGAGGTACCCCTCTGTATGCATCTACCCTGAGTCCGGCCTGCCTGGCTGCTCCTGGGTTGCCACAGGCCTGTCTTTGTTTTCAAGAGTTTGATTTGGGTTTCTATCTCTCTGATTTTTAATGCCTTCCTAGGGGTTTGGAAATAAAACTTCTTTCCTGAGATATGTTGTTTTCCTACCCTGGAGTGGAGTTAAATATTTGACCCAGTTGAGGAATGTGAACAAGGGAGGCGGTGGGGAGGGGACAGGTTGCCTGTCATTCCGCACAGGGCCAGCAGGGGGCGCCCAAATGTGCCTTTTCCCTCTTCCCTGCCTTGGGAGGTGTTGTGTGGGAAGTGACTCTAGTTGGAGGTGTATTTCCAGTTCCCTGCTTGGAACTGGGGGATGTTATGAGACTTCCAGGGCCAGCAGCTCTTGCAGATGGCCCTGTGCCAGTTAAGATCCCCTGGTACCTATTCTTAATTATCTTGCCTGAGATTTCCCGGGGAGGAGAGAATAATGAAGTTGAAGGGAGACCCAGGGGTGGGGAATGTTGTTAACTGATTCCCTGTGAATAGCTAAGTGTACTTCAAAGGCGCCTCCAGGCCCAAGGCCTCTTCCTGGCCCATGTCCGCCTCCACCCAAACTTTAACCAGGAAACAAAAAGACACTGAATTTGCCGAAGTGTTTGGCTGCTGGGGAGTAGGGCAGGCAGTGTCAAGGACATCTTCCCTGGAGCGGAGCTGGGACACACCACTGTGCGAGGAGGGAGATCTAAGGCTAGCAAAGAAATGTAGAGGTCCAGCCTCAAGAGGAAGTGAGCATATATGGTGTTCCTTGGGCGTCTTCTGTGTGTCCAATTAACTATGGGAATCTCAGGTTTTGAACGGCACATCAGGGCAGTCGGGAAGGTCTCAGATGTCTTCAGCTCTGCACAGGGCTAGTAGGGCTGAGCGGCAGTCCCCGCTGACTGCATCCTGCAGGTAGGGGAACCAGTGTTAGAAAAACTCTTACACCACCGCCACGGCCTGAGCCTTCTCACCCCACCTTGGGCTAATACATAGCTTCTCTTAGGGAAAGACCTCTTTCTGCTACACTCAACCAAGGGAAAGGGGGGTGGAGGGATGAGCTAGGACACCAGGGCTCCAGGCTGAATGTCTAAGTTTAGTCTGACAGTGATGGTACACGCTTTTGGTCCCATTACTTGGGAGACAGAGGCAGGTTGATCTTTGAGTAGTGACCAGCCCTCGCTACAGAGAAAGTTCTGTGACAGCCAGGTTTACACAGAGAAACCCTATCTTGAAGAAAGAAAGAAAGAAAGAAAGAAAGAAAGAAAGAAAGAAAGAAAGAAAGAAAGAAAGAAAGAAAAAGAAAGAAAGAGAAAGAAAGCAAGCTAAATTTTACCTGGAGAGAAGAATAGAGAGACTTCCCGAATTTCTTCTTGAATTCAGCCCGGATGCTTAGAAGGTCGCTCTCACTGCGGGAGATGAGGACCCGCATCAGGACTTGGCAATTGGGCTCAGTTTCCTGGTGAATAAACAGATTGGGGAATGTGTGGCAGGCAGCTAGGGAACATTCTCACTACGTAGGGGGTGAGTGACGTGGGTGGGTAGGAAGTGGAGGAAAGGAAGCATGATGGGGAGCAAAGTCTAAGAGCCGAAGTCGTCGCCACAGGATACAGGGTAAATGTCAGACCTAGGGCACTGAGCATGCTAGGACCAGGATCTTGAGGGTTGTTTTTGCTGGGGTCTCAGTGTGTATCTCTGGCTGACCTCAAACTCACAGAGATCCATATGCTGGAACTAATAGTGTAAGACACCATGTCCAGCCCAAGATTTGTTTTATGTGTACATGTGTGTATCTGTGTGCATGTATGCCGCATGCGTGTGGATGCCTGTGGACATTCATACCCCTGGAGCAGTTGCTGGGCTGGATACCAGGAACCAAACGAGTCCTCTGGGTGAACAAGAAACAACCTTTGAGCCATCTTTCCAGCCCCATGGTTTTGTTTTTAGTGTACTAGACTTACCTTGAATTCACTATATAGCTAAGGCTGGCCTTGAACTTTTTAGGTCTCATCATGTGGCCTTGGCTCGCCTTGAACTCACAGAGACACAGAGATCCACTCGCCCCGGCCACCATAGCTGACAAGCCTTGAACTCTTGCTCTTGTTTCTACTTCTCTGGTCCTGGGATTGCAGGTGTATGTCTCTTGACACATATGCAATAATCCAGGTCTCATACTCCCAGTATACTAGGGTGTGTGTTTGCTCCCTTTTACGTGTGTCATGGGCTAAGCACGTGCTCTACCACTGAGCCATTCCTGGCCCACAGATTTTTTTTATTATTATTATTATCAGGAACTCAGACAGATAAGCACAGGTCTTCAAATGAATCCTGGTGTTGACTCATTATAATGAGCCAGGCTTTCTCAGTTAAGTACAATAATCTGTTGTCAAGATGGAAATCTCTGGATGATGGAAGACTGTCTTTTGAATAGTCATCAATGGGTCATGATGCTGAAGACTTTTTTTTTTTTTTTTTTTTTTTTGTCAACCCAAATATGATCACTCCAGCCTTTCATATATTATACTGCCTTTTGTTGTTATTTCAGGACAGGGTTTCTCTGTCTACTCCTGGCTATCCTAGAACACGCTCTGTAGGCCAGGCTGTCCTCAAACTCAGAGATCCACTAGCTTCTGCCTCCTGAGTGGTAGCATTAAAGGCACACACCACCATTGCCTGGCTACTATACTTCATTTAAACACACACATGCATACACACACACATACACATGTTCATTCTTAGAGGAGACCTAGTTCATCTAGCAGAAGTTCTAGATTCTGTTTGTGTAATCAATCAAACCAAAGTCATCACTTTTTAGATAAATAATACACCAGGTACTTTTTGTTTTGGTTTGGTTTTTGAGACAGGATCTCACAATGTAGCTCTAGCTGTCCTGGAACTCTGTATAGATCAGGCTGGCCTCACACTCAGAGGTCGGCTTGCCTCTGCCTCCTGAATGCTGGGATTAAAGGAGTGCACCAACACGCCTGGCTCTCTAGGCATTTTTCAAAGGAGTGCAAAGATGGCAGCTAAGGCCTTGGGCATATGCAGCAGGTGCTCATTCACCTAGCTCTCTTCTGAGCTTGAGGATACACAATAGGAACAAAATCAAGCCAGTGTGGCCAGATGGTGGTGGCTGTGAACGGCTTTAATCTCAGCACTTGGAAGGCAGGTGGATGTCCAAATTCAAAGTCTACAAAGTGAGTTTCAGGAAGAGAAACCTTGTCTTGAAAAACCAAATAAACAAACCCAGCCAATGTGGAGAAAGGAGGCCCAGGGTGCTCAAGGCATTTCACATCTCTTTGATCCTCATTTTGTTAAATCTTGGTTGAACAAGGACAGTGCATAACTGTGAAGGTTAATTGGAATGTGAGCAATATGCTGGAAGCAGCAGCAGAGTACAGGGAAATCCGGGCTGCCCTGGAACTTGGGATACTCCTGCTTCTGCCTCCTGTGGACTGGGAATGCGGGTTTTCACCACCATGCCCACCCATTCTTCTTTCTACAGCAGTAGTTCTCAACCTGTGGGTGGGATCCCTTTTGGGGATTGAAGAACCCTTTCACAGGGGTCGAAATCATATATTTACACTATGATTTATAACAGTAGGAAAATTACAGTTATGAAGTAGCAATGGGAATAAGTTTATGGTTGGGGTCACCACAGCATGAGGAACTGTACAAAGGGTCGCAGTGTTAGAACGGCTGAGAACAGCTGGAGAATCACCTTCACCTCTGACGACAGCTAACACTGGACAAAGCACACACATTAAGGCAAACTTTGCCTTTAGTGCTTTGTGGGTCGACTGAGTTTTCACCAAAGCTCACTCCCCTACCCATGACAAGACAGTCTATAAACACGGGGAGGCAGTAGCTTGTAGGTTTCCCGGTAGGTCCTGAAGCTTAGGGCAGGAAGTAGCATGTCATACCTGAAGGGCGTGGTGAAGTTTGTCAGCAAAGTACAGTGCTGTGTTTCTCATCATGGAAGCTAGAAGCAAAGGTAAGAGAATAGGGAGCCATGTCAGGGCCCAGCTTCCCATCCCAGTGAAACCCCTCCATACATCCTGTACAGGTACCTACCTAGGCTGAGCAGAGCTAGCTGGGCATCTCCATGGAAACAGTTCCGGATAGCATCCTCCAGTTCTTGCCCCGTGCATCTCTGATACCGATCAAACACTTTCGGTATGGGGGGGGGGTAGAGAGGTAGATTGGTGTGTGGGACTGTTACTTACCACAGAGAAGAGAGATCCTCCCCACCACTGGCTGCCACACTCATCAATAGAGCAAGCTGGATGGGGATAAGAAGGCTCGGGTACCTCGGATGAGGTGTTCAGGACTGCGTTGTGTAAAGAGCAGGACCCACTGACCCGCTGGGCTGGATCCCCCAGTCTGCTGGAGTGCCTGGGGAAGGGGAGAGGATCAGTAAGGCGTGACCGAGGAACACTGGAGCCTGGAAGCCATGGTTATGATGCCCCCCAAATCTACTGTGGTGAAATAAATGGGACTGAGGGTAGAAAAGGATAATTTAACGCCAGCACACAGAAGGCAGAGGCAGATGGATCTCTGAGTTTGAGGCCAGCCTGGTCTAGATAGTGAGTTCCAGGATAGCCAGAGAAATAGACAGGATTAAGAAAGGGGCTCTGTTCAGCTGCTCTCACAAGGAACTAACCCCTAAGATAAGATCCAAGGAGGCTTGCTTGGTCCACAGGAGGAGACTCTGCCAGCAGAGGAGACTGTATTCAGTGGACTCAGGAGCAGAGGCAAAGAAGGCAGGAACCAGGTTTGCTATCTATGGGATCTGGGCCCTAAGACATGGTCAAGAGGCAGTCAAGGAGGCCCTAAGACATGGACAAGGCTATACAAACTCTCAAATCCTGCTCACCTGAACATCTTGTTCTTCCAAATTGTAGTCAATGATTCCAGAGTAGCTCTCACGGGCCCCCTGGGAAGAGACACTGTTTTCAGGAGGACTCTTCTTGGAGCCACAGTATTGTCCAGACCCTGGCTGGTCTCTCCAAAGCTCTCTCTTGTCCATCACAGGACAGCAGAGCTCCCTACTCTGGCTCATGCCCATCCTGAGGAGCACAACTCCCTTCCCTTACAGGCCAAGCCTCACCTTGCTCAGGGCCAGAAGCAGGTCCTGCAAGATGCCATTGGTCTCAGTCCTGATGTCTTCCTCAGCCTCCACCTGGAAATCTGGAGGGGAGGAGGTTTCTGACTCCTGATTTTCTCAGGGTAGACAGCTGTAGGACTTGCCAAGCGCCTGACCTACTGAACCCTCACGGTCCTTTTATTTTTTTTCTCAAATATTTGTTTTTATGTGTATGGTGGGCAGTGCCCAAGCAGGCTAGAAGTTCTCAGATCCATGGAGCTGTACTAGCAGGCGGTTGTGAGCCATCTGATGTGGGTGCTGGGAACCAAACTCAGGCCCTCTCCATGCTCTTAGCTGCTGGGCTCTTGCTCCAGCTCCCTACCAGTCCTTCTCTCTCCTGCAGAGTAGTTTAGTGGCTGCTCTGACATGGATGGATGGAGACCTGACACCATCATGGCCACTCTGAAAACATTCCTAAGCTGTGAGTAGTGAAGGTGGCTTCATCGAAAACCTTCCTGCTGGAAATTCCATCCATTGTTAGACAACCAGCAGTAACCGGAAATCCCAGATTACAAAGCCAGTCGGTGGGGCCCTAGCCCTCTAATCAATGTCCAAGAAGTGATGTGTGAGGTATAGTATGAAGCAGGGTGAGCAGGAGTCAGGAAAACAGAAGAGTGAAGACTGTGTGATACAGCACTTGTCTAGCTTGGGATCAGCCCCCAGTACAGAAAGACAAGAGGGGAAGGAGGAATTAAAAACAAAAAATGCCTATAAGCCCAGCGCTTTGTGGGGAGGCATGTGGCTGAATCATGAGGATCCTAAACAGAGTATCTTATCTACGTGGAACTGTATTGGGTATGTGTTGGGGGGTATGGAGAATGAAAGAAAAGAAAACAGAAGCAAGAAGGGGCCGAGAGGAATAGGAGAGAGTTAGGAACACAGACCAGCATTAGACATGGAAAGAAAACTAAAGAAAAACAGGCACTGTGGTGAGGATGAGAAGAGGGTGGGAAAAGCGCTCATAAATTAGTAGGTGAGGCAAGGGGCAGACAGGCAGGGCCAGCAGCCTCTGGGGTGGCAGGGAGATGGTATGTCTTAAAAAGGGTGCCACCTGTCCCCCTGGCGCCAGCAAGGCCTTGGGACGTGGTGTGATGGTAGAGACAGCGAGGGGCTGGGAAGGTGACGAGGAGGATACCTTTGGGACTTTTACGGTGCCTACTGTCATTACTGTGAGAGCTGCCCCGGGCTGCAGACTAGATTAATCATTGTTTCTCCTTTAATGACCACATGTGGCTCTTTCCCCTGGGGAGACCGAGGCACTGGCAGTAGGGGGGGGGGAGTGCTGGGAGCAGAGACCTTAAGGACTAAACTTAGGGTGCCAGCGCTGCAGGGACATAGGAGAGAAGTGGACTGTCCCTCCCGTCAGTGCTCGGGCCCCGGTCCGTTCTCACCATGCTTGTATACCGCCAGGCACTCCTGCAGTTGGGGTGCCGCGCGGGTGGCCAGGATTTCCAGGGCCACGTCCTCAGCACAACTGGAGGTCTACAAGAAATTGTGAGGCCACCTGACGCTGGGCTGTGTCATTAGCTCCAAAACACGGCAGGTGGTGAGGGGTGGAGAGCAGGTACTAGCCACTTCTCCATCTAAAGGTCACCACAGGGTCAAGGGGGCCTTTAGGCCACTCTCTGGAGAGGTCGAGGCCAGTCCACTAACTGTCCTTCCTCTCCTGTGAGTGTCCTCATTCCCCAGACAACCCAGCAGCTGTCCTCTCCTGGTACCTTCAGAGCTGTCCTCAATTCCTGGGCATCAAATTGGGCTGCAGGCTGGAGGAGAGCCACCACGATTTTCTCCAAGTCACCAGAGAGGGCTGCCTGCAAGGACTTCAATAGATCCTGCATAAAGGGTCCACAGACAGGCAGAAGCACAGGAAGCTTTGGCTGATTTTTGTCCCAGGTTAGGCCACTAAGTCCCTGATTAGCCAGGAGGGAGGGGCTGGCCATGGCTGGTCTCAAGTCCCCCAGAGGCTCCCCACCCTGCCCACAGCTCCTGGGAAGCCAGTGGTCGCACCTGCTTGGTGCGTTCTTGGAAGGCTCGGGAAATGAGCTGTCTTTGCTCTCTGCTCCGGTTGGTCAGTACATCCACGATGGCGCTGTGGTCCACGCCTATACCAAGACAAGAGCAGGTGCAACCACAGGGTTCACAGTTGTGAATTCCTGGCTCCTCGGGGAAGAGAGGACCAGGGGCTACTTTACCCCTTTCCATTTGTTCTCAAAGGAAATGCAAAGAAAATGTCAAAAATCCTTTAAAGGGGCTGGAGAGATGCTCCAGAGGTTAAGAACAGGTAGTGCTTTTTCAGAGGACCCGAGCCTCCCCATCAGGTGGCATATGATGGCCTGGTGAGCTCCAGGGGAGCCAGCATCATCTGGCTCGGGCACTGCACTCGCTTGAGAGCACACATGCGCATACTTCAGTATGTAAAATGGCATGGAAGCTGGGCACGGTGGCGCCCGCCCGAGATCCCAGCACTCGGGGAGGCAGGGGCAGGCGGAGCTCTGTGAGTTCCAGGCCAGCCTGCTCTACAAAGAGAGTCTAGGACTCCTTTACTGGAAGAGTAGCCAAGGCTACACAGAGAAACTTTGTCTCAAAAAAACAAAAATTAAGTAAATAGTAAGTAAGTAAATAAATAAAATGGTATGGAAAGCTGAGTGTGATGACACAGATTTGTAATCCAGGCATCTGGGAGATGAAGGAGGATGATCTGGAGTTCAGCCATTAAGCACACAGTGAGCTTGATGCTAGCCGGGGTTACATGAGAAAGAGAGAGAGACAGAGGCAAGCTAGCCAGTCAGTCAGGGAGGCAGACAGCGGTGGAGCACACAGCTTTAACCTAGCACCCAGGAGGTAAGTGTATCTCTGAGCTTGAGACCAGCCTGATCTACAGAGCAAGTTCTAGGACAGCCAGGGCTACACAGAGACCCTGTCTTGAAAAAACCAAAACCATAAAAATAAAAAATAAAATAGATAGATCTGACCCAAATACAAATTCAGGCAAAAGTGGCCTAGTAAGATGGTTTAAGAAAGGAAAGAAAAGGGCCTGGAGAGATGGCTCAGACGTTAAGAGCACTGGCTGCTCTTCCAGAGGTCTAGAGTTCAATTCCCAAGCAACTACATGGTGGCTCACAACCATCCCTAGTGAGATTTGGTGCCCTCTTCTGGTGTGTATGTATATATGCAGGCAAAACATGATACAGATAATAAATAAATAAATCTTTAAAAAAAAAAAAAGAGAGAGAAAAAGAAAGGAAAGAAGCCAGGTGTGGTGGGGCATGCCCGTAATTCCAGCACTCAGGGAGGCAGAGGCAGGCAGATTAATATGAGTTTGAGGGCTGCCTGGTCTACAGAGCAAGTCCAGGACAGCCAAGGAAGGAAGAAAGAAAAGGAAACTATAAGTGAAATAAAAATTTAAAGGCCTTTTTGGGTAGGCCACTCTCGTTTGACTTAGAATCCCAGATCTCCTATTATAACATATGTATGTGAGCTTAGGCAAGCCTCTTACTCTTCCTGAGGCCCAATTTCCTCATGTGCAGAATGGAAATAATAAGTCGAACCTTGCAAGGGTGTTGTGGGAGTGGATATGACACATCACTACGGAACTTGACGTGCTAGAATCAAGCATTCCACCAGTGCTCCCAGAACATTGCTAACTCCTCCTTCCTGACTCCCTAAAAATATTTTTTAACATTATCTGTCTGTCTATCTATCTATTTAATTTTATTTAATGTGTGTGTGTGGGGGGGTGCTTGCTTGCCTCAGAGCATGTGTGGAGGTCTGAGGACATCTCCTGGGAGTTCTCTCCTTCTCCCAGAATTGAACTCAAGTCATCTGTCTTGGCAGCAGGAGCCTGTACCCTCTGAGCCATCTGGCTGTCCCCTCTTCCCTTTTTGACCTATAGATTATTTATGAAAAAGTAAACCTGGGGCTGGAGAGATGTTCAGAGGTGCAGAACACTGGCTACTCTTCCAGGGGACCTGAGTTCAAGTCCCAGCACCCACATACTGACTCACAACCACCTGAAGCTGCAGTTCCAGGGGCTCTGATCTCCTCTTTCAGCCTCTGAAGGTACCAGGCAGGCCTGTGGTACAGAGACATACGTGCAGGCAAAACACCCATATACATAAAATAAAATAATAAAATTTTAGAACAAGAGAGAAGGAGGAGAGAGAGGGCAGACCTGTAGTTGGGTTCTGCATCATGGCTCTTGCCAGCACTTGGGAAACCGCTGCAGGAGGATTACTGCAACTATGACAGCAGCTTGAGATACAGAGTGAGATCCGGTCAGGGGTGGTGGTACAGCCCTTAAGCCCAGCATTAGGGAGGCAGATGCGAGCGGATCTGAGTCAGAGGTCAGCCTGGTCTCCATAGTGAGCTCCAGGCTTGTTAGGTTACAAACGAGACCCTATCTCAAAAAGAAAAAGAAAGAAGGAAAGAAAAAGAAAAAGAAAGAAAGAAAAGAGAAAGAAAGAGAAAGAAAGAAAGAAAGAATCAGGTCAACAATGAAAGGTGAACCCTAAACACCAAGAACATGAGCTTACCTTGGCCTGTAATGGCCTTCAGCAGCCTCTGTACATCCTTGTCCACACTGAAGCTCAAGAAGGTCCTGAGGGTGCCCAGGGTCCCCCAAGCGGCAGTCTGTAAGAGCACGGTATCATGAGGAGGGAGCCCGCTCTCCTCCTCCTGTTTTGTTCGTTTGTTGTGTTTGTGCATGAGAGGTCAGAGGACAATCTGAGGGAGTGGGTTATCTCCTTCCATGTGGGTCCTAGGGACTGAACTCAGCTCCTCAAGGCTTTTACCCAGCCGAGCTACCTCTCCAAAGCCACCTCCACTTTCCAGTTCTTCATCTCCTGGCCCCTGAGTTGACACATTAAATTTGCTGTTGGGCCTCAGGATGTGGGTCAGTGGTAGAGCGCTAAGCTGGCAATGACTGAATACATGAATCAGTTTCTGAAGTCCCAACAGCCTGTACCTTGTTGGCCAAACCCAGGGAACTGAGGATCTCCTGGGTCAAGGATGTTCCCAGTATTCCACAGCTCACAGACATGGTGTGCCCGGCTGCCCTATGGAAGGACACAGGAGTTGGCTTAGGTGAATGTTCCACCTGGGCTTGTTGATGGTCTCTAATCTGCGGCTTTCTCAACCCATGCCTTTCCTTTGCTGCAGAAGAATGAATGAATGAATGAATGAATGAATGAATGAATGATAGGATACAGAACAAGTGTGCAGGCTTGAGAGTGGAAGAGGAGGGCAATGGGATGGACCTAGCTTCCAGCTCTGGTAGGCCAGGCCTGGCTAGCGAGGCTGCTGGAACCAGCACTCATCAACCAATTCCCTCCAGCCAAGGCCCCTGAACCCTTAGTCTGAGATGATACCCCTTGCTGAGGCTCATGTCCCTCCCTTACCTGCCCCGGCTCCTCAGGCCACCCAGGTGGTGATGGGCGCGGGGCGCAGGGAGAGAAGACAGCTCCTTATCACACCTCCTCACCTCCGGTAAGATCTAACCTGCAAACCGTCCTCCTGCCAGTCTGCCCTTCCCCCCAGGAATCTCAGGGGGGATTTTTAGGCCAGCAGGTGTAATCTGGGCTGCTGTAGGAACTCAGGGAGCTGGACAGAGGCCAGACATCTCACCGCGCGAAGGGAGCACATCATATCCACCCCTCCCACAATCAATACATTCTCCCTCCCCCAGAGAAGGGCTCAGTTTCAGGACTTACCCCAGAGGTGCTAGAGGTGAGGTGGGTGTTATGGCTTCGTGGCTTGGCTGTGTGGGCACCAGCTCCGGTGTAGCCTGGTGGAGGAGAGGAGGAGTGGAGGGCCCAGGCTGAGCAGCCAGTCAGATGACCTCTCTTGCAGACCAGCCCAGCTGTTGTCTCCAATTCCGGCCCCTCCCAGACGTGGGAGAGGACCAGGCTCTACAGGGTCTACAAGCAAACACCTCCTTGCTTAGCATCTCTCCTCCCAGGGACTGGCCCTGAACCCACGCCAAGTGGCTCAGCCTCTCAGCCCAGCCCGGGACACAGGAGGCTTTGTGCGTTGCTTTCCCCGTGGGGCCAGGTTGGGACCACAGACACCTAGTCTCTTGAGTCTTGCTTCTGACCTGGCTTCACCGCTGGCTCCAGCTTCCTGAGGGTAAAGGGGGTGGGGGTGGAGGGGGTAAGGGGAATGCAGGTCAGACAGGCTCCCAGCTGATTTCAAGGTAGATAGAGAAAAACCTGTTGGGACACATACCAGGGCACCCCAGCCTGCACCCGACGGGGGGTCCCAGCCCATAAGCTTCAGTGATTTTGCCTTAGGGAAAACCAGCCAGCATGGGCGGGAAGACAAGGGGATTGTTTATATTTGGGGTGAAGGAAGGGCACAGGTAGTCAGGGGTGGGAGCTGATCCAGAGTCAAGAGAGAAAAATGCAGAGGGTGTTCCTTGCAGACCGGCGCTGTGGGAGCACCCTACGTCCCTACCCTAAGCAGATGGAAGAGGCTCTCGTCCCGGATTTCTCGGACTTCTGTTGCCTTTCAGCTGCCACTGTTCCCCCAGGTGATGCAATCCCAACAGCCGAGCCTGCGGCTGTCAGCACCCAGCGGCAGGTGCACAGTCCCTCTGAGCCTCGGGGACCCCAGGCAGCTGCTTAAACCTCAGGACTGGCTCCTTGGGACTGAGGGAGCAGTCTTTTTCCTGCCTCCAGTCCTCTGCCACTCTCCAAACCCAGGAGTGGCTCTCCTTGATCTCCCAGAATCCAGGGTTACAGTATATTCACTGCGATCCCACAGAAAAAGCAAGCTCAGGGACCCTGGCTATGAAGATTTGCGGCAAATTCTGATATTCTTTCTTACTAAAGTGGAAAATATACTTTGGTTTTAGAACCAGAGGATGCATGGTCAATCTCTCTCTCTCTCTATCTCTCTCTGTTTTTTCAAGGCAAGGGTTTCTCTGTGTAGCCCTGGCTGTCCTGGAACTCACTCTGTAGACCAGGCTGGCCTTTAATTTACAGAGATCAGCCTGCCTCTACCTCCTGAGTGCCAGGCTTAAGGGCGGGCGCCACCACGGCCAGCAAGCTCTAATTTTTAAGCGTATCTCTATTGTGCCCGCTGCAGCATGTGTAGAGATGAAGGAAAACTCCTAGGACTGGCCATCTTCTGGTCAGGAGCTCAGGGGAGGAAAGGCAGGTGGTCAGGTTTGGTGGCAAGTGCCCTTAGTTACCGAGCTCTTTTGTTGGCCTTTCTTGTGTTTGCCTGTTCGTTTGTGGGAAGGCACAGGGTGTTATTCTATAGCCCAGGCTAGCCTGGAACTCCTGATGAAGCCCAGGCTAGCCTTGAGTTCACAATTCTTTTCCCTCAGCCTCAAGTATGGAGATTTACAGATGTGAACCATCACTCCCAGCTCTGCCTCTCGCTACATTCTGTAATCTTAGCTAGACATTGTATAATCTCTAAAGGGACAGGGTGGTTGAAACTGCAGGGCTGAGAAGAGGGGCTGGGGCATCTTGGGAGCAACAAATGAGGCGATGTGTGTCACAGCAGGTGACAGCATACAATCACCTCGTGATTAGGTGTTAGGATAAGTAAACAGGAGTATGCAACCCTGGTTAAATTCCTTCAGATAACAATGAATAATTTGTTGATATAAGTATGACCAAAATATTTCATGTGATTGCTTCTGCTAACATTATTTATTATTTACCTGACATTCTATTCTAATGGGCTATCTCCACCTGACAACCTCCAAATAGGCTTAATCTCTGCACTGTGCCTAAAGCTGAAAGCTGCAGGGCTACACTTCCTAGCCAGGATTCTGACTTTTTGCACGATGCTGGACAGTTTCAGGGACCTTCCTGTGCTCGGTTTCCTTATAGTCAGATCAGAGTCCAGGGGCTCTGGCACTGGAGAGATGGCTCAGAGGTTGAGAGCACTGGCTGCTCGTGCAGAGGACCATGGTTCAGTTCTCAGCACCCACATTAGCAGCTCACAACTGTCTGTAACTCCGGTTCTGGGGACCCGATGCCCTTTTCTGGCCTCTGTGGGCACTACACAAACAGTACATGGATACACACACAAGCAACAGTGAAAGATCCATATACATAAAACAAACGCTATTTATTTATTTATTTATTTATTTATTTATTTATTTATCTATCTATCTATTTATTTATTTATTTTTGAGACTGGGTCTTTCTATATAGTCCTGGCTTTCCTGGAACTTGCTATGTAGACCAGGCTGGCCTCAAACTCACAGAGATCCTCCTCCTGCCTCCCAGGTGCTGGGATAAAGGTTTGCGCCACCAGACCTGCCTAAGTAAACCTTCAAACACACGATGGTCCCCAGGTGGCAGCACTCTGCCTTAATCCCAGCACTTGGGAGGGAGGTCTTGTGAGTTTGAAGCCAGCATGGTTTACAGCAAGAGTTCCAGGACAACAGCCAAGACCACACACAAAAACCCTGTCTCAAAAAAAAATAAGAAATAGGGCTGGAGAGATGGCTCAGAGGTTAAGAGCACTGCTTGCTCTTCCAGAGGTCCTGAGTTCAATTCCCAGCAACCACATGGTGGCTCACAACCATCTATAATGTGATCTTGTGCTCTCTTCTGGCATTCAGGTGTACATGCAGGTAGAACATTGTATACATAATAAAATAAATAAATCTTTAAATAAATAAATAAACAAACAAATAAATAATAAAAAGAGAACACTTCCGGAGGACCTGGGCTCGGTCTCCAGCACCTATACAGTGATTTATAAGTCATCCACAACTCTAGGACCAGGAGATCTGGGGCCTTCTGGCTTTTTCAGGCACCGAGCAATCACACAAAGCTCTTACACATGCATACAGGGGAAACACTCATGCACATAAACCAGAATGGAAGATCTTAAAAACAAAACAGGAGTGTTGTCTTCGTTAGGGTTTCTATTGCTCTCTGTGACCATGGCAACTCTTACAAAGGAAAACATACAATCGAGGCTGGCTCACAGTTTAGAGGTTGAGTCCGTTATCATCATGGCAGCATG
Source organism: Psammomys obesus (assembly GCF_907164565.1). Taxonomy (NCBI): domain Eukaryota; kingdom Metazoa; phylum Chordata; class Mammalia; order Rodentia; family Muridae; genus Psammomys; species Psammomys obesus. The sequence goes on along the minus strand of NW_026587382.1, from coordinate 2,848,543 downwards.
CAGGCAGACATCGAGTTGCGAGTTCTACAGCTAGATCCGCAGACAGCAGGAAAAGACTTTGTGGGTCTCTGGGCCTGGCTTGAACTTTTAAGACCTCAAAGCCCACTCTGTAGTGACATACCTCTTCCAAATAGTGCCGCTCCCTATGAGCCTATGGGAACCATTTTCTTTCAAACATACACAAGCATTGCTTAGGGAAAAGATTGGTGTAAGAATTAGATAAATATATAGCAGGATGGAGGTGTAGTTCAGGGGCAGAGCTCTTGCCTCTAAGGATGAGGCTCAGGTTCTATCCTTAGCAGCCCACCTCCAAATACATATGAAATAATTAGAAAAATACTCCCCAAAGAATACTAAGCATGCATGTGAAGATGTTAATATATGGCAAGTTAGAATCTTCCTTTGTACTAGTAACTGTTGTGTTGCTTCTAGATTGTGAAACTCAATCTTGGCGGGCTTCAACGTCTTTGCCGCCATTCCCCAGTTATGCCACAAGAGGGCACAAGCAACCACTGAGAATAGTATTAAAGCACCTAGGGCTGCTTGAAGTCCCTGCCGCCCCTTTACCTATCAAGGGGCTCTCATAATCCACTGGACGTGAGTTCGGCATCCTTCCATAGAACGTCAGGTTCCTGGGTGGACTTGGTGGGCAGCTAAGGTAACAAGGGGTCTCCGGATAACTACTCACCGCCGGCAGACGGGGTGACCTCTGAGGACGCGCTCTAGACTTTGCCTCAGTATGCTGAGGACAGCAATGTAGCACAGGGCCCTCTTGGCCCAGCCTTCTGACTCTTTTTCCGAATTGATTCTGGCTCCATGTTCCACATATGGTGAAAGGGGAGGGGGGGGCACCTGTTTGCCCTGCCCAAAGCTTCCCAAGGGACCCCTGGCAAGAACGTGGCGGAAGCAAAGCCCTGCCCATGAGCGAGGAGTGAGTGCTGCCTCCACAGTGGCTCTGCTGAAACGTGGGTGGAAGTTCTCCACTTTCATGAGTTTTGTCTTGTCTAACACTAGGAACAGACAGGCCGTTTTCAGGTTTACTACTCGCCTGTAATGCCCATGCTCTACTTTTTAGAAACTTGGAGGACACCTCAGAGAGGACTCACAACTTTGCACCTTCTTATGGATTTGAGGAGGGTAGGGGCTTCCCACACCCGTGCAGTCTGAACCAGCAGCCAGGTGTTTCGATGCCGCTAATGTTTTCTTTTCTTCCTTTTGGTTTTTCGAGTCAGGGTTTCTCTATGTGTAGCCCTGGCTGTCCTGGAACGCTGTGGACCAGGCTGGCCTTGAACTCACAGAGATCCGCTTGTCTCTGCCTCCCAAGTGCTGGGATTAAGGGCATGAGCCACCATCTCCTGGCTGCCTCTAACTGTTTAAAATCTCTTGATGAGGTGTATATGGCGTGGGTGTCCGTTACTGGGATGCCAGACACAGCAGTGTCGTCTGGTGCCTTAACTGCTGACTTCAAACCCTCTGGCCCTGTGTTGCTTCTCGTTCTTTTATTTACTTCTTCTCTTTTAGGGCCTTCTCCCTGGCCCCTCTCCAACATTTATTTATTTATAATTTATTTATGGGTTTGGGATGTGTGTGTGTGTGTGTGTGTGTGTGTGTGTGTGTGTGTAAAATTGGGTCTTACTCTGTTGCCCTCGCTGTGTTGTGAAGGGCAGGCTTCCGTGTTTTATGACCTGCTCTTTGTCAGTAGGTTGCATGTGTCTCTCTTCCCAGAAGCTTGTGCAGATACCTAAACCCAGGTCCCATGGGCCGTTCACTGCCTTGGGACACCTCAGCAGCCTATTCAGAGGAAGTGAGTCACCACAGGCAGGGCAGACTTGGGGCACTGTGGGCATGGCAGTACCACTCCGGGTGGGGGATGGGTTGGAAAGGCATGGTGATGGTAATCTCCTGGTCCAGCCAAGGGTGTGTGGGGAACATCATCCTGGTGCGGCTGAGGCCGAGTTTCTCCTCTCTCCGTTTTTGCTTTTGTGTTCCTCCTTATCTGGGTTTCTCAGGCCCTCATTATCCAGCCTCTGCCCGCAAAACTCCACTGTTGTTTTCCTTTTCTCTCTCTCTTCCTTTCCTTACAGTTAACTTCACTCATCCAGACCAAGTGCTTATAAAGTCTGCTGGAGCTGAGGGCGGTGGCTCACACCTGTAAATCCAGACCTCAGGAGGATGGCTTTGAGTTTGGAATTGGGCTGGGCCATATATTGAGATAGTGTCTCAAAAAATTAAAAATAAGTCCCAGGACAGCCAGGGCTACACAAAGAAACCCTGTCTTGAAAAAAACAAACAACAAACAAAATATCTGGCGGGGACCATGGGAAAGCATTTTTAAAAAAAGAGAGAGAGAGATAAAGAAAAGGGGCGATTCACCCAGAGGTGTGGGAGGGCAGAAGACTTTGGGAAGGATGTGAGGGGAGACAGAGCAGCGTGAAGGGGACAGTGTAGGGACAGCCAGGTTTTTGTGGTGTATAATCTGTGGCGGGTAGGGTGGGGTCTCCGTGCAAGGAGCCAGCGGACAGACCGGCTGGAAACCATCCTCCGTCTCTCCACCTCTCCACAGAGACACGCTCCGGAACCAAACTGCTCACTAGAGTAGCGGTCTCTTCCCCAGGCCACCGGCACAGAACTGGGGCTTGATTACACAGGTGAAGCAAGCCCCTGCCACGGCTTTAGTGACGGCATAAAAACGCCTATCACAGGGTTAGAGCGATCCTCGGCGGCCCTTCCAGAAGACCCGGGTTCAATTCCTCAGGACCCACCTGGCAGCTCAGTACCACTGCAACTGCAGTTCCAGCGGACGCGACGCCCTCACACAGACACGCACGCAGGCAAAACACCAACGCACATAAAATCAAGAGATCATTTTTAAAAATTTCATGTCACAGCCAGAGAGACAGCTCGGCAGTGACGAACAGTCGTTCTTACCGAGGACAGGGTTTGATTCCCAGCTCACAGCTGTCTGTAACTCCAGTTCCAGGGAATCCGAAGCCTCATGCGGCACCTGGCATGGAATGCGAGGTGCACGTACATTCAGGCAAAACGCTCTGACACATAAAACCAAAGAAGTAACATGAAGGTTTAAAAGAAGGTGCTGTGGGGATCCCTTGCTTTAGTCTTCCAAAGGCTCGGACCAGGCCTGGCCGTGAGCAGCCACCGAACCTGACCAGGTACGTTGTTTTTTTTTTTTTTTTTTTTTTTTAAAGCTGGAAGAAGCTGCAGGTCTTCTTATAAACAGGCCCTCAAGAACCACTTAGTAGGCATCAAGGCTGCGCTCTTCTTTTGAAGCCTGGATTTTAGGGGCTATTGAAGGGAAAACACGTCCTAAGGTGAAATTGATCACGGCTAACCGTAGTGTATTCACTAAGGTTGAGAGCAGCGCCGTTCCGGGGCGGACAGCAGGTCTGGGGTCCCGAGGATCTCGCCGTGGGGCCCCTGCTCGAGCGCCCGCGGGCTGCGTCCGCGACACCCAGGGAGCCGGGCGCCCAGCGGGGCACGCGCCACCCGCCCCGTCGGGGCTCCGGGCGCCTCCGGCGCTGCGCAGAGTTCCGGGGACCCGGCCCCGCCCGGCCGCGGCCCACGCCCAGATCAACTCCGCTCCAGGGCTCGGCCTGGGCTCGCGGGGCTCGCCGGGCAGAGGAGGAAGGAGGGAGGGAGCCGCGGGCGGCGGAAGGGGGAGGAGAGGACCCGGCCGAGCCAGTGCGCACTGGCCGGGCGCTCGGAAGGGGACACGGAGCAGCGGCGCCCCGGCCGCTCAGCTGCGCACCGGCCGCCG
>NW_026587382.1:2812004-2844368 GCF_907164565.1 Psammomys obesus | reverse complement strand
CGGCTCATGGCGCCCGGCCTGCCGGAGGGCGGGCGCTCCCGGCCGGGCCGGGGCCTCGGCGAGGTCGGCCGGGAGGAGGCCTGCGGGCCAACAGGTAGGGGCCAGGCCCCGGCGCGCGCCCGCGACCCGGGCCGCCGACGCCCCTTGGTTGGGGACCCGTCGGCCGCGGACCTCTGGCGCGAGAGCCGCCCGGGAGCCCGCGTGCGTCCCGGGGCCCGAGTGTGGAGGCTGAGCGGGAGCAGTGGAGGCCGCTGCTGCCGCTGCTGCCGTGGCCGCCTCTGTCACTGCTGCTGGGCCCTTGTGCCACCCCCGGAGGGAGGTCAGGGAGTCCATGTGCCGAACGGGAAACAGGAAGGAGCACACTGTCGAGCGTCTGACCTGGCCTCAAAGGGCTAGGATTCCTATACCGTTATGGGGCGTGAGTGGCCGGCGCTGGGAGCAGCTGGTGAAACTAGCTTTACTGGTGGTAACTTGCTAATTACAGGCTCAGAGGCCCTCAAGCTAGTTGGCTGCGTGCAGGAGAGGCATTCATTTTTGGCCCGAGCTGGAGAGTTCCTGTGCCTAAGACGTGCTCTTGGCACCCAGACCAGATCTCACTTATTTGAGTTGCCAGCGTCAGCAGTCAGGGGCTTCTGAGGAGCATGAGGCCTGAAGTGCGCCGGTCCTCCCGGAGAACTGACTTAGGGAAGGCCTCTGGCAGACAGTTACTTGTGTTTTTGTGTTACAGCTGGGGTAGGAGGTCTCAGCCCATCCCAGGTGACTGGCGTGAATGTGTTTGCCGACTGTGATGGGCTCCTTAAGGATAAGGATTTGTTCCTTAGGTCCTGTTTCTGTCCACACACTGCCTATTTTCTAAGGGTGTGTGTGTGTGTGTGTGTGTGTGTGTGTGTGTGTGTGTGTGTTTTACTCCAGGAATTGGTCCCTGTCTCCATTGCTGCCCCTCACTGGGGCCTCTGCCCAGATTTCACTCTGGGAAGAGCCGCCTCCCAGCCCCCACCGGCCGTAGGCAGACTGGCTCTGTACGGCTCCTTTCAGTACCATCTGCATCTGCTAATTCAGCCCGCTGGCCTTACCCTGTCTCAGGGGGGCATGTTCTTTACGGTGTTTGGGTTGGGGCAGGAGACACGCTATAGGCCATGAGAAGCCGAGAAGCCTTGGCAGGCGGCAATTGTCACAGCCTCACCCCATCACCTTTCCGAGGATCTGGGCTGGTGCTGTAGCCTGAAGCAGTTGACACACCTTTTGATTTCAGACGTTGCTCTTCACCTTCTAGAAAGAAGTACTATTACCAGAAAAGAAAGTTTTCAATAAGAAAGCCCTACTCAGGACTCCTTCGTCTTTTTTAATGGTTGCTCTGACTTGAGAGCCTGTGAGACCATCTCTTTTGCCTTTTCTGCAAACTCACTAGGACTGTTATTCCATTGAGTCTAAGTTTTCTTTTTTGAAACAGGGTTTCTCTGTGTAGCCTTGGCTGTCCTGGAATTCACTCTGTAGACCAGGCTGGCCTGGAATGAACTCAGATCTCTCTGCCTCTGCCAGGACTAAAGGCTTGAGGTGGGATTAAAGTGCCTGGTGTGGTTTTGCTTATAGGTTAAACTGACACCACTCCAGTCTTCTGGGTCTGTGACCGCCTTTGGGCACCCATCTCCCAGCCCTTTTCAGTTGCTTAGGAGGGTCTTTGGGATCAGTCAGAGTTGGAGCAAAGGTTGGAGCCAGGCAAAACCCTGCTTAAGGTGCCAGTAATGTAATGCTTGTGGAATCCCTGCTGTGCTGGCTCCTCTCCAGCTTCTGTCTCAGAGTGCTGTCTGCCTCAGAGGCAGGTGTGGTGAGAAAGACAAAAAGAGGAGCACACACACCACATCTCTTCCTGTGTGCAGTCGGTGTGATTTTTGTGAGTGGAAAAGTGCAGGTGTAACCAGCCCTTAGGGGCTGGAAGTGATTTTTCTGGTCCTGGTGTCTTGCTCATGGAATGCCTCATCTTGGCGTGCTGGTGCCAAGTAGAGGGAGCGGGTTGGTTCTGCGGAGATGTGTAAGGCCGACTGGGAACCCCAGTGCTTTCCTCTCCCGTTGAGTTAAAAGTTCTGACCCTGCTGAGCCTGGTGCTATGGCTCTGCCATGCAAGTTCAGAACAGCAAAGGAAGTCACAGCAAGCTTGAAACCCAGTGTGCAAGCCCGGTCGGTCTTCACCTCCCACATCACTCTGGGAATGGAGTGGGAGAGCACTGGGGCTCAAACGGGTGTGCTGTTTAAGATACCCACTTGGGCTACCCCACCCCTTAGCTCCTTACCTTTGTAGGGATAAGAAAGGCTCTAGACATTCCTGTGCTGCTGGAGTCCAGGAGAGAGGCTCCACCCACCCTCTAGGCCCTTAGCTAGCCCTCTGAATCGCCTTCAAAAGGCTCTACCAAGAAAAACATCCTGCTAATGGATGGGATGGTGTGCAGATGGCCCAAGGCTGGGATTGTCTGCATGCCTGAATTGTGGTCTCAGTGAAGGAACAGTTGGGCACTAAGAAACACAGTGGCCAGGCCAGATGGTCAGGTATGGGTTCCACACCTCCTGTCCAGTTAACCCAGTGGACAGAAGCAGTGGTGTCCAGTTTGCCCTTCAGTCCGGTCTTCTGTCCTCTTCCCTCTCCTATTCAGTTTTTCTAGGAAGAATATGTGCTTGTGTGGGCAGTTACATTTACTTTTGTTCTGTTGAGAGGCTTTCACTTTTTCAAGGTGAGGAAGAAGGGATACTGTCCTCCATGTTGAGGTCTGGAATGTGTGATTGGGGCTGAGGGATGCCGTGTGTGGAGATGAAAATCCTTTATTGTCTATGCTGACTTCTGATTTCACCCACAAGAGCAGTGACCAGGAGTGAGGACAGGAGGGTAAAGTCCGCCCAAACACTGACTGACCCGTGACAGGCTGAGAGGGATTTCGCAAGTGCTTCTGTGGAGGGTGGAGGCGGAGCTGTTGAAAGAGCCAAGCAGAGGACCAGCCCAGCTCAGTCATGGGCTGAGGGTTCCGCCTTCTTCGCCAGTTCCACAGTGCCTGCTGCCTCTGCTCACACTGGCCCACAAGCTCCTGCTGTCTTTCTCTCCGTCTCCCTCCTGACACAGCTGCCAGTCTCTAGGTCAGTCTGAGCGCGGCCACCTCTCCTCCCCATGCATAGGACCATCTTGGCTTTCCTACTCGTCAAGTCTTAAGAGTTGCCAGGTGCTGTGTTGATCCATGACCCTTCAGGGACATCTGGTTGCTTCTCAACCCTGAGCGGCTGCCAAAGATCACTGCCTGCCTCATCTGGGATGGTCAGTGCCCCATTGCTTTCTGTGGAGGGAAGAAGGGATACTGAAGACTACAACTTTCCTGGCCTGAGGATGTTGGCTGGTCCGCTTGCAGGCAGTTTTCTTTCTGTGTTGTGGGCAAGCCTCTGTGAGAACTAGATTATGTCAGCAGTGGGGATGAGTCTAATTTCAGCAACTGAGCTGCTGAAGCAGTAGGCTCGTGAGTTTCAGCACAACCTGGGCTGCCTAAGCACGATCTCAAACAAGTTTTTACCAATGTCTTGGTTTGCTCTCTGGGTTCTCCGTCTCCAGGCCTGACTCTCTGTACCCTCACTTCCTCCCCCACAACTCTGGTTTTTAAAGACAGGGTTTCCCTGTGTAGTCCTGGCTGTCCTGGAACTCACTCTGTAGAACAGGCTGGCCTCGGGTTCAGAGATCCACCTGCCTCTGCCTTCCAAGTGCTGGGATTAAAGGCCTGTACCACCACACCCGCCTTCTTCACTTCCTTCTGAACAGAAGTTTACAGATTTTCTGCCTCCCATGTAGAGACTGAATGCGTTGGCATGGAGTGTCAGTCTTGAGTGTGGGTATTTAATGTTCGCTGTTCTTTAGGGATGTTTCTTCCGTTTCATTTGTTTAAAACTGAGCAGCCGTCTTTCCCCCTTCCTCCTCCTCTTTCTTTAAACCAGGCCTTATGCAGTCCAGGTTGGTCTCAAACTCATGATCCTATGGCTCAGCAGCTCAAGTGCTAAGACTAGACTCACCCCTCTCCCCGCCCCCCAGCTGATATAACCTATCTTACAAACTATAAGGGTCTTACTGTGCAGCCCAGGCTATCCTGAAACTCGCTCTGTGGATCCACCTGCTCCTGCCTCCTGAATGCAGAGGTTGACAGTGTGCGCCTCTGTGTTCACTCACCTGGTTGACGTTCCTGATTGTTGATTGATCACAGCTTCTCACACTCGGTCTCGCTTGCTCTCCAGGTTCAGATCCAAAGATAAGATTGATAAGAAATGAGTGTTGTTGTTTTTTGGTTCAATTGCGGGGAATTGTGCCCGGGTGGTGTCAGCGCCACCTCAGGTTGCATCAAACTGTAAATGCTGGGAAAGCACTGATTTCCCATCACAGATGAGGGACACATTTCATTCAAGCCAGCCAGTTCATTCCAAGGCCATGTAGCCAGAACCAGAGACCAAGGCTTGAGTCACTGTCCCATCCCAAAAGTGTTCATTCCTTCTCTTGCCTGAAGCTCTCACTTGGCCTTCTAACTTTTCCCTTCCTCACTAGGATGCTCCAGACCTTGTATGACTACTTCTGGTGGGAACGACTCTGGCTGCCGGTGAACCTAACCTGGGCTGATCTAGAAGACAGAGATGGACGTGTCTATGCCAAAGCCTCAGACCTCTATGTCACACTACCCCTGGCCTTGCTCTTTCTCATCATTCGATACTTCTTTGAGCTGTGAGCATGCTCTCAAACCTTTCCCGATTGCCAGCCAACCTATCAGACTTCATGTTGCTTTGCTGATATTTAGTTCTGGACATTGGTGTTCCGGCTACCCAGGTCCCCACTCACTGCACCCCTTTCCCCAGGGCACCATTGTCTTCCTAAGTGCTCGGCACCCACAGCCGTTTCCTTCAATGGTTGGTTGTTCTCACCCTGCACCCACCTCCTCGCCTGGTGAACATAGGCAGCTTTGTCAACTGTGGGCAGCCTAGGAGGCCAGAGCAAAGGGGGTTGCCGGGGAACTGAGGCCCAGAATTAAGATGCCTGTTCTTGCAGTAGTCTCTCCTCCCCATTTGGGTGTTCGGGGTGTCCCAAGGGAGCTGGACACTTCTCTCTTGCGTCTCTTCCTCAGTTATGTTGCTACACCCCTGGCTGCTCTCATGAATGTTAAGGAGAAAACCCGACTGCGGGCCCCGCCCAATGCCACCTTAGAGCATTTCTACCTGACCAGTGGCAAGCAGCCCAAGCAGGTATGAGCTGCAGATAACTGTGGGAGTTGCTGAATTTGGGTGGGTCAGAGTTTGAATGCCAGCTCTGGAAGGTGAGGCAGTGTTGGGGCGCAGGGGCGTGGGTGCACTGTTGAGTTGAAGGCTGAATTTAACAGCCTTGCTATGTCTAGGTGGAGGTAGACCTTTTGTCTCGGCAGAGTGGGCTCTCTGGACGCCAGGTGGAACGCTGGTTCCGCCGCCGCCGCAACCAGGACAGGCCCAGTGTCCTCAAGAAGTTCCGAGAAGCCAGGTGGGGGAAGTCGGGGCAAGCGGAGCTGGGCGGCGCAGTTCTGTTCTGTGTTGCTGGGAGGAGGGCACCTTGACAGGGCATCTGGGGGATCCCCCACCTAGCCGGCCCTGCTTTCTCTTGCAGCTGGAGATTCACGTATTACCTGATTGCCTTTGTTGCTGGCATGTCTGTCACTGTGGATGTGAGTACTGGGAAATGGGAGCAATCCTTTGTCAAGGTGGCTAAGGCCTTACGATGTGACAATGTGAGCCCTTCCTTTAATCTCTTTGCAGAAACCCTGGTTCTATGACTTGAGAAAGGTTTGGGAGGGATATCCCATACAGGTATGAGAACGGCCTTTATGTAGGAGTGCTCTATGGCAGACAACACCCCCTTTTTAAGAGTTTCATGAGTACATGGCAGAGGGGCCAGTCATGGAACAAAGACTATCTTGAGGGGCTGGAAGTGAGTTGGAGGTGAGCCTCACCCCTCTCTCCTCTCCCAGAGCATCCTCCCTTCTCAGTATTGGTACTACATGATCGAACTTTCCTTCTACTGGTCCCTGCTCTTCAGCATTGCTTCTGACGTCAAGCGAAAGGTGGGTAGAGGCTGCGCTGTTAAGTCCAAGGAACTAGATAAGGCCTTGGGATGAAGACCCTTTCCTTTGACTTCTGGGGGAGCTGGACAGAGTTGCTGGGATCTGGGGAGGAGGAAGGAACAATGGGACAGGGAAGAGTCCCTTGGAGCCTGCGTCTTTTCTGCAGGATTTTAAGGAACAGATCATCCACCATGTGGCCACCATCATTCTCCTCAGCTTCTCCTGGTTTGCCAATTACGTCCGAGCAGGGACCCTCATCATGGCTCTGCATGACTCTTCTGACTCCCTGCTGGAGGTTAGGCTTCTTCACAGTGGAGGCCCCCATGCAGGGTTCCTGTCCCTCTGGTCTTCTAGGGGGTTGAGATGGTCTGGTCAGTGCTGCCAACCGCATGCACAGATTAGTGTCTGGGAGTCTCCAGAGCCCATGACCATAAACATGACCGTTTATGCAGTCCGCCAAGATGTTTAACTACGCGGGATGGAAAAACACTTGCAACAACATCTTCATTGTCTTCGCCATCGTGTTCATCATTACTCGGCTGGTTATCATGCCCTTCTGGTGAGTAGGTGGTCAGGCTCTTCCTCTTTCCTTTCTTCCTCCTTTACCTCAATTTTCACCTGTGTCCGTGTTCACAACTTTGCCCTGAATCCTTAGGATCCTGCACTGCACGCTGGTATACCCACTGGAGCTCTACCCTGCCTTCTTTGGCTATTACTTCTTTAACGTCATGATGGCAGTGTTGCAGATGCTGCATATCTTCTGGGCTTACTTCATTTTGCGCATGGCCTACAAGTTCATAACTGGAAAGGTGAGGAAGGCCCTGTCCCTTTTGTAGGCCTTACTATTCTCAACCTCAGCACTCCCAAACTCCTTGTCATACCAGCAACTCTTCAAGTAGGAGGTTCTGGGAGTTAAAAGGAAAGTTAGAGGCAGCCCTTGGGAATACATAACCCTTTTTATCTTTTCCACAGCTGGTAGAAGATGAACGCAGTGACCGAGAAGAAACGGAGACCTCAGAGGGGGAGGAGACTGCAACTGGGGCAGGAGCAAAGAGCCGGCTCCTAGCCAATGGCCATCCCATCCTCAATAACAACCATCCTAAGAATGACTGAGCCACTGTCCTAGCTGCCTCGCACATTAATACATGAAGCCAAGAAACTAGCCAACCCTCCCTTTAGGGATATTTGAGCTCTGGGGAGAAAGGATATAAGGAGGCGTCTGCACCGACCCTCCTCATTTCTTTTGTCACTCAGTTGCCTTTAAGCCAGACTAACCAGCTTATCTCCATTGGAGAAGAGGCTTGGTTGGTTATATCCTGTTTGAGGGGGGATGGTCTTATTTCCCTCTCCATCTTCCAAGCTACTTTTTCTCTTGCTAAACCTTCCTGAGCTCTGAGGGTTGAAGTCATAACTCACATTCCTTATTAATAATTTGGAGCTAGCTGTTTGCCTCTGACTCCCTGACTTCAAGCCAGGGTCGTGCCTTATTGTCCCTTCTCTGGGCCTCATTCTGCCAAAGCTGGACCAAGGTTCCACCTTTCTAAGCTCCCTAGCTCAGGCCAAAAATGAAAGCTGAGCTACTTTTAACTTTTGCTCTTCCTTAAACACCAGTTAATTAAGTGAAGGAGGGTACACCTGCCCCTCACCTGACCCCAGGGACCACGGATCCAGGATCTCACTGCCTCCCTTCTCTGGCCTCTTTTCCCTCCCTTCAGCTAAAACAAGCTGGTGTGGAGTAGAAAGGAAACTAGTTTTGTTATTTATTGAACATTTGGGGGTTTCAGTTTTAAAGCCAGAACTACAGCTAGGACCTAGCATTTTGGCGAGGGACCGTTTCAGACCAAAATGTACTGTTAATTTTTTTTTTAATTAAAGTATATTAAAGGTTAAATAAAACATGACAGTGTGTCAGACTATTCAGACCTGAGAAAGGGGATAGTTTTCTTAGGCCTTCCTCATGGGTTATATAACTTTTTTTGTTGTTGTTGAAAATTACACAGGGAAAATAAAATAGAGGTGTAAGACTACTGATAGCTGCCCAGTGGGAAAATGGACTCTCCCTGAACACTAGGATAGGGACTGAGGAGAGAAAACAAATCACAATCTCTATTTTATCATCTTGTTAAAAGACTTTGAAGAAACCATACAAACCAGGGATAGCAGATACACGATACTGCCATATGAGTCATGAATACAGGAACAAAACAAAGGATGAGAAGGACCTCAGGCTAAGGCTAGAGTGGTCATGTCCCCCCACTCCAGTGCCTACTAGCACCACGCTGGCAAAGTCCTGATCCAGAATCCCCATTTCTACCTAGTAGGAGCTGGGGAGAAGCTAGACCAGAGACTTGGGGTCAGAGTTCAACAGTCAGACCCAGTTCCTGGGGAAAGGAGCTGGGGGTTCTCAAAGTTACAAGAGGACTTTCCTCTACAGAAGACGCCCTCTGCATTTATTGGCCTTACAGCAGCACAGCAGCTCTTTGCCTTCTACACTGCCTACGTCGTAGTTGTAGTCCCAAGTGAGTTCTGTTCCAGCCCGGATTCTCCTGAAGAGGGAAGAAGAAGAGGATGTGGTAAAGGCAGCAGTAACACAGGCACTTGAGGTTAGAGCTTAGAAGGGAAAGGTAAAGCTTGACTGTAAAGGAAGGGGCTCCCCTAGAACTGCATGAAGCTTGCCCCCTTCCTCATTATCCCCCTTACTTGCTGGCAAAGAAGGCCACCCAAGGGAAGCGAAGATCATGAGTATCCACGAAGACATTCTGGACAAACAGGTTGGGGCTGCAACTGTGCTGTAAGTTTAAAGATGACAGTCATTTGACCAGGGAAACATCAAGCTATGTGAGAATTCAAAGAAAAATGGTGTCTAGTCTCTACCTGATTAAACATTATAGCAGTGATATTTTGAAAGAAAGCTACTTCACTCTTTGAAATCTACTTATAAACAAAGGTGGGCTTATACAGTATCTTAGGAATTTGAGGGCAATGGACGTGGTTCAGAGCTGGGGGCTGGAGAGATGGCTCAAAGGTTAAGAACACTGGTTCTTCCAGAGGTCCTAAGTTCAACTCCCAGCAACCACATGGTCGTTCATAATCACCTGTAATAGGATCTGAGGCTCTCCTCTGTCATGGAGATATACAGGAAGATAGAACACTCATACACAAGTAAATAAATCTTAATAAAGGAGTTTTAGAGTCTTACATTGAGGTAGCGGCCTAGGTTGCCTTCAAGCTTGGCATCAATGATGTAGCAAGACTCTTCACCATCAAAGAACTGGCGGGTGTTCTTACGAACTGGGGCATTCTCCCCCTTGTCCACGGAAGCCATGTTGGTTGATTTAATGGCAATTCCATGGGTTGATTTAAGAGCAAAGCCTCGGGTTGATTTTACTGCCACCTGGCGCTTCGTTGGTCCTGGAAAGCAGAAAAAAATATGCGGTCAGGGATTATCCCAATTTAAACTAGCCATTCTGCCTCCTTCACTTTAACCCAGGCAGCTTTCAAACTGATCTCCCAGTCCCCTTTTCTCCCAAGGGTGGGATCACAGATGTTAGCACCATGCCCCACTTCTCAAATTTTTATTCCACTCATTGCAGTTCAGGGAGAGCAAAAACTAGCAAACTTCAGGCTAAGACCCTAATCACCAGCCAGGAATGGTGGGTGCAAGCCTTTAATCCCAGCACTTGGGAGGCAGAGTTCAAGGCCAGCCTGGTCTACAGATCGACTTCCAGGCTGCACAGAGAAGCCCTGTCTTGGTGGGGGAGTGGGGTAGGTGAGCGCAGAGAGGCTGGGAGGACCAAACCCATGAACCTCCTGTCTCAGCTTCCCAGGTTGTGAATTACAGGTTTAGGCCACCATGATAAGCTTTTTAGTCACACTCTATTAAAAGCATGATTAGATCTGTTGAACTAAAGAGCTGAAGAGAAGGAGGGGTATAGGGAAGAAAGGGCACATATCAGTTTAGCTGAGTAGGGAAGTCTGTCCAACTCTTAGGATATGAATTATTTCCTTCTATGAAAAATGTTTTTCCTACTTTCCTGTTTCTTCCTACTATTCTCCAAACATTTTCAGACTACCAGACAAGTTCTTGTCCTCAAAGTCATCGCCATCAGAGCCAGAAGAGATGGTCTGAATGTCATCACTGTCAACGGCTGTGGCTGAAGTCTGGCCAGCAGTGGGCTTTCGGCTGGTTCCACTTTCCCCCTCACTTTCTGTACTGCTCGACAGTGTCAGGATATCCTGGGAAGACAAGGGTGTGAAGAAGGAAGAAGAGCTAATAGAAAGGCAGCTTCAAGTTCTTACTTTTACCCGTGTTTTAGCAAAAGGTGGCAGATATTTAGATGCTGGAGAATACCACACAAAGTCAAGGCCAGAGAAAGAAGGGACGTAACAGTCATGAGAAGGTGAAGTAGGGCTGTTACAGGGCCTCTCCTTGGACTGAAGAAAACAAGGCAGGGTGAGTTTAAGGAGGCTACTCACATCCGTGTTTAACTGAGTAGAAGCCACAAGTCGCCGGTTTTGGGGCAAAGGAATTTTACTAGCTGGTCGGCAAAGCCCTTCAGACGTCATGGGAAGATTGTGTCCATGATTCTGAATGCCTTCAGTAAGTCTACGGGAAGAGCAAAGAAGGAGAGTTAGCTTACTGGCTGTTTCTTAGGCTTCTTTTGTTAGCTTGAAAGGAGAGGGCAGACTTAGAACGGCCAAAAAGCAAGCACTTACACTGACATCTTGTTTCGGTCATCAGTGTCCTGGGAAGAACAAGTGAAAGGTTAAATGCTTTCATGGTCCAAGGTAAGACAACATTAATGCAAGCCAGTAAGAGGTGCAGGCAGCAAAGTAGGTGATTTGGGGAAATCACTCTGTGAACTGAGAGCATATTCTCCACAGTAGACTCCCCGGCAAGGGCCCTAACCTTTCCCAATAACAGGCCACAGACAACAGCACTGTGAGCATATTGTTCCATGGACCCAACAGTTTTAGGACCTGTAATGGGGAAATGTTTCAACACCAAAGATATACTTGTAATAGCAAATTTCAGGCCAACCTGGATTGTACTGTGACCTTGTCTAAATAAAAACAGCAACGAAAAGCAAAACAAAAGCAACAAACCCTCACTTAGAATCAGTTCTTTCTTTGGTTTGAGATGAAGTCTTGAATGAGGTGACCCCTACCCCAACCTTCATCTGCAGCAATGTTGGAGAGCATTGCCATGGTAATGTCTACACTGCCTTGGGAGGGGCCAGCTGGGATGGCTGTCAGCAGACGTATCTTTATACCTCCAGGGCCACAAATGAAAGCAAATAATTTTTTGAGGGGAGTGTGGCTGCTCTTAAATGCTTTCACCATTTTTACCTCTTTCTTAGGCTGCTTACTGTCTCCTTCATCCTTGAAGCTCAGTCCTGAGGTGGAGGCCCTTTCAGCCTCTCCCCGGCCTCCCCCAGCACGCCCATCTCCACCTTCACTAGTCTTGAAGGAGGACCGGCTGTCAGAGTCAGCAAATCCACCCTCACTGACACTATTGCAGCTCAGCCATGAGGCCACCTTATTCTTGGGTGTTTCTTCAGAAGAAGGTGGATTGCAGCCCCCTGCAGATACTGAGGGAGGGATAGGAACATGTGGAGGCCCAAGGTCTGGAGGGCGGGAGTCCTTGGAGGCCATCTCAGACAGTCCGTTCTCCTTCTGACCCCGTGTCTGTCTCCGGGTAGCATAGCTCCGCCACACTGAACTGGTGCTGAAGTCCTCATCCTTACAGAAGTTGTCATCAGAGCTGTCATCATTGGATTCCTCAGGGTCCTCTGAACCGCTGTTGCCATCTTCCTGGTTCTTCGTATCTACTTCATTGCTATCAGAGGAAGTGGGAACATCACTCTCATATCCTTCCTTGAAGTTCTCCACACTTTCAATGTGGTCCAGATTTGCAAAGTACTCATCACCCATCTCCAGGCCTTCTTTGTCTGCAAAGTCATCTGTCAGGATTTTGCCTGAGAATAAAGAGAACTGAACCATTAGTACCATACCCACTAGCAGGGTAAAGCCTGCATTATGGGCTCACTTTAGACACTACCTTTGCTTTCTCCATGTGAACATTGTCACTGTAGCCTGTCATTTGCCCTGCCCTTCCCTTTTTTTTTTTTTTTCTTTTAAGGTCCTTGATACTTCCTAGCTATGCTAAAATATCTCTGGGAAAAAGGTACAATGGAATGGAAACAAGGTTTCTCACTGAAACATCAATAGCCAGATTTGACCCTCTTCCACTGTTTAGAAAGCACCTTGTCCCTCTCTAGTCTGCCACACAGAAGCACCACTTATGTCCTTCGTAAAAGAAACCCCATATCCTCTCATTCTCAGTTCAACTGTCGGACACTTCATTCATTCATCCGTTCTTTCAGGGACTGAATCCAGAGTCTCCTGCAAAGTAAGTACACATTGTTCTCTTGAGCTGTATTTCCACTCCTCAAACAGTTTTTTGAGGCAGAGACTGGGTATGTAGACCAGGTTACCCCCAACTCTCAAATTTTCTGCCTTCACCTTCTGAGTGCTTAGATTATAGACATGTACTACTACCATGCCCGCTAGTACTTTGCTATGTTTAACTTGTTCCTGACCTAAAATGTCCCAAACCCCAGGGGAAATAACCCTCCGCTTTTATCACTGACCTGCATATATACAGACAAAAGAGCCTTTGGCAATGTCATCCAAGCAGCGGATACCCCAGCCCTTGTCCTGTGTCTTAAATAGCTGTAGTCGAACCTGTAGTCCATGCTGCACCAACCGATTTGTGCACATGTTTGGGTCACATTTGCAGCGCTTGTTACACTCGTAAACCCTGGGAGGTTAGAATACAATCAATAACACAATCACTAGGGTACTGACATCTGTAAAAACATGCCACGAGTAAAGATCATGAAGTCAGCTGGGCGTGGTGGCGCAAGCCTGCAATCCCAGCACTCAGGCAGGCAGAGGCAGGTGGTTCTCTGTGAGTTCAAGGCCAGCCTAGTTTACAAAGCAAGTCCAGGACAGCCAAGGCTAAACAGAGAAACCCTGTCTCGGAAACCAAAGCAAACAAGAAAGATCATGAAGAAGGTAATGGCCTGAGTGGCTAGATTTTTGGAATGATCCATCTGTGTTCTTGGACCTTTCGAAAATAAAGACCAGGGATGGGATTCAGAGGGGAAAGTAATTCACAAAGATGACCACAGTAATACTGTGCATAATGAGTACCAGAATATGCCCGCCTCTTGGAGAAAGGATTAGCAAACACTGAGGTGAATCAGACTACAGATATAACTTTTTATTTCAACTGATACAAGCAGGGGAGCTAGCTCAGCAGTAAAGGCACTTGCTGCCAAGTCTGATGACCCGAGTTCAACCCCTTGAGCCCACGTGGTGGAAGGAAAGAACTAACATCTACAAGTTGTCCTTTGACCTCTGCATACCTGCCCCATGCCAAAATACAAAAACCAACAAACAAGAGCCTGCCACTTAGAAACAAACACAGAAGATAAGTAGAAGCCAGGTAACATATACCAAAAGGGAATAGGAAAACTTTAATAATGTTGGTACAATTCTTTTGTTAGGATAAAGTTGATAGTCAGGAAATACTGTTTTTCTTTACTTTCTTTTTTTGGAGACAAGGTCTCTCTACATAGCCCTAGATGTCCCGTAACTCAGTACATAGACCAGGCCTTTCTAGAACCCATAAATTCACTTGCCTTCCAAGTGCTGGGATTAAAGATATGTACCACTATGCTGAACTGTTAGTATACATTTATTAGAAAAGAAGCTGTGTCAAACCTTGGGAATATAACAATAAAATTGGTCATAGTAATTTTGACCTCATATTCCCAATTCAACAACTAAAGAAAAAAAAAATCATTTGTGGCAGATGCAGGGGGAGCTCTGAGTTTGAGGCCAACCTGGTCTACAGAGTGAGTTCCAGGATAGCCAGAGCTAAACCTTATCTCAAAAGAAAACCACCACAACAAAACCCTGGGCTGGAGAGCTGGCTCAGAAGTTAAGAGTACTGTCTGCCCTTTCAGAGGTCCTAGTTCAATCCCTACATGCTGGCTCAGAACCATCTATGAGATCTGGTGCCCTCTTCTGGCCTGCAGGCATACATGCAGGCAGAATACTGTATACATAATAAATAAATCTTAGAAACAAGAAACAAACAAACAAAAACCCTGAGTGGGATTACTGTGATATAGAGAAAAAAGTGCTAACAAGATTATAGTTCAAGAAGTTTTCAGAAACTGAACATTATATATCATCACCTCTCTAGGGAACAGCTTCACTGAGTGTTCCTTAAAAGCCTGTTGGGTGTAGAGGTACATGTCTTTAATCTCAGCACTCCAGAGGTGGGAGATAGAGCTCAGTGAGTCTGAGGCTTGTCTGGTCTACACAGTGAGCTCCAGGCCAGGGGAGCTAGGGAAGAATCCTGAGAGTTAGGAGGGTATTCATGTAACTATGTTCCTTACCAGCACAGGAGACCTTCAGAGCAGCTATAAGTATCATTTATTTATTCATCCCTCAAAATGTCTTCCAGTGTTTACTCTGTAACACTGTACTAGGTAATGCCTAGTGATACAATGTGTACAGGAGAGGGACAGGGGCCCAGGCAGTTTACTGGGCAGTTGATTTATTTATTTATTTATTATGTATACATACCCAGGTAGGACTGGGTATGTAGTTAAGTGGTTATCTTGGTTACTTTTCTAAGGAGAAAAAAGCAAAATTGAGTCAACAAAGTTGTTAGAAATACTTACAAAAATACAAACGTGGTGCTACAAAAGAGATCAGGAGAGTGAAGACAGCCTATATACTAGGTATATAGTAAAGGCCTGTAATTCCAGCACTTGAGGTAGAGGCAGGCCAGAAGTTCAAGGTCATCGTTAGCTGTATAGTCAGCTGGAAGCTAGCCTGGATCCTGAGACCATAGTCAACAAACAAAACAAAACAAATTCCCAGAGGGAGAAGGCCTACTTTTCAGGTGCCCAGGGACAGGCTCAAGTCGGGAGACTGAAACTGAGAAATCAAGGTTAAAGACAGCCAAACAAAAGCAGCTGAGTGCCAAGAACACATCTTCTATACAAAAACCCCAGAGATAGGCTGAAAAACAGTGAACCGGATCCAGGAAGTAATGGGTATAAACACTTCAAAGAAAAAGAACCAAGAAGGGAATAGCTAGATAGTATTTTCTTTCTCAATGGTTAGAATGAAATTCACCTGTAGATGAATGACATATATTTGTGCTTATTCAGAAATATTTTTACTATATGGTACAGGCATGTAATCCTAGTACATGGGAGGCCAGGCCAGATAGCTGGTTAGTTTTAATGGCAGCCTGGGCTACAGATGGGAGACCCTGTCTCAAAAAGAACCAAAAAGTCTGTTTCGTGTAGGACTGGATATGTAGTTCAGTGGTTATCTTAGTTACTTTTCTATTGCTATGAAGAGACACCATGAACAACTCAACCTATAAAAGCAAGCATCTAGTTGGGGGCTACTACTTTAAAGGTGAGTCCAGAACCATCACGTCATTAGGCATGGCACCAGGCAGGCAGGCACAGCACTGGGGCAGCAGCGGCTGAGAGCTTTCACCTGATCTACAAGTGTGAGGCAGAGAGAGGGCGTGGGGTGTGGGGGGAGGGAGCACTAACAGGAATGGTGTGGGCTTTCACAACACTCAACAAGGACACACCTCCTATTCCTTACCTGGGTGGAACCATTCTCATTCACACCACCACAGGGACACAATGCCTTGGGTTCTATCCCTAACTCCAAATAGGAGAAAACAAAAGCAAAACTACCCAATAACCAAATGTTTCCTATACATATACTTTTTGTTTTTTTCAAGTCAGGCTTTCTCTGTGGAGCTCTGGCTGTTCTGGAACTTACTCTGTAGACAATGTTGGCCTCAAACTCACAGAGATGACCCCCCATCTCTGCCTCTTTAGTGCTGGGATTAAAGGCACACACTACCAGGCCCAGCATTCCAATATATGTTTTGGTATTTTAAAATTTCTACACTTTTTCTTGTTGTAGTTTTACGTGGGGTCTCATGTAGACTAGGCTGGCCTCAAACTCACTATGTTGAATGGTTGATCTCAGGCCTTACAAGCATGAGCCACGTTTATTCAGTGCTGTGAACCAAACCTGCCACTGCATGAGCACTAGGCAAGCACTGCACCAAGCAACACTCTCAGCCCTCCAATTTTTCATTAATTTCTTTTTTAATTTTTCAGTCCCTTTGGACAGGGTAATACTTTCACATAGCATGTCTTGTCCTTGGATCAGCTGCACAGCCAAAGATGGCCTTGTATTCTTGATCCTGATGGTACTCTTTTTATAGAGAACAATAAACCTTATTACATGAGCTCTGAACGATGGTTTATTTGCCTTTCCGGACTTTGATCTTCCTCAGCTGGAACTTCCGTTCTTTGCCTTCTAGCACATAGCCATCTGCTTGGCCACACTGGCCGGTCTTGAGGCAATGCAGGTGAGAAGCTTGAGCTGTGGAACTGCTCCTCCAGGAGACTGCTGGTTTTAGCATTCTTTTTTCCTCTCATCGTATTTCTTCTAATTTTCTTTGTTGTTGTTTTGTTTAAGATCTCTTCCTCCTCAGGAGTCAGCTTGGGCCCCTCCTTGTGGCCCAGGGGGCCCTGTACCACTGTCGGTACGTTGTGCTGTCAATAAGCACAGCGCAGTTCTTCACCAGGGTCTTGGTGCGGATAAGCTCGTTACTGGATGCATTGGAGACAACATCAATGATCCTTGTTTGAGTACAACACTAAGAGCCCCAGGAAAAGCTCCCACATCCAGTCTCAGGGCACGGTACTTCTGATTGCCTTCTCAAACTCAGACTGAGTGTATGCAACAAGGGCCAATTTTCGTGTTGGCAGCAGGGACCCCTTCCACTTCTTGTTTTAGGGCTTTCTCTTAGCACTGGTCGACACTTATGTCAGTTGTCCCAAGAGATGTCCATTGCTTGGTGCTGGCTGGAAAGAGCCTGATGGTACTTTTGAGTGTTAAGTTAACAGGCATTTACTACAATCCCTGACTTTTGCTGTTTTTTGACCCAAGGTCTCATGCTGTAGTTTGGACTGGCCTTGAATTTGCCATTATTCTGCTTCAGTCTCCTAAGCACTAGAGGTACAGTATAAAGAGCCTGTGCTCTTTAATGGCTGAGCCATCTCTCCAGCCCTGGCTTTTTTCTTTTTTGTTTGCATGCATGTCTGTGCACCATGTGTATGCCAGATCCTCTGGAACTGGAGTGACAGGTGGTCGTAAGCTACCATGGAGATGCTGGAATCAAACCCAGGTCCTCTGCAACAACAAGTACCCTTAACTGTTGACACTGCCAGCCCCAGTTCTTCTGTTTTCTACACAAGGTCTTGCTGCATAACCCAAGCTGACCTAGAAATCGAGCAATCCCTCTACACCCACCTCCTAAGTGCTGGGATTTCAAGCATCTGCTATCACGTCCTTCTAAGTTTTCTGTATAAGAAGATTATTTTTTGAGACAGGATTTTGCTATTATAGCTCAGATGGGTCTGAACCTATCTTCTTGCTTCAGTCTCCCTATGGCAACAGTTGGCCAAAGTTTGAAATCACAGCATGCATCATCACATCAGAATAATCCTTAGGTTTCCAATGGTTCTTACAAACAGAAAAACAAGAATGTACTCCTCTATCTGAGGGTCTCACCAACCTCACTACTTACCCTGTGGGCAGACACTCTTCTAGTCTTTTGTACTGGTAGCCAGAGTTGGGGTTGATTTGACCCCCTGGAGTGCAGGCCGTGGCCTGGATCGTTAGCTGATGGCAGGCACACTTGGATCTGTGGAGAGAGGGTGACAAGCAGAGCTGACTTTCCTGAGATCCAGGAAGGTGGAGCTGGACGGCAATGCACACCTGTCCCTCAGCACTTGCGACATGGAGATGGGGAGGTCAGGAGTTAGCTGCTACCCTCTGCTACACAGTGAGCTCCAGGCCAGCTTGAGCAACACGAGACTGTCTTAAACCAAAGCTGAGCCCAGGGTCCACAGCTTATGGCCTCCTAACTGCAGCCACTTGTCGAGGCTAGGCTCTGCAACGCCCAAAGTGTCCCATGTGTGGCAAAGAAGTAGACTTGCCGTAGTGAGTGACCTTTCTGCCAAGGATTGCCCGAAATGTGTCAAACACAGAAAGGCTCTGGCCTCCAGGGGCTATGCTGAGTATGAAATATGCCCTACTGTGGGCAAGGTGGAACCAAAGGACACACTTTTTTTTTCTTTAATTTTTTTTTTTTTTTTTTTTTTTTTTTTTTTTGAGACAGGGTTTCTTAGCCCTGGCTGTCCTGGAACTCACTCTGTAGAACAAGCTAGCCTTGAACTCAAAGATCTGCCTGCCTCTGCCTCATGAGTGCTGGGACTGAAGGCATGCTCCACTATCACTTGGCAAAAAACCAAACCAAAGCAAACCAAACCAAAGCAAACCAAAACAAAACATACTTTTCAGCAGTACTTGGTTATGAAAACCCTTTCCCTTGCAAGGGACATTCAAGGGCTTACTCTCAATCATCAGGGACTCCCTGTAGCCCCCCATGCCCTCAATAAACAACAAAGGATAGAGATAAGGTAATGGTAGCGAAATTTCATTTTTTGTTTGAAAAAAGAAAGAGCTAAATACAGTGAGATTAGAGTGGATGTAGAGAATCAAATCACTGAATGCAGGGACAGAAGTTTAAGAAAAGCAGGGACAGACAAGGCAAGAGGAGACAGAACAGAGAAAGGAATGCACATTCTCAGGAGCACTCATGGGACAGTAACAGACTGTTAGATCCTGGCTCCTTACCTCATGACTTTCTTTTCTCTCTTATTTTTCAGTAAGATCTCACTATGTAGCATAGCCCAACCTACCTTCAAAGTTGTTATAAAGCCCAAGCTGACCCAGAACTCAAGATGTTCCTGCGTCAGCTTCTCAACTGCTGAAATTACAGGTATGTGCTATTACACCCAGTTTCTATATCTGTATTTCATAGTGGCCTTAGCAAAAGTCTAGCTGCAAGAGGAGGAAGATAGGAAAAGCAATACAAATAAAGAAGAATAAGAGGTAAAAAGATGAAGGCAAAAACAGCAATCCCTGCACACCCCACCAACTCACTTATCCCGACACCCATCGTTGCAGTCACAGCCAACCAGAAATTCAGGGCCTGTGTTAATGAAAACCCCCTTGCCAGGGATGCGCTCCTTGCTGTAGGCCACCTGGGGCGGGGGAGTTGTGTCAATCTCATTAACACAGGACAGGGGTACATCTTCCTTGCCACAGGTGATATCCAAAATATAGTAAAAAGGCTTAATGGGCTGAAACTTTCTATCAACAAGAACATATGGGTCCAAACAGAACATCTCCAGGTATAGGAAGTCACAGCCAGTCTCAAAAAGGTAGCGTTCTATCTCCTGCATTGTCCGAAGGCAGAGGCCACAGGGTGTCTTATAGATGACATGAAAACCCATCTTGCGGTTAACTCTACGCCGGGCTGTCATCCTCCGGAAGTCGTACAGCAGTGGAACTAGCAGAGGGTTCTTGCCCCGGTACTGTTCACTCCTCATGGGTCTGATCCGGGTCAGACAAGCAGAGTTGCAGACATGAGGTAAGTAGAAAAGCTTCTCCATGGGGGCACGGTAGGAGGGCTCAGCTGGTGCCCGCTCTAACATGCCATGGAAGGCTGGAGGAGCCAGAGGCCCTGCAGGGGCTGCAGGGGCTGGGGTAGATGTTACTGAGGCAAAAGGTGATCTGCAAATGGAATGCAAAATACCAGGTCAGAAGGTAACATGCCTCTCTGCTGCACAACTCTCCCTCCTCCAACAGACTGAGCCATTTCTCTCACCTTTCATATAGCTGGTTTTTTCTTTTCTCGTCATACAGCACGGCTATCCTGCAGCTTGCAATCCTCTACTCTATCCTCCCAAGAACTGGGGTTACAGGCGTGCAGCAATGCACGTAGCAAGCTCTGTGCTGTATGCTAAGGAACAGTGATGGCTCCTTTACCTCACCAAGCAAGCAAGGGCTCGGTGACGCTCCCTGCTTAGTCACAGGCAGTTCACCAACCACCTCTCCAGCTCAACAGAGCACTTTTCCCTAATGCGTAGCTTATGTTATGGAAGTACAGTCTAGTCTTCTACCAAAGCTTCTGTGTGCTTTGTGTCCTGGCTATCTCCTAAACATCAAGGAAGAGATGATGATGTCTCCTTTCTGCTGAAGCAATGATGATGGTACCACATTCAAGAAGTTTTGGTAAATGACTTTCTGATGACAGCGTGTTTCTTGGATATGAAATTTCTAATTTAATTATTTTTTTTCTTTTGTTTTCCCAGACGGGGTTTCTCTGTGTAGTCCTGGTTATCCTGGAACTTACTCTGTAGAATTCACAGAGATCTGCCTGTCTCTGCCTCCAAGTGGTGGGATTAAATATGTACTACCTCCTGGCTTTATTTATTTATTTATTATTTTTTAAAGATTTATTTATTACCTATACAGTATTCTGCTGCATGTATGCCTGCAGGCCAGAAGAGGCACCAGATCTCACTACAGATGGTTGTGAGCCACCATGTGGTTGCTGGGACCTGAACTCAGGATCTGTGGAAGAGCAGCCAGTGCTCTTAACTGCTGAGCCACCTCTGCAGCCCTACCTACTAGTTTTAATCTAACTATTCTTATTACCAGCTTCTCAGAAGTCGCCTTTTCAAGTCCAAGTTTCTCAGTAACGTAACTTTAAAGTAAAGACCCTTAAAGGCCCTGTACGACCATACTCCTTGTTGTCAAGCTGCCCACAGCGTCTGGTCTGAGCTTTTCTTACCTCTGTGTCTGGTTGATCCCAAGTTTCCCAGCAGGTACACTGTCACTGAGTGTGGGCGAGGCAGGGGAGGAATGGCCAGAGCCCACAGACCCTGGCCGGAATGACGTGCTCTTTTTGGCCACTTGCTTCCGTGATTGAGAAAGCTGGCTTTCTGAGCTTCTAGAGGGTTGAAAGGAGACCACATGGTAAGGATTCAGAAATGTATGTGTGGTTTAAAAAAAAAAAAAAATGAAGTAAAAAGAATGACGAGCACTCACTCAGTGTCAGCTGCTTGGGGGGAAAGAGGACGTGCAGCAGGTGGGGCAGGCAGAGCTATAGGCTGTGGGGGCTCCATGGGCTTGAACTGGGTTCCAGGACTGGTTAGATCCTGTGTGTACTGAACAACAGGACCTTTGTTCCTCACGGCACCTACAGGAAAAGCAAAAACAGTGCTGAGAAGGAGACAGCTGTGTCAGATACTCTTATTCACACACCATATCAACTACTGCCATATAAAAATGCAGCAACTGGCTGGGCAGTGGTGGTGCATGCCCTTAGTTCCAGCACTTGGGAGGCAGAGGCAAGTGGATCTGTGAGTTTGGGACCAGCCTGGTCTATAGAGTGAGTTCCAGGACAGCCAGAACTATACAGAAGAATCCTGTCCCAAAAATACCGTCAACCAATCAATCACCACCACCACCAACAACAACAAAAACCAAACCAAAACAACAACAACAGAAGCAACAAAAATGCAGCAAATGTGGTGTGGAAATGGCTCACTGCCATAAGCATCAGAACCTGAGTTCAAATCCACAGAACCTATGTAGAGCCAGGCACGGTAGCACATGTCTGTAATCCCAGCACACCTGCAAGGAAACAGGAGGTGGAGAACAGAGAATCCCGGGTGCAGAGCAACTCGCCTGCAGATGCAGCCATGAACAACAGAGCTTGGCTTAAACAAGGAGGAAGATGAGTTCTAAAGCTGAGATTGTCCTCCCAGCACATATGCATTTGGGCATGTGCGTGCCTGTATTCATTCACAAAAGTGGAAAATGACAATTTTCTAAGTGTTGGAATTATGTGTTTTTATTATTTACACCAGTAAGGGGGTATTCTGGTAAACACTGGTTTAATCATGGACGGTCTCGAACACCTGCTATTCCTACTTGTCTTCCAAATGCTGGAACTGATCACAGGTGTGCACCAACACAACTGTAAGTCCACGTAAGTGTGGACTTATGTGGACATTTAGAATGAATCAGAGCCACCGCAGTGTGGAGGCAGCTCCACACGCCCGTCAGCACTAACAGAAAGACTCTGGACATATAACTCTATCCAGTGAGTGAGTAGTAAATAAAAGGACAGCTGCCATATGCACTCTCCTTCGCTGGTCTACCCTGTCTCTTCCGTTCCCCAGGGATCTTTTAGGACATACCCATATTAGGACGGGTTCTGAGTTGACCCCCTTGCTTCCTCTCCATTGCAGAGGCTGAGGATGTCTTCATATTGAACATAGGTTCCAGGCGTGTAGAGCCTCGATAGATCCACTCACATCTTTTGTCATCCTGGGAGGCAGAAGGAAAGGAAGGAGAGAAGCAGGTTTGGGGTTAGAATCAATCCTGTCTCTTGTGAAGAATATATACCATGGGCACCTCTGATCATCAGGCTGGGCAGCAAGTGCCTTTAACCCCATGAGTCATTTCACTGGCACCTGCCCCCTAATCTTACCACAAACTCTTCTTCGGAAGAACATTACCAGAAAGAGGATCCTGACTAGGCTGCCATCCACCTCTTCAACTCGAGACTTCCACCATGTGCCTTCCCACTCAGTTTTGATAAGCTGGCTACTCTTGAGAAGTACCATGGGGCGGTTTGGATAGGCAGTGATATATTCCTCTATGAAGTCTCGGCAGGAGCTGTCTTCAATGTCCTCCCAAGTGTTTTTCACTGTTCAAAAGAAAGAAACACAGCTCAGGACAGAAAAGACATGGCTTGAAAGAGAAGAATGGGTGGCACTTCTAAAATTGAAAGAGAAAAAAAAGGAAGTAACCTCAAGGGAAGTAAAACCAAGACTTTTTTTTTTAAAGATGTACTTACTTATTATGTACACAGTATTCTGCCTGCACGTGTGCCTGCAGGCCAGAAGAGGGCACCAGATCTCATTACAGATGTTTGGGAGCCACCATGTGATTGCTAGGAACTGAACTTTGGACCTCTGGAAGAATATCCAGTGCTCTTAACCTCTGGACTATCTCTCCAGCCATTGTTTAGTTTTTCGAGACAGGGTTTCTTGATGTAGCATTTACTGTTCTGGATTCACTGTAGACTAAGCTGGTGTCAAACTCACAGAGATCCGCCTGCATCTACCTCCCTGAGTGCTGTGATTACAGGCGTGTTTCACCATGCCAGGGTTAAGACCATTGTAAGTACAGAGCATAATGTGCAAATGCATATACAAATTAGGTAAATACTAAATTATGCCATACTCAAACCTAAGCAGTTTGTGTAAAACAAATAGATACTTCACTTTATGGAGACTCTTACTAGCCAGCAGATGTGAACTACTATAACATAAACAATTACTCTCCACCACCACCCCTTTTTTTTGTTGATGCTGTTTCCAGACAGGGTTTCTCTGTGTAGCCTTGGCTATCCTGGACTTGTTTTGTAGACCAGGCTGGCCTAGAACTCACAGAGATCCACCTGCCTCTGCCTCCCAGAGTGCTGGGATTAAGGTAAGAGCAATCACGCCTGGCTCCTTTCCTCTTTTTGTAGGCAGGGTCTCACTACATCACTGTGTTTGCTTTTCCTTCCCTTCCTCCCTTGCCCTGGCTGTCCTGGAACTCACTCTGTAGACTAGGCTAGCTTTCAGAGATCCCCCTGCCTCTGCTTCCCGAGTGTTCGGATCAAAGGCGTACACCACCACTGCCTGGCTTGCTTCTTTTTCTTATCAATACTGGGGCGATCAAGCCTAGAGCCTTCCATATGCAAAGTAAGAGCTCTCCACCCTGAGCTACACCTCAACCTGTTTCCTTTTTCATTCCCTAAAAATCTTATTTCTTTTAAAGATTTATTATTTTTATTGTAGGTATGAGTATTTTGCCTGTATGTATTTTTGTGTATCACGTATGTGCAGTCCCCCCAAAAAATCAGAAGAGGGCACTGGGTCCTCTGGAACTGGAATTACAGAGAGCTGTGAGCTGCCAAATATGAGTGCTAAGAACTGAACTGGGATCTCCTCCAAGAGTATCAAGTACTCTTACCTGCTGAGCCATCCTCAAACCTAACTCAGCACTCACAAAGGCTGGGTGTCATAGTATACACCTGCAACTCTAGCACTGTGAGGGGAATGTGAATCCCTAGAAGATAATGGCCCACTCAGCAGCGAGCAAGCCAGCCTGGCCTAGCTACCAGGTTCAGTGGGACGCCCTGTCCAAAGACATACGGTGAAAATGATGTTAGACAGCTAACATTAACTTCTGGCTTATATATACACACACACAAACACATTCACCATGTACACAGTCAAACACAAAAATAGAGTCATGAATGGTGCCATGTACCTGTAATCCCAGCATTCAAGAACAGCATTGGCTACTGAGAGAATTCAAGGCTACCTTGGACTACAGGAGACATGGCTCAGGAGATAAAGCACTTGCCATGCAAGCATGATGATCAGACTCAGATTCTCAGAACCCATGGAAAAGCTGAGCCAGTGTGGCGACTGCCTATAATCCTAAGATTCAGGAGGCAGAAACAGAATATCCCAAAGGCGACCTGGCTAGCTAGAGCTGGCAAGCTCCAGATTTAGCCAATAACCCTGCCTTAATAAACAGTAAGTAAAGTAGATAGCAATTATGGAAGGCATTCAATGTCGACTTTGGCCTACATACATGTGAACATGCAAACATGAAATTTAAAAATGCAAAGACTCTTTATTTCCATGTTAACAATGATAAACAGAAATTGATTGTTCTGCAATTAAAAACAACTGTGGATCCGGGGAGATAGTTCAGTTAATAAGAACTCTTGCAATGTAAGTGTGCATGTGGACTTGAATATGAATCCTCAATAGCCATGAAAAAAGCCATGTGTGCCTGTAACTCTAGTTTTAGGAGATAGATACAGGTAAATACTGAGAGCTCTCTGGTTGGCTAAACTAGCCAAAATGTTGAGTTTGTTTCAGCGAGAGATCCTATTTCAAGGAAATAAGGAAGAAAATAATAGAAGACATGGATGTCTTCACACCTGGCCTTAACAGGTGAGTGCACAGGCATAACACATGAAGAGATTAAAAATAACTGTGGGAGGTAGAGGCAGGTGGGTCACTGTAGGCTCAAGGTCTAGGACCAGCAGGACTACAAAGAGAAACCCTGTCTCAAAATAAGTAAAATAAAAAGTTATGAAGGCTGGGGAGATTGCACAGTTGGTAATGTGGCTGCTTTACAACCATGAAGATCTGAGTTTGACTCCTAGAACGTACATAAAAAGCGGGCTGGGAGAGTGCGCACTTGAAATGGCAGTGCCAATTCAAATACTAGCACCCACATGGCAGCTCAGAGCCAGACACAACACCAATCCAAGGGGTTTCAAATGCACATAGACATATGAAAGCAAAACACTCATACAAATAAAATAAACTAAAGCATTAACAAGAAAACCAAACATAGCAACCAGAGGAACAAAACTCAAAGCTGGCCTCTGGTATGTGCACATGCTAATCAACACACACAGAGCTTCTATAAGAAGCTCTATGAAGACAACACTAATAGAAATGTGAAGCATGGGGGGGGATGGGTCTGGAAGGGGAGGAGGGAAGGGGCTACAAGGATGGAAAGTGAGTAAAATAATAAATGAGAAAAAAAAAAAGAAATGTGAAACATGAGAGCAGCACTCTTGAAGCCTAAGTGTCTTAGAAATTAAATGAAAACACATGTCTAAGATGCTAATGTCAGTGAGACTCTTGTAGCATCCACTCTAGCTATGAAGGCCTACCTCTAAATTAGCCGAAAGTGCTAGGTCTCCAAACAAGCTACAACACCGAAACAGAATTCAGGCTTTGAAATTTATATCTTAAATAAAACAAGCAGAAAAAGAAATGGGAGTTGAGGAGCAGTGTGGGGACACTTACATGGTCGGCAAATGGGATACAGTTCTGACTGAGTGACATAGGACGCATAGCCATCATCAAAGAAAATCAGAAATCTGCAAGGAACAGAAAAAGGAGAAAGACATGGATGTAGAGAGAACACTTTCATAGAGTACTCTACCACACTTTCTATTCTCTGAGTCACAAACTAGTCCAGTCTTTCATTTACAGCCAAAGATTGTTTTCCCTTATATTAAGCAAGAACATGACTCTTTTCTAAAAATTATTTGTTCTTCAAGGTATTGTGGCACACACCTATAATCTGAGCACTCAGGAGGTAGAGGCAGGAGGACGTTTATAATTCCAGAGTAGCCTGTCTACATAGTGAGTCCAGGGCCAGTCCGGGTTGCCTAGGAGCCAGTTCTCTAATCCCAGCCTCAAGACACAGAGGCAGGAGGTTCATGAATTTGAGACTGATAAGAAGTGTGATGGCAGCCTGAGCTATATTTAGCTAAGTCTTTAATAAATAAATAAATAAATAAATAAATAAATAAATAAATATATATATATATATATATATATATATATATATATATATATATAAATACAGATGAGACATGGAAAAAAAGAGAAAGGCTTTCTGACCATAGGGACTAAGAATGCAAATGTTAAAAGTGAAATCTTGACCACAGTATGAACAGAAGGACGCTGTGCTACCGGTTCCTGGCCCCCAACAACCTACAATCCCTGTCCAGGTACCTGAACTTGTTCTTGATGTTGGGGGTCTCAGCTACGATGCCAGCGTAAAGCCAGACCTGATTCCCATCTTTGTATTTGGCCACCACTCGACTGCCCACAAACAGCTTGTCAGCAGGAGGGTGGTAATCATAGGCAATGTGATTTCCAGACAGCAGACTCTTTCCTTTGTTGTCAAACTTCACTTTGTATTTCTTTCCTAGCCCTGTGTAAAAAAAAAAAAAAAAAAGACAGAAAATTAAAAATAGAAAAATAAAAACAAAAGTTTGCTACTTTTTATGTAAGTCCTCAATGCAACACGGGAGACAAAGCAAAGACTTCTGGAAAAAACCAGCAGTGGAGCCCCGACAGGCTACCGTTCCTCAGTCCTTCCTCCAGGCTGAACAGACATACCGACGGTCTGGATGGCAATGAGGGTGCCTTTGTGCCATGTCTTAGTCCTCTTCTTGCCCAGAATCCGCATGTTGACTATCAGGTCCCCATCTTTGCTCAATTCTTCAGACATCTGACCCAAGGATCCTATAAACACAGAGTTGTTGTAAAGAGTGCTGTTATAGATTGAGAAAGGAGAGGTCAAGAGGGGAGCACGGTAGAATGGGATGTAGCTCAGCTGGTGGAGCGCGGGCACAGCCTGCACAAAGCCCTGGATTTGGACCTCAGCACGGCATACACATGGCATAGCAGTTCATGCCTATAATCCCAAGTACTCAGGTAGGGAAGGCAGGAGGATCAGAAGCTTAAGATGATCCTCTGCAAAACATCAAGTTCAAGGCCAGCCTGGGAGATAGAAAACACTATCACAAACAAACAAACAAACAAACAGGGTAGTATGAAAGTTAGGGAAATTAAGAAAAGAAATCTGTGACCGTTAACCACTTTTGCCGAACTCTTGGACAGAGACAGAAACACAAGACAACTCAACCGTTTATGCTAACAGGAGAAACCTGAATACCGAACATCCCCACAATTCTAACTCCTTCGGAATATCCTACCAACAGGTGCCACCACGGCTGGCTAGTCCTTTATTACAGCTACAGCAACAACAGTTAGCGTCTGAGCCCCCACATCACACAATCAAGCTCAGATGGACTGTGGACATAGAAATCATGCTACAAGAAGCTGGCAAGTACAATAGAACTCACCTCTCATCTATGCAGGTACTCCTCGACACTAACCTTTATGCAGGTCCTGAGAACTGCTTTTCTTGTTGACAGCATCCATGAACTTCTGGACATCTTGGGCTGATTTTCTTAAGGCAGCCATAGCTTCACGGAGCTGCAGGAAAGTACAAGAGAGGGAATACAAGGCCAGGAACCCAGTGAGACAGCACCTGCCTAACATGCACAGGGATGCCGGCTTCTATCCCTAGTACTGCCAAGTCAGTCAGTCAGTCAAACAGGAGAGAGCACTTCCTGTGAAGAACCTGTCTAATAATCAAAAGATTCAGTTATATTTGGAGGCCAGAGAGGCAGATTCTGCAACTTTCTGCATTCTTGTATTGTCTACAAGGGAGCTGTAACTTACTACATGGTGAATACACTGAAACTAAACTAGTCAGTTTTAATTAGTTTTATGTTCAAGCCAAAATTTATGACCACTATCAAAAGCATCTTCATTTTATTTTATTTTATGTGCATTGGTGTTTTGCCTGGTTATCTGTATGAGGGTGTTGGATCCCCTGAATTAAAGTCACAGACAGCTGTGAGCTGCCATGTGGGTACTGGGAATTGAACCTGGGTCCTTCTGCTCTGAACCATGGAGACACGGCTCTAGCTCTCCTCCTCCTGCTCCTCCTCCTCTTTCTTCTTTTTAAAGATAGGGTCACCTGTATCCCAAGCCTTTGAACTTATGTAGCTGAGGACAAGCTTGAACTTCTGCTCTCTCTCTCTCTCTTTTCTTTGTGTAGCTTTGGCTGTCCTGGAACTCACTCTGTAGACCAGGCTGTCCTTGAAAACTTACAGAGATCCCGCCTGCCTCTGCCTCCTGGGAGCTGGGATTAAAGGCCTGAGCCACACTGCCCGGCTTCTGCCTCCCTCTCTTTAGACTGCTGGGATTACAGGCACACACCATGCTGGAACTGAGCCCAAGGCTTCCTGCATGCTAGGCAAGCATGCACCAAATGACCAATTCATGCTTTGTTCTTTCAAACATGTAACTGTAAGTTTTCTGAGATAATAAAAAAATCTCTTAGATTATGTGCATGAGTGTTTTCCTGTTTCAGGAATGTGTTTCAGGCAGGACATTACATCCCCTGAACTAGGGTTGTGGAAGGTCATGAGACACCATGTGGGTGCCGAGAACCCAGGCGCTTTCCAGGAGTCTGCGTGCTCTTAAACACATAGCTATCATTCTAGCCACATACTGTTATCACTAAGGTTTTGAGACAGAGCCTCACTTTTTAGCTCTAACTAGCCTGGAACTCCCCATGTAGACCAGGCTAGCCTCAAATTCATTGAGATCCACCTGCCCTGTCTCTGCTTTCCCAGTGCTGAGATTAAAGTGCTACCATGCTCAGCTAGATTCATTATTTCTCATTATTACTTTGCTTTCTTGAGACACAGTCTCTCTACAGAGCCCTGGCTGTCCTGGAACTCTATATAGAACAGGCAGGCCCAGAGATCCACCTTCCGCAGCTTCCCCAGTGCTGGGATTCAAGGCCTGAGCTACCAGGCCTGGCTCTAATAATGTTTTATGTCTGTTAACTGTGTAAGTAAATGTCACTTCTAGGGGTACCTGCAGGAGGAAGATGAGGGCACTGGATCCCTTGGAGTTAAGTTACAGGCAGCCGAAAGCCTCCCAACATGGGTGCTGCAACTGACCTCAAGTCCTCTAGAAGAGCACTATGCTCTCTTTAACCACTGATCTACCCCTTCAGCCCGATTTTGTTCGTCTGCATCTCCTACACCCAACCCAACTCACCTTCTGGTCTTTTGGAGTTCTGCCTCCAGTATCACCTGTGGAAGAAAAGAACTGTAATGAGTAAATCTTTATTCCTCTAAAGATACAGGAATTGGAATTTCCAAGGAAGCAATAATGAAATGACCTCAAACCATAAGTAGGAAAACATTCTAGAGAAAAACAATTTCAAAGTCTGGAGATGCAGCTCAGTTGTAGCATGCCTGCACAGCATGTGTAAGGCTCTGGGTGCAATCCCCAATACCAATGAGAAAAACAAAATATTGAGGGAAAGCAGGGTCTGGTGTCAGAGCCTAATAAACTCAGGTACTTCAAAGACTGAGGCACGACCATGGCACCTTCAAGACCTGCTGTGGCTACAGAACAAAAGCTAGGACAGCCTGAGCAATTTAGATCCTGTCTCAATATAAACACAAAGTAGGGCAGGAGGATTACAGCATCTTTAGGACAGCCTGGTTCAATGATAAGATGCAGCCCAAGCACACGACACATAAACAAAAACCATGGACTCGAGAAGGATCAGAGGTTAAGAGGGTACAGTTCTCTTGCAGAGGACCTGGTTTGGTTTCTAGTACCCTCACTGGCGGCTCACAACCACTTGTCACTATTCCTCAGTGGACCTGGTGACCTCTTCTGAGTTCTGAGTGCAGGTAAATGCACATTCGCACACACAGGCACATTTTTAACACATTAACAATAATAAACACAAACCTTTAAAGAGCAAAGAACGGAGAACAGGAGGTGCTGAAAAGGGTCTAGAGATTAAAAGCAGTAAACGCCTGCCGGTGCTCATGTCTGCAGAAGCACTGAGACAGGTGGTGGCCTACAACACTTGAGGTCGTCGTCATCTATTTGAGTTTGTACAGCAATAGCTTACTCTTGATTCACACAATTTAAAAATGAGCCAAGGCTAAAGCACTTGAGCAAATGCTTACTTTCCAGAAGCGCTGTGCAACAGAACCACCGATGACAGAAATGCCCACGTCTGTCACTGTCCACTCCATCATCACCTGGCTGTTTTAGCTAGTGCACATGAAATACGGCTATTTTATCTAAAGTCAATGCTACAATTCACGCGATTGTGAAAGTTCTCACCAAGGCACAGTCCATGTGCATGTAGTTCAGTGAATTTACCCACTGATCAGACTGTGACACTATCACGGTGCACTCACTCTCAGAGCACTGTTATCAGTCCAAAAGGGAACTCCATGCTCATTACCCCGCAATGCCTTTCCTCGGCTTCCCTAAACCCAGGCAACTAGAAACCCACCACCTGCCTGTATAGATTTGCCTGCTTTGGACATTTCATATGAACGAGTCATACAATCTCCCCTGCAAGGTGGTGCCTGTGGTCTACACAGGTTCATCTGTTGTAGGACAAGTCAGTACAACTGAGTCAGAACACTGGAAGCAGACCCCACGCACTTAGTTTACTCATTCCCCAACGCATCTATGTTTCTATTTATTCACTATCTTGAATAATGCTGAAATAAACATTTGTATTCTCTTTTGTTTTTGTTTGTTTTTTTGAGAGTGTGTTTTCATGTAGCCCAGGCTGTCCTGGTGTTTGAACCTATAATCCTGAATGCTGGTTAAACTAGGTGGCGATGGTGCAGGCAGGACTCTGAGTTCAAGTCCAGGCTATCTACAGAGTGAATTC
Source organism: Psammomys obesus (assembly GCF_907164565.1). Classification (NCBI taxonomy): domain Eukaryota; kingdom Metazoa; phylum Chordata; class Mammalia; order Rodentia; family Muridae; genus Psammomys; species Psammomys obesus. The sequence continues at coordinate 2,813,040 of NW_026587382.1, read as the reverse complement.
CAGGACAGCCAGAGCTACACAGAGAGACTTTGTTTAAAAAACAAAAACAACAACAAAGAGTTCTAGCCCTGAGTGTTGATTTTACAGGCATGTGCTATAGTTAAAAAATGGTTTTGGATGGTGTGGTGGTGTACCACCACATAATCCCATAATGCTGCCCATAATCCCAGCACTTGGGAAGACAGAGGAGAGTGGATCTCTATGAATTCAAAGTCAGCCTGGTCTACAAAGTGAGTCCAGGACAGCCAAGGCTACACATAGAAACCCTGTTTCAAAAAAAAAAAAAAAAGGCGGTTTTGATTTACATGATGTCCCGTGATGAGTGATGTGATACTGAGAACCTTCTCATGTGTTTACTGATGTATTTATTGCCATTTACAAATCTACAAAAGCCAGACAGGGTGGCACCCATGTACCTTAGCATTTAATAAGACAGGCAGAAAGATCAGGAATTTAAAGTCATCTTTAGCTACACATTGAATTCTAGTCCTGCTTGAGTTACAAAAGACCCTGTTTCAGAACAGACATATCTAAAATCCTCCAACCAACCAACCAACCAAAAAAAAAAAAAAAAAACACTTCAAAATATCCATTTAAAGTCCTTGCCCATCCCATTTTTGAGATAGGGTTTCACTTTGTAGACCTGGCTAGCCTAGAACTTGGTATGCAGACCAAGTTGTCCTCAAAATCAAAGAGATTCACTCACCTCTGCCTTCTAAGTGCTGGAATAAAAAGCATGTACTACCATATCCAGCCTCCAAAATTTAAAAATAAAATTATCTTCACTGTTATAGAATTCTTTCTATTACTGTAGGCAATAATAGACTTTTCAAATATCAGCCTAACTTTGCTTTTGAGATGGTCTCTCTCTACCACCAAGGCTGAAACCATGCAGTCCTGAAACTATGTAATCAAACTAAACTAACTCACAGTAATCCTTCTAGCTGAACGCAATGTTGCTGTCTTCAGAAAAAACCAAACCAAACCAAACCAAACCAAACCAAACCAAACCAAACCAAACCAAACCAAACCAAAC
>NW_026587382.1:2799313-2811994 GCF_907164565.1 Psammomys obesus | reverse complement strand
ACCAAACCAAACCAAACCAAACCAAACCAAACCAAACCAAACCAAACAAAAGCACACACACACACAAAGGCAAAAGCAAACCCTGTCAGCACCAATCACTGGTAAACACAGGCATCCTGGAACTCTCGTATTTCAATAGTAAGGACCCTACATATGTAAGGTAAGTTCTACCACTGGGTTATTTCCTCCCCTGCACTCATGAGAATGTACACTTGTATAACTGCTCTGATATACCATGGCAATTTTGCCTAAAAAGCAAAACATGTATTTACTACAATGCCCACAAAAACATTGAAAACAAAAACAAACAAACAAAAAAAACCAGACCACAGCAGCAGCATACCATCCCCAACTGGAAAGAGGGTAAATGCAGGACAATGGTAAGGAACTGTTTCTTTCCATTTGCCAGGGTCCTGGGGCTCCAACTCCAGTCAGAGGGCTTGATAAGCACCTTCACTGAATGGGCCATTTCCCCAGCCTGCTCTCAACTCTGGCCAGAGAAACTTCTTTTAGCAGTGGACAGCAGTTAATGCAGAGACTTGGAACTGGTAAAAACATTGAGAGTAAGTGACTGTTGAGTGTTCTGCTCTAAATGGGACACCTGTGAGCACCCACAGGCAACAAGGGTCAGGACAACACTTTAAAATAGGGAGTAGGATGAAAAGGGGTACTGGGAAGCACTGTCTGCTGGACTGACAGACTCACAGCAGCTCCGGTTGCTGCCCTTGAGACCTGCACAAAACCAAGCCAGTCAACAAGCCAGCAAAGATTGGGGAGGGCCCTAGACCTAGCCCTCCCTGAGAAACTCTTGGCAGTTAAAGGTTGCTGGGGACGGGGACACTTTTTCTTCCAGAATGTAGTCACTAGTAAGCTGCCCGTGATCCAGTAAAGAGCCATGCAAGCAACCCTAGTTAAACTCAGTGAATCAGAAAAGAAATTAAAATTTAAAACAATACATGAAAGGGGACAAGAAAGTTTGTTGGGAAGATGAAAGATTCTAGATGGTATAGGGAATAAGTGGTATATATGATCAAAATATTTTTATATATTATGAAACTATCAAGGATCTTGGCATTTGGGAGTTGGAGGTAGAGGTAGAAAGATCAGGAGTTGAAAATAATTCTCTATCATGTGATGAGTTTGAGGCCAGCCTGAGCTATAACAGTATATAAAAATATACAAATATAAAAACAAAACCCAAAACAATAATGTTAGGTTTCAGATTCAGGACAAGCAGCTGAGGTACTTTTGTAAACAAAGGGGACCTGGCCTCCAGGTTCTCCCAGCATCCTTCAGTCTTTACCTGTCAGAGTCTGGCTGGCAGGCACACTCTGCCCTCAACATTGAAATTCCCAGCCCAGGAGCTTCCCTATATAATCAGGGCACTTTGGTCCCCCATCCCCAAGTCTCTTCTTTCTTTCTGCATTTCCTCCCTCTCTCTCCCTGAACCCGCACTTTCTCTCTCTTCTGTTTTTCTTTCATCCCCTTCACAGCAACTTCCCTGGACCCATTCCTTGGGACCTGTGAACTCACGGAGAGCTGCTCCCAATAACCCTGAAACTTATAAAGCCTAACTTGGCTTGAATCACCTCATTTCACCACCAGTAGCATACCTACCAAATAAAGAGCAAGGCACGGTAGCCTAAAATTTTGAGTAGAGGGGTGTTTAAGACAGTGTGGAGCAGGAGAAAGGCTTTTTAGCTTAAACTCTGGCTTTAGCTTATGCTTTAGCTCCTCAGCTCCCTGGCTTTTTGGGCTTTGAGTTAGCAAGCCTTTGGCTTTGGGTTTTTGGCCTTTTCCTCCTGGGCTGTCAGTTGAGCTGATGAGCCTTTGGGATTTTTCCATTTGGACCTGAGCTGAGAAGGAAGATCAGTTGGGTGCTTTCTTTGCCTCTCTAAGCTAGCAAGTTTTCACCCCAGCATCTGGCCTGAGTCTTTGCTGGTAAAAGAGAATGACTGGGATTTTCACTTTTGTTTATACCAACATTTTGGCGCTGCAATGAGTGGCACAACTGCACAGACAGATGACCCCAGCTGCAGACGAACTGAGAAGCCATCAGATTCAGTAAGTTATCTGGGAAGCCCTCCAGAGACAATTAAGGATGGGAACTACCACAACCGAAGACTTTAGAACCCTGCTTTAGTACGACTCCAAATGGCCTAAAAATTAAGAAGTATTAAATAAAACTACAATTAGCTCAATACTAATGATGACTAATATCATTTTGTTATATTCTTAACAGCCAATATGGCTTTCTGTATTTCCTCTAAGAAAAACCTTTAGAGAAACAGGAAAAAGAAAAATATGAAAAGTGCACTGATCAGATACAAGCCTTAGAAGGAAAATTAGAGAGACTTATAAGTGAGAATAAAAATACTCAGACACAACAAGAGATATTTAGACAAGCATTAGAAAGACTTATTATGAGATTAAGAAAAATACCCAGACACAGATAGAGGAATTTAGGCAAATCATAGAAAAAGCTAAGAATAAGTCAGATTCAGACAGAGGAAATTAGATAAGAGTTAGAATGACCTATAAATGAGAATAAGGAAAATTCTCAGACACAGACAAAGGAATTCAGACAAGGGCCTACCCTGCTACAGCATAATGAAACTGGAAAGGGATGGCCTAAGGTTGTAAGAAAACCAGCTTTATTATGTCCAGTTCCTATAAAAGACCACCAGGAGGCCACAGGCACCGCCATGGTTATACAGAATTTAAATGGACTCCTATAGACATATTAAATTTGAGGAGATTTAAGGAAGCAGTCATCTCCTATGTTGTGCATTCAACCTATGTTAAGCAGATGTTCAACTCATAGGCAACTCAGAACAGGACTATCCTAAGACTGGAAAGAAATGACAACAGCAATATTGGAACCTGGTCCTCAGTTACAACGGCAATCATGAGGGAAAAAGGAAGTGAAGTTCACAGAACAACAAAATCAGGCCAGAGGTAGTGATATTTCCCAGGATCCGTTTTTAGGTGAGGGTCAATATGCTGATGTACAAAGACAGTTTGAATTTGATGGTCACACCTTGGCACTAATTCATCAAGCAGCTTTAAATGCTTGGGATGAGACTGAAGAATCAGGAAAGATGTCTGAGTCGTTTATTAAAATTATACACAGCCCAAAAGAAGCCTTTAGTGGATTTTCTGCAAAGGCTGACTTCAGCTGTAAATAAAACTGCCATTAGATTCAATAGCCAGAAAAGTACTAACTGCCTTTTGAAAATACTAATTTAGAATGCAAAAGAGTTATTAGATCTTTAAAGGAAAGATCAGCACCAACAGAGGAATGGATTAGAGATACGGCTGATATTGGATCTCATGTTATGATGCTAATCTGATAGGAGAAGTAATTTCTAAAAAACTTATGAATCAAAATGGCAGGTATTTTAATTGTGGTAAGCACGACCATTTGAAAATGATTGTAGGTGAGGCTGTCCTATAAACAGTGGATTTTCTAGAGATAATCGAAAAAGAAGGCCCCGCCTCCTGGAGTATGCAGAAGCTGTGGCAAAGGCAAGCACTGGACTAAGGAGTGCAGATCAACAAGAGATAGGCAAGGTAAACCTTTCCTTTGGGAAACACCCGAGGAGGCCTCCAAGAGGCCCCAACATCAAATTTAACTCAAACATTCCATGAAAGTGTAGGACAAACTCATCCACAGAGAAATTAAAAGATTTAGTGCCTGTTGTTAAAAACAACACTGCTCTGGATGTAATCAAGAAAAGACCTGCTTCAACACATAAAACACTCAACAAAGACAAAACAAATATTCTGGCGTACTGCTATAAATGATCAGGACCTACACTAAAAATAAAATAACTTGCATCGCAACTGAAGGTTTAGTAGACACAGGAGCAAATGTAACAATAATTTCACCAAAATCTTGGCATCCAGATTGGCCTCTTTAAGAAAGTAAATACCAGCTTCTAGGGACTGGAACTTTATCTCTGGTAAAACAAAATACAAGATGGGTGGAGTGTATGAGACCAGAAGGACAAATAGAAAAATCAAAGCCACATCTGGCTAATAGAGCCATGAATTTATGGGGACATGGTTTGTTACAGCAGTGGAAAACACAGATTAACATTCCTCCAATCTCAGAAACAAACTATAAAATAAAGAATGTTTCTGAGAAAAATATTAAAAGGTATTATTGAGAACAGTCACAGACTGTCCAGGTTGTCCATAGCAAAGCATAACAGGTGTTGGTCTTTCAAAGGTACCAACTGCCCTATCTTTAAAATGGCTAACTGATAAACCTGTATGGGTGGATCAATGGTCTAGGAAAAAAGAAAAATTACAGTTACTAGAACAGTTGTTACAAAAGCAGCTAAATGCTCAACACACTGAGGAATCTACCAGTCCATGGAATTCCCCTGTGTTTGTTATACAAAAGAAATCAGATTTAAGAGCCTTAAATAAGATGATTCAGCCAATGGGCTCTTTATAGCCTGGAACCTCATTGCCTTCTTTATTACCTAAGTCAGGGCCTCTGATAGTAATTGATTTAAAAAAATGTTTTTTTCACAATCCCTTTGCATGAGCTTGATAGGGAAAGGTTTGCTTTCTCAGTGCCAAATTATAATAGCAGTGGTCCAGAAAAAAAAAAGATATCATTGGAAGGTCTTACCACAAGCAATGTTAAATCCTGCCTTGTGCCAATATTTTGTACAACAGCCATTAGAAATAATTCGTAAACAGTTTCCTCAATCTAAAATTTACCATTATATGGACGACTCTTATTGGCTGATTCATATGGAGATACCTTAGGGAAAAAAAATGTGTGAGGAAGTAAAGAGAATTTTACCTTGCTGAGGATTACAATTTGCTCCTGAAAAAAATACAATGAGGAGATCCTATCAATTATCTAGGATATAAAATACATTTACAGAAAATTTGAACACAAAAAATACAAATCAGGAGAGATCAATTCCAAACTCTTAATGATTTTCAAAAACTGCTGGGAGATAACTCACTCACAATTAGATTAAGTACTCAAGAGCTGAGTAATTTATTTCAAACCTTAAAAGATGATAAAGACTTAAACAGTCCAAAAAAATTATCAACTGAGGCTGACAGAGAATTGGCTCTGGTAGAAAAGAAACTACAGGATGCAGATGTGGATCGCTTGGATCCAAAGCTAGATTGTATTTTGGTTATTTTGCCTTCTCATTTTACCATGGGAATTCTTAGGCTGAGAGAAGATAGTTATCTTAGAATGGATATTTTTAGCACATGAACAGAATAAAAAATTAAAGACCGGGGGCTGGAGAGATGGCTCAGAGGTTAAGAGCACTGGCTGATCTTCCAGAGGTTCCGAGTTCAGTTCCTAGCAACCATATGGTGGCTCACAACCATCTATAATGAGATCTGGTGCCCTTGTCCAGCATGCAGGTGTACATGCAGGCAGAACATTGTATACATAATAAATAAATCTTTTAAAAAAATTAAAGACCTATGTAGAAAATATTTCTGAATTGATTCTGAAAGGAAAAACGAGACTTCGTCAATTAGCAAGAATACACCCGGCAGAAAATGTGGTACCCTTTACTAATGCTGAAATTGCCTCATTAAGGGCAGAAAATGAACACTGGCAAAGAGCATGCAGTAATTTTTAGGGAGAGATTAGCAACAAATATCCCAAAAGCAAGAGGCTTCAATCTATAAAAATAACTAATTGGCTTCTCCCTTGTACAGAAAAAGGGACACCAATTCCTGGCGCACCTATATTTTATACTGATGCAAATAAATCAGGAAAGCAGGTTATAAGTCAGGATAAATAAGGAAAGTAGCTCAGAGCCCTTATCAATTTTGCCTTGCTGAAGATTACAATTATTTTATATCTAGGATATAAAATAGGTTTACACAAAACTTGAACACGAAAAGTACAAATCAGGAGTCAAGAGTTCAAAAGTCAGAGTTAAATGCCATTCTTATGGTACTATGTGATTTTCCTGAATCCCCCCCCCCCCCCCCCTTTTTTTTTTGGTTTTTCAAGACAGGGTTTCTCTGTGTAGCCTTGGCTTTCCTGGACTCACTCTATAGACCAGGTTGGCCTCAAACTCACAGCAATCCACTTACCTCCCGAGTTGGGGGAATAAAGGGGTGTGCTACCATGCCCAGCCTGAATCTCTTAATATAGTTACCTCACAATATGCAAAAAGTTACTTTACATATTCAAACTGTGGAGCTTACTCTGGGTGATTCAAAATTAACTTCTCTATTTATTCAACTACAACAAATAATTAGAAATAGAAATCACCCATTGTATAAAACATATCAGATCTCATATGGGTCAACCAGGCCCCCAAGTAAAAGGTAAAGGTGAAACTGATCAGCTGTTAATAGGAAATGTGCTGGAAGCCTCAAAATTTCATGAGAAACAGCATGTTAACCGCCAAGGTTTGCAGAGTTTTCTATCACTTGGCAACAAGCTAAGGAAACTATAAGGCAATGTCCCACTTATTCTTTGTACAACCAAATTCCATTACCTGCAGGAAGTAACCCAAAAGGCAGCCTCCCCCACCCTGCACCCCCCCCAAAAAAAATGAAATTTGGCAAATAGATGTGTTTCATTTTGCAGAGTTTGGAAAACTGAAGTATGTGCATCACACCACAAATATATATTCAGGATTTTAATGGGCAACTGCTAAGTTCTGAAAAGGCTGATTCTGAAATTACACATTAATTAAACATTATGGCTATTATGGCTCTGCCTCCCTGTGTACAAAGTGGATCAAGGAAGGCTGACTGCCAAGTGTTGCAAGGACAAGGTAGGCAGGTCTTTTCTAAGAGCTGCTTCACACAAAAATCTTCCATATATCCTGAGCCAGAAGGCTGAACATGACGCTCCAACATTACAGAGGTATCCTGGGTGACTGTTCAGGCAGCCAGCGGTCTCTGTTGTTTCTATAGTTTTGGAACCTGCTTTCTCTGCACTTCCTATTTATTCGGATAATATTTATACTTCTCAGGTCTCTGATGGGGCTGAAGACTCAACAGTTATAATCTTGCATTTAAAATTAAATTCTTTAGGATTTAAGATAATTGAGGCCTAAAAAGATGGGTTTTGACTGGAATCGCAAGATTTGATACAAAGCGATAAAGTACAGAACTTTAGACTCCCCAAGATAGGAGAGTAGAATAGTTTCTTCAAGGTTGCTAATTACATATGGACTAGCCATTGTGAATGTTTTTACCTGATAGTATATAGTTTACTGGTGTTAGAGAAAAAGTCTTCTATTTAGAAAAAAGGGTAGAACTGTTGCAGGATATCTGATCCAATTGTGAACCCAAAACTTTCGTTTAGTATGGTTGAGCCCTATCACACACCTTTAATCTAAGAACTTTCTGTTTATTGTAAACAAGTGATAATGGTGTGGTTCCCTATCCTTAGCACACACCTTTAATTCAATACTGTATTTAATAAAGTTAACCCTAGGTCAAGAGGCAGAGCAAGAAAACAGCCCATAGGGATTACACAGTAGGAGGAACTTTGAGTAGAGGGGTATTTAAGACAGTGTAGAGAAGTTCAAAAAGGCTTTTTGGCTTAAACTCTGGCTTTAACTCCTCAGCTCCCTGGCTTTTTGGGCTTTGAGTCAGCAAGCCTTTGGCTTTGGGTTTTTTGGCCTTTTCCTCCTGGGTTGTCAATTGAGCTGGTAAGCCTTTTGGGGTTTTTCCATCTGGACCTGGGCTGAGAGGGAAGGTCAGCTGGGTGCTTTCTCCGCCTCTCTGAGCTAGCAGGTTTTCATCATCTGGCTGCTGAGTAAAACAGAACAGTTGGAATTTTCATTTTTGTTTATAACACTCACACTCAACAGAAACAACCCAACTTCCTTCTGTTAGGAATGGAGTCCAAATAAATGCTACAGTCACCTATTAAGGTAAGACATAATCACTGTAAACATTTGCTGTGTTGGCCCATGTCTATAATTATAACTCTTAGAAACCAGAATAAGTATTACGAGGAACGGTAGTGTACACCTTTAGTCTCAGCACTCAGGAGGCAGAGGTTTGAGATTGAGGACAGCTTGGTCTACAGAGCAAATTCCAGGACAACCAGGGCTACACAGAGAAACCCTGTCTCAAACAAAACAAAACAAAAAAAGCAGAACTGCTCCAAGTGTGAGGCTAGGATGATCTATGTGTTGGGTTCTGACACAGTGAAATCCTATCTCAAAATAAAAATACTAGAGAGATAGCCCAGTAGATGGAAGTCCCAAGTCCTGTAGTCTGGATGCTCAGAGCCCAAAACTAATCCTAGCACTCATGAGGCAGAGACCCACGAGCTACAATTGGCAAGCTCATTCAGTGAGAGATCAGGAATAAACCTGATGTAACCCTCTGAATTCTACTGCATGTCCTGCCAATCATGCATACGTGCAGGCACACTGTGACCACTGATGTCACCTTGACAGGATTTAAAATAACTTGGAAAATGGAACTCCGTGCAAGCCAAGGAGAAATTATTTTGCCTGTGTGGAGGTAGAAGACCCTGCCCACTGTGAGTGGTTCCATTCCCTAGACTTCATAAATGAAGTAAGAGCGAGCTCAGCAGCAGGATGAGGCATGCTAACACTGTTTCCAAACTGCATTACAACGTGACCAGATGCTTCAAGCTCCTGCACTGTGATTTCCCCGCCACAGTGGACTATGATCTGGAAATGTGAACCAGAAAAAGACCCTTCAACTGCTTTTGTCAGAAGAATTAACCACAGTAATAGAAAAAGAAACTGAGACATAGGCAAATCACACAAACACGGGAGAGGAAAATGACAGAAAAGAAGTATACTTTACTGAAATGGGAAAACAATCAGAATACAGGAAACCTTTACTGTACTAATAATACATGCTTTGGGCTATAATAAATAACTCAGGAAATTGGCCTTTTGAATAAATGACATTGTGATTTCTTATCTTCTACCTGGTCATCCTCCTTACTTCTGCTCCCATTTTAAGATTTTTCTAACCAAATCTTCACCGTTTACCTGAGTCAATGCTGAGGACATCATCATCTTCATCAGGAATCTCAATTATTTCTGTAGGCTGAGACGCTTCATCCTCTGAGCTACTGTCGTGATACTGTAGTCCCAGCTTAGAGTAGAAATCCTTCACCAAAGACTCACAATTAGTCACTGCCCTAATATTGGAACACACGTAGAAAAGATCAAAGCCAGTAGAGACATAAGGCATTAGAATTTATAGACACTTATGTAATGCCAAGCCTAGGAACTTACATATATAATCCTAGTGGTACAGGACTACCTAGGTTTGAGGTCAGTTGGGACAATATAGTGGCTTCCTGGCCAGCATGCCCTACAGAGTGAGAACCTTCCAATGGAACAAAGACAGTGGTGCCGCACACCTTTCATCAGAGCGCTCAGAGGCACAGGCAAGATTTCTGTGAGCTGCAGGCCAACCTGGTGTACAGAGCTATTTCCAGGACAGCCAGTTACAGAGAAGCCCTGTCTCCAAAACACACACACACACACACACACAACGAAACAACGCGGTAACAAGAAATCATACGTATTTAAGTACAGATCATTTGCTCTATGTGTTCCAATGCATACATTTAGAATGCGTTTTCCATAGAATAGTGTATCTTGTATCCAAGCAATGATTCCATGAAACAATTTCCCATAGTTGTGGTCTTTCTACCTGTCATACAAAAGTCAGAAGACCTGATACTTATTATCTGTGTCGATTTGGAAACTAAGAATAAGGCTTTACATAGAGGCTTAATTTTGTTGGGTGCGGTAGAGCACACCTTTAATCTCAGCACTGGGGAGGCAAAGGCAGGTAGATCTCTGTGAGTTCAAGGCCACGCTGGTCTATATAGTGAGTTCTAGGGCAACCAGAGCTATGTAATGAGACCTTGTGTCAAAAAATAAAGACTGTTAAAAAACTGGCATCAGTTCTATCAACAATCCAAAATCTGCCCTAATTGCAGTACTAACATTATCTACCCGCTTATCTGAGGTTGCAGTAGCAATCTGAAACAGATATTCTTGGGGATTTAGGAATTCATGGATGCTTCCCAGTTAAAGACAAGTTAAGAGGTTGAGGCTGTAGCTCAACTGGAGGATGACTGCCCAGCCCTTGGTGCTTCATGAATGGAGCATGGTGGCCCACACCTATAATCTCAGCACTCAGAATGTAAAGAGGCTAATCAGAAAGTCAAGATCATGCTGAGCTACAAGGCACAGTCTGGTATTGGTGAGACCCTCTCAACCTAACAGAAACTAGGATGCCTTAACTGCACCACCTGGGAGGCACAAGTGGGCAAATCTCGGCAACTCCAGGGCTAGGTACTGACATCCTGTCTCATAACAGAAAAACAGAAGACAGTGACTCCACAATACTCACTTCCTGGGAATCTTACCAAGGAAATGAAGTGCAATACAGGAGGAAGACAAGGGGATCCAAGCCTTTGTCTCCTCACTGCTGATCCTGTATCAGCTATGCATGAGTGAAAAGTAGATGTTGCAATGCATGAAAAGCTCAGGAGTGTAAGGTCCCACATGACTGAGCTTTGCAAAGTGTAAAGCGCTCAATACAGAGATGCGAGCAGTCACGCTAAGAAGTCTGCAAATGGACACTTATCCCTGCTTCCAGGAATCCTTACCTGGATGCATCGTCCAGAAGCCGATCAACATAAGCCACTTCAGACTCTTTCTGTACCACCCACGTCTCCAGCTCCGCCAGCTGCTTCTTGCGCTGCTGTATACAGTCCATCTTTTCCAGTTCTTCATCAATGAACTGACGAAGCTCCTCCATCGAAATACCCAGCTCTTCAACCACTGCCTGCTGCAGCTCAGTGATGTCTTCAGAGTCAGCTGCAGCTGTTGCTGCCTCCAAGCTAATGCACCCAGGGAGGGAGGACATGGTTTGCCCTGTGCAAAAAGAAGCGACAATGACTCCAACCGCAACTCACACAATTTCTGTCTCACGAGAAAACGGACTCCTATCCTGCAACCTCTTAGTCGTACTCTGCTCACTCTCCTCCTTCCCCCGGTGATCCAGAGGTTTTTCTGGGGAAACTCATCTTCTCACACAGACCAAAGCCTGAGTAAGCTCTAATCGCTGAGAGCGAGCTTGGAGAACACCAAAATGCAAAAGGGAGCTACCGAAAACAATGTTTCAAAACACTCCAGAGTGCTTATCTACAAAGGAAGGTATTTCTATGAGCTAACGTGTTCCTTGGTCGACAGATAAGGTGAGTCTTTGTCTCTACACCTGTCCAATCTGGAGTACCTCGTCCCCCTGGAGACAGCTGATCCCTATGAACTAATTCCAACTTGGGTTCTTCCGTTCCTTCTTTTTCTTACGTTACTTTGCTTCCCTGTGCAAAGCTGGCTTAAGAAAAGGCATGCAATGGCTGTACAGAGGAGGGGGTTCTCAGCTGCACCAGACCCCGGATTCTACGCCCAGCAGAAAATAACCAACCAAACAAACAGACAGGGAGGGTCTTTCCTACGGAAAGGCGACCACCCACATCCCCACTGCACAGACCGCGCGCAAGACTCCGGGCTGCCTGGGCCACGAAGGGAGCACACAGCCCCTGGCCAGCTTCCCGCGCCTCACCTGCCCCACGCCCACCCGCCGCCGCAGGCCGGCCCGCCCCGCTCGGTCCCGCCCCCGTGTCCGCCGCGCGCCCCTCCCTGCGGCTCTCTACACCATCTCCCTCGAGCAAAGCAGCCCAGGGCCGCCTCGGCCTCGGCCTACCTCGGCCAGCCCGCCGCGCCGGCTCCCAGTCGCGAGGGCTGCGTCTCACCACGCGGACCCCAGCTTTGCCTCCAGGGCGCGACCTCGCCGACAAACGCAAACTGATGGAGGGACAGCGGGGGAGGGGAAGAAGCGTGAGAGAGTCAAGGGGGAGGAAGAAAAAAAAAAAAAAAAAAAAAGCAAAAGCCCCGGAAGCAATAGCGAGCGTCCTTCCGGCCTCTGCTACGGTAGCTCGAAGCGGCCAAACATCATATTACACGGCACTGGAGAGGCGTTTTGGGAAAATAAGGAGATTACGCACGCGTCAAGCAGGGAACTTCCGGAGAAAGGATTGATTGAGCAAAGCAGGCTTTTATCTGGAATAATTTCCTGGAGCTCCTCCCCTACAAGTGACCAAAAACAGTTCGTTCATTGTTTTGTTTTGAAGATTTTTTTTTTTTAGTCATAACGCTTTTGGTTTTTTCTTTTTTACGTATTTTTTTTTTTTCAAGACAAAGTTTCTCTGTATAGACTTATTAAAACTTTTTTTGTTAGGAAAATTAATGTATTCATTTTAAGAAATATGGAAAACACAAAGAAACAAAAATTATAATTTTACTGATATTGTGTATTGTGTGGTCTTTAGTCTTTCACAAATTTTTATGTGTGTCTGTAATATACACATGACCTCTGGTCTTTGTTTGTTTGATTGGTTTTAAATTTAATTTTGTGGGATGGGTCTTTTGCTTGCATATTTGTTTGTCATACTCCTCATATGTTTCACACAATTTTTTTCAACATATCTTCGTTGCTTAAATGTTTGCTGTGTGTATCCTATTTAAGTTCCTGAAGATCTTGAATCAGCCTTTCCTTAAAAGTTTCTTTTTATTTTTTTTTCATTTTCTTTCTTTCTTTTCTTTCTTTCTTTCTTTCTTTCTTTCTTTCTTTCTTTCTTTCTTT
>NW_026587382.1:2759086-2799303 GCF_907164565.1 Psammomys obesus | reverse complement strand
TTTCTTTCTTTCTTTCTTTCTTTCTTTCTTTCTTTCTTTCTTTCTTTCTTTCTTTTCTTTTCTTTCCCTGGTGGTTCTTTTTTCTGGTTTTGTTTATGTTTGGGCTCTTCCTGAAGGTTTGGTTCAGATAGCTCCATTCTTTGGGTTTTCTTCCTATGGAGGGGTTTCATTTTGTTTGTATTTCTCTTTCATTGTTCTCTGCTTCTTTCTCCCGCCTCATCTTTGAATACAATTACTTTCAGTATGTATCTGGCCAGTATAATCTCTCCTCAGCTTTTTATCTTCTTCTTGCCTCAGGGATTGCTAATAACAGCCCTATATATAAACTGCCAAATTCAAGGAAACAATCTCCTTTCGCTGCCCTCACATAACCCTGCCTACAAGGCTGAAGCAAGCTGATATAGAGGTGGAAACAAGCTGCAGATTCAAGATTTTCAGTTTTGATGTGGTTTAACATGAGGTTTAACTATGTAATCTTGGCTGGTTGAAACTTGCCATCTAGACACACAAAGATCCACCTGCCTCGTTTTCCCTGTGCTGGGAGTAAAGGTGGAGCCACCATGTCCTCCTGGAAGTTCTATCTATATAAAACATTTTTCTCTGTACACCTGTGTTTCTGAGTGGGTACGTGTTTATGAGTGGAAGTGCCCTCAAAGACCAGAAGTGGGCACTGGATTCTCTGGAGCTGTAGTTAAGGACAGTTGCAAGCCATCCAAAATGGTGCTAAAATCCAGAATCAAATAGTCTGGAAAATCTATAAGTGTGCTTTAATAGCCATCTCTCCAGCGCTTGTGTGTGTGTTGTGTGTGCTTTAAAGTTAATGCTTTATTAAATTCAATAGTGTTTCAAATAAAAAAAATCAAAGTATTTAGATAGAGTGTTTCTTTGATGCTCAAACATTTGATTTGGGAGACTTGCAAGGAATCTTAAACAAAACAATGTGTCTCTAAATTTCATTCTGAAATTAAGATATAGTTACGTTGGGCTAGGTATGGTGTTGCATGTTTTTAATTCTAGTACTCAGGAGGCAGATGCAAGCAGATCTCTATGAGTTCCAGGCCAGCCTGGTCTACAAACTGAGTTCCAGGAAAGTCAGAACCACATATTGAGAGCTTGTTTAAAATATAAATATATAACAAACATAATTTTACACACATACACAATCTTGGGGGTTTATCTGGTGCTATGTATTCAAATGCTAAATTACCGGCCCCCTCCCCACCCAAGATGTGATTGCAGCCCAGAAGACCACATCCTTATGAGAGACCAAAAGATTAAAAATCAGCCGTTATTATTAAAGTTTAAGGCCTGAACTAGCTGGGTGAGGTCCGGTAAAGCCCTGAGGGGAAGAACCTGCTGTACTGCATTCTTTCCCCACTCACTAGAGACGCAGTTGCTAGGAAATTGGCCCATCCCCCTAAGGAGGGACACCAGATCATTTATGGTCTGGGGACCTTCCTACAGCCAATCATTTCAAAATGTAGCATTTTGACCAATAGATGCTTGCCAGGCAGGAATCGCCCCTGACTTGAGCGTGCTGGGAGGGACCAGAATCTTTAAATCACCCAACTAATGTGAGCACAGGGCTCTGGGCTCTCACCGATTCGGTGGTGGGGGGTCTGAACCCGAGCTGCAGCTTGTAATTTGTAATAAAAAAGATCCTCATGTGGTTTGCAACGGACTCGGCTCCTGGTGGTGGTTTTTGGGGTATCGCGATTCGGGCACAACACTTACATACACCAAGTGATGTTGTCTAAGCTTTGCTTGCCAATATTCTCTGACTGGGTAAGTAAAGTTTCTGACAGCTTGTAACTGGCCATAAAAAGTATTCGGAGCTTAGGGTACCGTGCTTGGGGTTAGATGGGGACCCTGAGGAGGGCACAAACTTGGAGCAGAAACCTGGAGAGAGGGACGTCACCATGGGGTGGTATGGACCGTGAACACATGGCCATGAGGGCTGGCCCGATGGAACAGAGGCAGCCTAGGCAGGAACAATATGGAGGTAACTTCGAGTGTGTAGCTGGGAAATAGCAAAATAGCTTAGAGGGTTGATACCTGTCCAGTTATTGTGCCTTAAAGCTTTTATTATCCTAAAAGGTCTCTGTCTTGATTATTTCGAAACTAACTGAGCCAGAAAAACCTCTAGAGTATAACATCCCTTCCACAACGTATTGGTGCACCAACATGAAGCAAGAACTTACATAGAACCTAAGCATAGATTAGAAAATTCTTGAAGAAAGGCATGCTGTCTTTTTAAGTTAAGTGTCCATTTGGGGTCCATTTGAGCTATGCCAGATCCAGGTCTCATGACTTTTTGGTTTCTGAAACTCACATGAACTTTTAGTTTACAAAAGAAAATATATATTTTTAAAAAACAAAGTAACATATCAGCAAATCTAATATAAACAACATTCTGAGAGTAACAGGTAAAACTACATCTAACTGAATGAGTATCAGCTCTTCTTAGCTGTTTGTTTTGTAACGTTTATAAGCAATTTAAAGTTGTCCATAGTCTGAAACTCTTAACACTTTTCCTATGGGCATAGCTATCAGTAATTAGCTACCAATGGAGCTCGGTCACTTCCTGTACACTCAGCATCTACTTTTAGCCCCCATCTCCATGTCACACTGGAAAGTTAGACAGAAATACTGAAAGACCCCCCTGAGGGTATCTTTCGTCTGAGAGACCCCCTCCCAAAGATCAGCGAGTCCAGGCGTTCGGATGCAAACAGCAAGAGGCTTTATTGGATACACGGGTACCCGGGCGGAAAGCCACTCAGATGACTTTACGCGCCTTACCGGGCAGAAAGCTGGGTTTTTTATAGGGTTAGAGCAGAAGCACTGATACAGAAGCGAGAGGCATAGTTACAGGGAGCTGATTGGCTCTTTCACATGAAACCATAACACGAATCAGGTTGGCAGGGACACCAGAATTCCAGGAACTGGGTGGTCATAACAATTATGACGACCTTGACTAGTGCCGCCATATGTTGCTTTTCCCAGGACTCCTATCTCAGCCGGACCACCTGTCAGATATCCCATGAGGGTGGTCAGGACAAAGTTGTTTTTGGCTCAGTTGGGGCAGCCTTGACCGCAGATATCTTGAGGGGGGTGACTTAGCTGGATTTTCTCAGAGTAATTTTTAGTTCCCATCCGGCCTTTACTATTTTTCCCAGAACTGTGGTACACCGCAAAATGGCATGGCATTAGCTATGTTTAACTCTGTTCAACTCAGGGTGATATGGGGTCTTTCAATACATTAATGGATTTAGTGCTAAACCCTGGATGCTTGGACTTTCCTTAACAAAGCAACTAGAGGGAATAGGTTTAAGATATTCCTGTGTCAAAGTCTCCCTCAGAAATGGCAGATATTAAGAATACCATAGTAAAATATATGGCTTTTGGGTCAGATATACACATTAGACAAATATTTTTAGCATGATGGGAAGCACCTTTAAGTCTATTTCCAGAAGAGAACCAAAAGGCAATTAAAATCTCAACCTTGTGACTGAAAAATAAGCAGTCAGTGCTCCATCAGCACTGACTTATCAGAACTTATCAGAACTCTATTGATCAATGTCAAAACTCTGAAACTTCTGAAATCTTAAAACATAAGCACAACAATAGCAGAGAGGAGGGAGAAATCTAAAATATCTAACATTTTCAATATGCCTTACATCATTTTCCTATTTCATTACAACTCACATTCATATATTTTAAAACACCTACTTAGACCCTCGAATCTTTCTTGCATTTATCAACCCTGAAACATTTTTTTTCTAGACCCTTAAGCAATACTGTTTAGACTTTCACAACCTAAACTCCTATATCCTCAGACCCTACATAAACTCTACATCTTTCTATCCAGCTATTTACCATAAGACATAGGCAAACTTACATGAAGCCTGTAGGCAAGGCAAACCTGTTTGCCTTTCTAAATAAAAGATCTAGTACTAGTAGTTCTAATTAGCTAATAAACTGACCAAAGAGCTAACAATGGATCTAATTATCTGCTCTTTAGCTGCAAAGTTACCATAAGGTTAGCCTAGCTGTAAATATGATCAGAGACCTGAGAAGGATATATATATATAAGCCAAATAAATGTACCAATCCATGTACCAACCAAAATGACAGAGATGACTAGTTAGTCCATCACCTAGGAATAGGAAATATCCCTGGCTCCTGTGGTCTCATGGCACCATAAGCAGAGGCAGTCCAGCCATCAGGCACAGAAGATGAGAGAGTGTTTCAGTGGAATAAGAGATTGACCTCACCTCATCACCAGCAATGTGAAACAATGACTCTCCAGGTGTCCACAGCTTTGTTCACAGTTTAGGCTGGGCCCTAGCAGTGCCAGTTGGGGCAGTCTTACCCAGCGGTTAGCATATCACAATCCAGAGTTGCAGTCATCTGTCCTTGTCTCCAAATCTTCTCAGAGACCTAGGGGGAGCTAGGCATTTTATACATGTTAAAATGCCATATTCATCAGAGATCTCTGACAAGCTTGAGGGCCAGCATATCTGGCATATCTCTGTCTCTCTTTCTCATCTGCTCTAAACTGCATCCTATAAAATAGAATGCTATAATCTCTGATTCAGGCATATTCCTCAGATGCATATTTTAGGACTATATTTCAAGTAAAAGAAGTTCACATAGGTGAACTTCATGGTTACCCATCTTAGGCCTAGACTTAAAAAATAAATGAAAGACTAGCTAAAGCTCAATCTTGTACTCAATTTCAGTCATTAGCATAACTTTAAATCTGCTCTTTCAGAACTAAAATCAGAGCAAAACTTTCAAACAGATACATAGAGGGGCTAGCAAATCTTGCTGATCCTACCACTTTGCATTAAAACTAAATAGCAAAAAGCTTAAAAGACAAAAGTTACCCTTAGCACTAATCAGAGAACATAGCTGGTAGCTCTAAACAAAGATGGCCCAAAACCATGGCTCCACCCTCTTTATCTTTGAACCAACATGGCGACTAGCCACCTGTTGCTACTGGCTATGACTGACAATATAAAACATAGCCATTAGGTATCACTGATGGTTTAAAAACTCCCATCAAAATTCTTTCCATCTTGACATGATCCTGCTGGAGCCCAGTGTGGGTTTATTCCATGATTTTTTTTTATAAGCAAAACAAAAACAAGTCACATCAATACAAAAAGAAGTTCATGGAACTGCCAAACTTCTTCCCTAAATCTATTTCCCTATAGCAGATATGGTCCAATGTCACACAGACAAGCTTTAGGAACTTGGAACAAGTTTTAAGGAACTTGGCAAAACTTCCTCTTTTTTCTGTCTCAAGATAAAGGCCAGGGTGAAAACATGTTTTTGTTTTTTTTTTTCGGTTTTTTTTTTTTTTTTTTTTTTTTGATAAATAACAAAGCAGCTTGACAAACAAGCAGCTCTCCACATAATACTTTTTAAAAACTGTAATTTTCTCAATTGGCTTAAGCAGTATGGCTTGGTTTTATTTAATAAAATTAACAAAATAAATATCAAAGTCTTTTGTCCTCCCCCAAAGGATTGAGAAACTGTTCCAAGTTCTCTATTAGAATGCCCAAGGTCATTATTTAAAATGCCTGATAAACGTTAAAATGTTTCATAGCCTTAAACATTTAAACATTCTCCAAAACCTGTTTTCGAAATATCAAAATAAAGTATTCTTTTAGGAGTGAAATCACAAAGCATAACCGTGATTTTAAAAGTCAAAATCAAATTACCAGTGCAAACAATGCAATCTCTAAAACCAACAACAATTTACAATGTGAATTGTCTTCTTAGTCTAAAAGGAAATAGAATGATAAACAAAATTCATTATGACTAAGAGGTTCTGTAAAATTTTTTTCTATGTGGCAACCTCAAGATGGCGGAGTCACATCACATGACACACCAGCCACATGGTTACTATTTAAACACCTCTGTGCTTTTATAGGTCATAGGCATACATATATGTTCTAAACAAGGGTTTGAATTTAACCTTTAAATATATCCAATAAATCTATAACCAAGACATTCAGAGCATATTAGCCATTTAAGATCAGTCAAAAACAAACATATAATGGCCATACATTTAAACATACATTTAAACAGACAGACAAAACTTTTCTTACTGGATCCAGCTGTAATTTCAAGCACTTTTTTTTTTTCTTTTTTTTCTACTCAGTGGCAACTCCTAGCTAGCCAGGAGTCGGCCTGCCACGGCTTTCTGGCCACAGCCGAAAGTGTCCTGGTTCCCTGTACCATGGTTCCAGAGCACGCTGGGGAACAGCACAGCATGGCGGGGTGACCAGTCCCGTGGCCGCTCCACTGTGGCTCGACTGACAACACTAGTGGGACCCGGACAGGACTGTGAGCCCTCAGGAGGACTGAAGCCCTCAGGAGGAGGGATGTGTGCATGGCCAGCGGCTGAGGTGGGATGGCCGAACCACTGCCCACACCACCATGTTCCCTGCCTGCCAGAGCCTATTCTGACCCATGGTACTCAGGGAGGGGAAGGGAAGAGGAACAAAATGGACAGAAACAAATTGGACAGACACCCGGAAGAAGTTAAAACTGATGGTGGGTGAAAGACCCCTGCCTCACCCTAAGTTAAACATAGCTAACGCCATTTTGTGAGACACCACTGTTTTGTAAAACTCTGAAGGCCAGATGAGAAACTAAAAAAATTACTAAGAAACCCCCAGCTGTGTCACCCACTTGGGATATCTGTGGTCAGGCTGCCCCAGTTGAGCTAAAAACAGTTTGTATTAATCACCCTCATGGATATCTGTGAGACTGTTCCAGTTAAGATAAGGGTCCTAAGGAAAACAGCAGGTGGCAGGCCACGTCAGGGGGTCATCATGACTGTTTTGACCACCCAGTTCCTGAAATCTTGGTGTCCCTGCCAAACTTTGACGCAAATTGTGGTCTCGTGTAAACATACCAATCAGCCCCCTGTAACCATGCCTCTCGCTTCTGTACCAGTGCTTCTGCTCTAAAACCCTATAAAAACCCCAGTTTTTCCCCAAGGAGGCGCGCAAGGTCCTCCCGAGTGACCTTGCTGCCCCGGGTACCCGTGTATCAAAATAAAAGCCTCTTGCTGTTTGCATCCGAATGGACTCGTTGTTCTTTGGGAGGGGGTCTCTCTGACGGAAGATACCCTCCGGGGATCTTTCAGTGGGATTCCACATCCACCCTAGGGCCAGGGACATCTCCTATTTACCCCCACAGCTGTGCCCCTTGAATGCGTCCACTCCCAGTCCACGTTTCGCTGCTCCTACAGACACAGATACCTCGAGGCCTTTCAGAACAGAAAACAGAAAGTCGACGCAGACATAAATACTGCACAGAAACACAGAACTTGGCCAAGACAAAAGGGCTTATTCGAGGTTCAGATCCTCCAGCTTGGGACTCCTGGGAGGTCTTGGGGATCCCAGATGAGCCCCCAAGTATCTTATGCCCAAATTACAAGACCCCAAAAGACCACAACCAGGAGTCGAGTCCATTATAAAACACATGAGGATCTTTTTATTACAAGCCGAAGCTTGGGCTCACACACACTCACCACCGACGCAGTGAGAGCCAAGAGCCTCATGCTCAGGTTAGTTGGGTGATTTAAAGATTCCAGTCACTCCCACCATGCCCAAAGCAAGGGGATTCCTGCCTGGCAAGCATCTATTGGCCGAAACACAAAAGGGGATGTTGCATTTGGAATTGATTGGCTATAGGAAGCCCCCCAAGCCATTAATGGGCATTAAGGGTAGTTCTTCTCTGAAGGTGGCTGGACCTATCTCCATTTTCTGGCCTTAGTTCGGGCTTGAGCTTTAAACTTTAAAATATAGCCACTGATTTTTAATCCTTTGGTCTCTCAGGAACCATGCCTGCTTCCACAGGCCAGGCTGTTGCACTGATGCAGCTCCTGGCATCAAGCTTGACTCTCATGGGGTGGTGAAGGGCCTTAGAGGGAGGGATCAACCTCTTGGTGCGTGCACACAGGGCTGGTCAGCCAGAACGAAGAGATTAACCACCTATGTTAAAAATGGAGGAAGTCACACCCACACACTGCATTTGGATTCCATTTGAGTTTGTTTCTCTTAGCATACAAATAAATTTTTCAGTGATGATTGCAGTTTTGTATACTCTCTTTGGGAGAGTTCAGAAATGAAGAAACAGTTCAGAAATAGACAACCTGGACAGTGTGTGACTGTTCTCAATAATAACTTTCAATATTTTCCTCAGAAGCATTCTTCATTTTATAGTTTGTTTTTGACATTGGAAGAGCTTTAATATGTGTTAATTGCTGTAACAAATCACATCCCCATAAATTCATGCCTAAATTAGTCACAAATGGTTTTAATTTTCCTGTTTTTCCTTTTGGCCCTATACATCCCACCCATCTTGAACTTTGTTTTACCTGAGATAAACTTCCAATCCCTAGAAGTTGACATTTACTTCTTGAAGAAGCCAATCTGGATGCCTACTAAACCTTCAATTCCAATGTGAGTTATTTTTCTTTTTAGCTTAGGTCTCTGATCATTTATAGCAGTACACCAAAATATGTTTTGTGTTTTTTTGTGAATGTTTTTGTTTTACCATTTGAAGGAGTGCAGCATTGTTTTTAACAACAGGCATTAAATATTTCAATTGGATGAGTTTCCCTTATGCTTATGAGGAATGATTGAATTCAATTTGATGTTGGGGCCTGTGGGAGGCTCTTTGGGCATTTCGTTACAACAAAGGGTTACTTTGCCTATACCTTGTTGATCTGCTTTCGTTAGTCAATGCTGACCTTTCCCACAGCTGGGGCCTTCCTTTTGGATTATGTCAAAAAAAAAAAAAAAAAAACCAACAAAAATAGTTTCTAATGTTGTACCCGGTTTGCAAGACCTCAAAAGACCACTGACCACACCAGGAGTCAGAACTTGTCTGCAAAGGCAAAAAGCTGTTATTTCAGGCTTAAGCTCAGATTCCCAGCATGAACTGACACAGCAATCAGAGGTCAGGAGCCCCTAGCCAAGAAAGAAGCTGATTTTTATAGGGTTTTTAGTAAGGGGAAGGGGCTTCCAGACTTGGCAGTTACATGATTGGGTGGGATTTAGCAAGATCAGGCTTGTTACATAGTGGTTGGCTAAAGGCGAGTTGGAGAAATTATTTTGGCAACCACAAGGTCAACAGTCATTTTGACCTGTTTCCTGATTGAGTGGTGTCAGGGTGGGCACACTTTGTCTTCTGGAATGTTAAGGTTTCCTGCAAGTACAAATACATTTTTCAGGTTTTGGGAATGAGGGCTAAGTCAACTACAAGATAGAGGTTGGAGGCTATTACCAAAATGGAGTCTGTTGTGCTCATATTCTACACTAGGAACACCTTGCAGACAACCTCTCTTCAAATGGCCTTTCCACAATTAAAACATCTACCATTTTGATTTTTCCTAAGACTTTTAGAAATTACTTCTATCAGATTAGCATCATAAACATGAGATCCAATTATCAGCCGTATCTCTAATCCATTCCTCAATTGGTGCTGATCTTGCCTTTAAAGGTCTAATCACTCTTTTGCATTCTGAATTAGCGTTTCCAAAGATTCAATTAGTACTTTTCTGACTTCTGAATTTGATACTACTCTATTTACAGCTGAAGTCAATCTTTGCAAAAGAAAATCAGTGAAGGCTTCTTTTGGGTCTTGTATAATTTTAGTAAGTGACTCAGATCTTTTTCCTGATTCTTTACCCTTATCCCATGCATGTAGGTGACATAGTGCCAAGGTGTGACCATCAAATTCAAACTGCCTTTGTGGATCAGCATATTGACCCTCACCTAGCAACTGATCCTGGGAAATATCCATATCTCTGGCCTGATTTCATTGTTCTATCACCTCTACTTCCTTTTTCCACCACGATTGCCAGGGTAAGTGAGGACCAGGTTTTCCAATACTGCTGTTGCCAAATATTTCTAGTCTTGGTATAATCTGGTATAATCCTGTTCTGAGTTGCCCATGAATTTAGAATCTGCTTCACGATGGGCATGGTGGTACACACCTGTAACCCCAGCCCTCTGGGAAGCAGTGTGGATCACTGTGAGTTCGAGGCCAGCCTGGTCTACAAAGCAAGTCCAGGACAGCCAAGGCTCGAAGAGAAACCCTGTCATGAGAAAACAAAACAAAACAAACAAACAAACAAAAAAATAAATTAGAATCTGCTTCACATAGGATTAATGCAAACCATAGGAGACGTCTACTTCCTTATGTCTCTTCAAATCTAACATGTCTATAGGATTCCTGTTACAGTTATTTTTATAAAACTTTGTTTCTCAGGTTCTCTTATCACGGCTATCACACAAATAATTGAGACTCTTTTATATTTGTTTAATAATAAGATTCACAACACAATAACTGAGCAGTTCTTAATCTATTCTTAACCCTCTAAACTAATTTGGTTTCCTCCCAGCAAACATTCCAGAGATACTTGCACTTCGTAACTTCCTGCTCCAGCTTCTCCCTTCCCAGGACTCCAGGACATCTCTGGTGGCAGCAGTCCCTACTTCCTCTTCTAACTTCTTCCCAGGCTGGCAGGAAGTCCAGCCCTATTCTCTCCCCTGCTCAGTGATTAGCTGTAAGCTGTTTTATTGGCATAACAGGGACAATTGGAGAACTGATTTTACACAACATGGAGACAAGAGCATCTTAGAACAAGGATTGCTACCAGATATTGGGGGTATAGAAATCAGCATTTGAATTACACAATAACTTTATGCCTATAGATTCCATTTAACTTCATTATAATATTGGAGATGCCTATCATCTCCTGGTATATCTTGTATAGTAACTGGACCAACTAAGGTTGGTCTTCTAACAGTCATGGGTGGCCCCTTTCAGTTTTATTACGTGGTGGCATGGTAGGTTCTTGTCTAAAATCCTGGCTGTGTTTGAAATTTTTCCTTAATCTCGTTTTTGGTGTTTCTAAAGCTTGTCTAAATTCCTTTGTCTGTGAATATTTTTTTTTATTCTCCTTTATAAGTCTCTCTAATTTTCCTTTTATGACTTATATCTTATCAATCCGCTTTATCTTTTTGTGAATACAGAGAGTCATTATGGCTGTTAAAAATAAAGTATAAAATATCAAAATGATAATAGTCATAATTGGCATTGGGGCAATTTGAATAAATTCATTTAGCTTCTCATTTTCTGCTTCTAATTTTAAGCCAATTAGAGTAGCACTAAACAGGATTCTAAAGCCAAGCCTTCTATTATGGTACTTCCCATCCTTAACCCCTTGAGGACTGCCCACGTCTGACAGCTGCTCAGTTTGTCTGCAGCTGGAGTGATCTCTGTGTGGGGCTGTGCCACTTGTTAGAGCCAAAATGTTATATGGAAGAAAACCCCATTGTTTTCTATTATCAATAAACAATCAGGAGCCAGATATTGAGGTGATAACTTACTAGCTCAGAGAGGCAGAGGAAGCACCCGCTGACTTTCCTACTCAGCTCCCATCCCAGAAGAAAAAAGCCAAAAGCCAAAAAGTTTGCTAGCTCAGCTGACAGCCCAGGACAAAAAGGCATGCTAGTTAACTGACAGCCCAGAGGAAAAAGTCAAAAGCTCTTTCTTCTTTTCCATGCTGTCTTAAATACACCTCAACTCAAAGTCCCTCCTTTCTGTTTACTCCCCATTAGCGGTTCCTTGCTCCTCCTCTTAGCCTAGTGTTAACTTTATTATATCCTGTGTACTGAAAGCTCTTGAATTAAAGTGAGTACCAGGCCTGAACCACATTATAATCACCTGTTTACAATAAGCAGAAAGTTCTTGGATTACAGGTGTGTGTTAGGGCTGAATCATGCCAAACAAGAAACAGGCTTTCAGAGTTCACAATCTCAGGGTTCACAATGGGATCAAATATCCTGAAACAAGCTGTGTTCTCAAAACAAAAACAAAGACAAAACACAAAAACAACAACGACTACATCCAGAACAACTTAAAATGGCTAAATAGTCCAATATCACAGGCTGTTCCAGACCAGACTTCAAATAAGCCTGTATTTTCACTGCATTTAAAAACTGGAGAAAAGTTTTCTTAAGACAACTATTTTTCCAATTTCCTTGGGCTTCCAAAAGGGAAACTTTGCACCCCAAAAATGAAAAACAATTTTAAAAGAACATGATGCTCTCATTAATGAGAGGTGGATCCCAGGAGCTGGCTGATGTGTAGAATGAACACCAGAAATAACACAAAAGAAATCCAAGCTCAAACATTAGCCTCTGACCAATCTTTGAAGTTGTGCTAAATGCTAAAAAAAGAAAGAAAGAAAGAAAAAAACCCTGAAAACTGAATATAGACAGTCATAGGGAGAATGTCTCTGAAAGGAGGAAAGAATTAGAGATTAAAAATAAAATATTTCCTATGTTAAAAATGGAGAGAAACACAATGACATAATGCATCTTGATTCCATACAATTTTGTTTTGCTTAAGTATATAAATAATTATATTTTCAGTAACATTTATAATTTTATATATCCATTTTAAGAAAATCATAGAAGGCAGACCTAGATAAGAGACTGAAAAAATAATTGCTAAGTTACAAACAATAGAACAGAACTTAGACAGTCCTTTAAATCATGAAAAATTTTTAAATGAATCCAATCTAAAGTCCAAAGCACCACCATGTAACAAGACTGCAAAAAGGCAGTCTATATCTGTTAGAAAACCTAAAACGATTCTCTCAACCTTATTAAAGGAGTTAGACAAAGATGAGAGAAATACACAGGGTTATCAAGAATTCCCAAGGCAACATACAAAGATGCAGTATACTGAGTTAAGAGTACAGACAATACTTGGTGCCACTTTGGAGCAATGTCATACGATAGCTTATCTGTTTAACTTGGTAGAGTTTGAAAACTTAAAATAGGTGCATCATATTTTACTGGCACAAATTCAGAATTCCAATGCGCTTAAGTTCTGAAAAAAAAATGATTCAAGAGAATAACACATTTATTAGAAGGGATGCCTATTAATGTTATAGAGATTTTTGGGTGATTGTTCAGGCAACAAACTGTTAATTTTTATTTGTTGGAAGCTTCTAACATGCACTTCCTATTTACTCCAGTAACTAATTTTATTCCTTCTCAAGTCTCTGGTGGGGTTGAAGACCAAATAGTTATAGTTCCACAATTAAGCTTAAGTTGTTTAGTATTTAAGAAAATATTTTCATATAGGTAATACCAATAAGAATAAAAGTTAATTTAGGTATAGAACTCTAAACTTGTCAAGATAGGCTAGTCAGATACTTTCTCCCAAGTTGCCAAATACACATGGACTAGACATTGCACATGTAAATCTTACCTATTAGTTTTCATAATTTTTATAATAATTATTGTATTAAAAGAAAAGGAGCCTTTTATTGGACTTAAAGGGGGAAATGTTGGTATAATATTCTTGTGAATGAATATAATGCTGATTTCTCTACCCCACCATCTGGTTTCAATCTAGACATTGCATTGTGATGTTTATTCTAAGCATCACCTGTCTCAAGTTTGTGTAAACATGCCACCATTTGTTCTCTGTATTTTCAATAAATCAACCAGCCAATGCTATGCAATGGAGAGAATAGGGTGGGAAATCCTGATCCAGAGGGGAGGAGAGAGAAGGAATAGGAGGAGAACAGAGTTCAGCAGGAGAGGAACTGAAATCACAGGGAGAGATGAACTGGACCTAAGATATGACTAAAAGCAAGTATAAAGTTGCAAATTCTAAATGAGTGGGCCTGGAAGTTTAGGATGGAGTAACTATTGCCCAGCATTGTGCTCTAGGCTATTTAAATAAATCCTGGTCTCCGTGTGGTGATTTGGGTGTACAGCTGGTTTAGGAATAACCACTGTTTAACTAAATCAATAGTAGATATTAATATTCAACAACAGGCTGATTAGGGTCAATGGGCCTTTAGGGGATTACCAAACTCAGTCAAATCAGGATACCAGCTGTCTAGTCCAAAGGCCAACACCAAGCAGCAACAGGAATCAGCATGACAAGTCAGCTAAAGCCACAAGACTCAGTTGGATTGCCTAGAGAAGTTCTCTGCAACATTTCTCTCTGTGAAGTCAAGTGGCGAAGCATGAAGATCAGCACAACCATGTTGATCCAAAAAGTAATGCTTCACTGTGTGCTGGGGCTCTGTATCTCCTCTCCTTAGAGCCTACCCATTGTTAGTATAATGTTCTTGTGGAATGTATACAATTAACCCTTGTTCATTCAAATGCTTATTTCTCTACCCCACTATCTGGTTTCCATCCAGACATTGCACTGTGATGCTCATTAAAGCATCACCTGTCTCAATTTGTGTAACCATGCTGCCATTTGTTCTCTATATTGCCAATAAAAACAACCAGCCAATGCTCAGTCATGGAGAGAATAAGGTGGACCATCTTGGTCCAGAGGGGAGGAGTGGAAGGAGAGATCTGAGAGGAGAGGACCGGAAAACATCAGAAGTGAACAAGATCTAAGATATGACTAAAAAGCAAGCATAATGTGGAAAATCTGAATGGGAAGAAGCTATGTGAGCTTGGAGGTTTAGGACTGAGTAATTATTGCCCAGTATTGTGTTCTAGATTAATTAAATAAATCCTAGTCTCTGTGTGGTGATTTGGGTATACAGCTGGTTTAGGAATTACCGCTGTTTAACTAAAAGATAAATGAATAATAAATATTAGTAATCATCAACAACCTATGGATGTTCTCAGCTGGCCTAGGGATACGTACCTTTTGTGGTCAATTTTTTTAATTAAATTTTTATTTTTTTTATATTAATTACAGTTTATTCACTTTTATCCCAGCTGTAGCTCCTCCTCTTCCATCTGAGCCTAGCTTATCAGGTCTCATCAGGACAGGCTGCATTGTCCTCCTCTGTGGCCTGGTAAGGGTGCTCCCCACGGGGGGTGGGGGGTGATCAGAGAGCCAGCCACTGAGTTCATGTCAGAGATAGTCCCTGTTCCCAGTACTAGGGAAACCCACTTGGAAACTGAGCTGCCATGGGCTACATCTGAGCAAGGGTTCTAGGTTATCTCCATGAATGGTCCTTGGTTGGAGTATCAGTCTCAGAAAAAAAACCCCTGTGCCCAGATATTTTGGTTTTATTGCTCTCTTTGTGGAGCTCCTGTCCTCTCCAGATCTTCCCCTTCTTTTGTAAGATTCCCTACACTCTGCCCAAAGTTTGGTTATGAGTCTCAGCATCTGCTTTGATGCACTGCTGGGTAGAGTCTTTCAGAGACCCTCTGTGGTAGACCCCTGTCCTGTTTCCTGTTTTCTCCTTCTTCCAATGTCCATCCTGTTTGTCTTTCTGAGTGAGGACTGATAATCTTACCCAGGGTCCTCCTTCTTGCTTAGCTTCTTTAGGTGTACAGATTTTAGTATGTTTGTCCTATATTATACGTCTAGTATCCACTTATAAAGTGAGTATATACCATGTGTGTCTTTCTGCTTCTGGGATACCTCACTCAGGATGATCTTTTCTAGTTCCTACCATTTGCCTGCAAATTTCCTGATTTCCTTGTTTTTAATTGCTGAGTAGTATTCCATTGTGTAAATGTACCACAATTTCTGTATCCATTCCTCAATTGAAGGACATCTGGATTGTTTCTAGATTCTGGCTTTTACAAATAAAGCTGGTACGAACATGGTTGAGCAAATGTCCTTGAGCATATTTTGGATATATGTCTAGGAGAGGTATAGCTGGATCTTGAGGAAGTGCTATTCCTAATTGTCTGAGAAAGCACCAGATTGATTTCCAAAGTGGTTGTACAAGTTTACATTCCCACAAGCATTCCCCTTTCTCCATATCATCTCCAGCATGTATTGTCACTTGAGTTTTTGATCTTAGCCATTTTGATGGATGTAAGGTGAAATCTGAGTCATTTTTTATTTGTATCTCAGTGATGACTAAGGACGTTGAAAATTTCTTTAAGTGTTTCTCTACCATTCTATATTCTTCTACAGATAATTCTCTCTTTAGCTCTGTACCTTATTTTTAAATTGGATTACTTGATTTGTTGCTTTTTAACCTTTTTAGTTCTTTATATATTCTGGATATTAACCCTCTGTCAGATAGAGGGTCGGTGATATGGTCAATTTTTTAATTGATTAGTTTTGTAACCCAAATAAATAGGTGAATCTCCTCTTTGTATTTTTTTCTGGAGCAATCTGTAACCCCCAACTTGGCACAATTCTTTGTGTTTCCTTAAACATTCTTTTTCCTAAGTATCTGTGTCAGAATCAGCCAACAAAATATCATCCATGTAATGATATTTGATAGATTGAGGAAATTGCCTACTAATTATTTCTAATGGTTCTCACACAAAATATTGGCATAAAGTTGGACTATTTAACATTTCCTGTGAAAGTACCTACAATGTTGGTATAATGTTCTTTTAAAATGTATACACCTTACTATTGTTCATTCAAATACTGATTTCTCCCCCACCCCAACGCTCTGGTTTCAATCAGGATATTGCATTGTGATACTCATTCTAAGCATCCTGTCTCAACTCTTGTGTAAACAGGAACAAAATAAAAGCAACTAGACACAATGTTGAGCAGGGAGGAGCCAGAGGACAGGAAAGAGGGGAGGAGCAGAAGGCAGGAGATGAGTGGGAGGAGAAGGGTGAGAGGAGAGCTAGGAGATTAGAGCTGGAGGAGAGATCTTGGAGGAGGTGGAGCATGAACCAGACTTAGATTTTACAAAAAACAAGTATAATGTGGGATATCTAAATGTTAGGAAACTGAGGGCTTGGAGGTTTAGGAGGGAGTAAATATTGCCCAGCATTGTGTTCTAGGTTAACTAAAAACCCAGTCTCTGTGTGGTGATTTGGTTATACAGCTGTTTAATATTAACAGCAAGCTTTACTAGAAGATAAACCAATAGTAAATATTAATACAACTTACAACACTACAAGTTATAATTTTTTATTGGATCACTATTGTTCAAATTAGGTACTTGAAAGTAAAATCTTCCCTATCCTGCATATACAAGGGTATTGTGAAAAAGCAATCTTTCAAGTCAATTATTATTATAGGCCATAATCTAGGTAACAAAAAAAGGTAAAAGAAGTCCAGGCTGTAAAATACCCATTTGTTGAATTACTCTGTTGACTGATCTTAAATTTATCATCCTCCATTTTCCTGATTTCTTTCTGTCTTTTTCTTTTTCCCTCCCTCCCTCCCTCCCTCCTCTCTCTCTCTCTGTCTTTCTTTCTTTCAACAAACACAGGGGAATTCCATGGGCCGGTAGACTTTTCTATATGCTGAGTCTCCAGCTGCTCTTGTACCAGTTGTTCAAGTGCCTGTAATTTTCTTTTGTTATGGGCCACTGCCCTTGCCACACAGGTCAGGGGCAAGGCTGTTGGTATTCCAGCAGTGGCTCCTATCATAAATTTGGAAACCAGTTCCTGTGGTGTCTTGTGTTTGGACAACGGGCACAGCTTGTGCTTGTTCTCAATCACCCGTATGAATACCTTCTCCAGGAACATCTACCATATCATCCCCAATTTCCTCATCTTCTGACCCTGGGGTTACAGGAATACAAATTTTAGTACCTCACTGTTGTCAAAGATCCTTTCCCTATAAATTTATGAGTATGTCTGCCACATATGTTCTCAACTTCCCTATTTGCCCTTCTGGTCCCACACATTTAATATATTGGACACTTTGTCTTATTTGTGATAATTTACCAGTTATAAACTATAAAGTGTATAAACCTTCTGAAGTGGCCAATCTTGATTCTAAGACTTTTGGGAAAGTATGCTGACATCAGCTCCAGTATCCACCAAACCTTCTATTTCAACACTAGTCATTTGTACCATTCATTTCGGTCTATGATGGTTAACCACTGTTTGCTAGAACGCATATTTTCCAGTACTCCCCAAAGCCCTTGCTCTTTCTACTGTGTCGCGCGCGGCCTTTGCCGATAAGGACGACGCAACAACCGAGGATTTCTTCAGCGGCAAGTTTATTTTACAGCTCTTTCTTGCAGATGGTGAAGGACCCAAACCCCTGGCAGCGCCCCGTTTAAATAGCCAGCAAGGCGACCTGTCCGTCTGTAAGTGGTGCTCTGCTCGAGTCCTCATCAGTATATGGCTGGCAATTGGATTGCAGCCTAAACCCTCATCAACATAAAGCTGCGCATGCGCAAAGCGCAGGGCAATGCTGACAAGAAGCGCGAAAATGCTGGCAAGAAGAACCAGGAAGCAGGAAGCCGGCGCCATCTCGTAATGGCGGGGAGCGGCTCCCGACATCTCCCCCTTTTATATATATTAAAGGCCATCTCAATCAGAAAAATAACACACCATGAGGTTACCGATCAGCCTGCTGAGCCAACAGCATCAGCGATCAAGGAGTTTACACAGTGTAAGAGACCCTCTGCACCTTGAGTCCCGTGCAATGGGAACCTGAGCCCTGGGAGGTGCAGAAGTCTGTCTTGAACAGCATCCTGGTGCAATGGGAACCTGTGCCCGTCAGGAGTGCTACAAGTTCAGACAGTGTCTCAACGATTGAGCATGTTAAGCCAAACTTGGGGAGATGCTCCCTGCTCTACAGCCAACATAGCCTGCACCATGGCCACATTTTTAAGATGTTGTTGTCTCTTAAATCGGCAGAGCAGCCAAAAACAGAGGAACAAACCTGCGAGAAACATCACTCCAAACATGCCCACACCAACCCATTCCTTAAAATAGGAGAGGGCGGAGGACATCCAATCAAACATTCCTTGAGTAAATGAAACATCTAGGCGAGTGGAATTAATCTGCACAATGGCTAGGCGTAATTTTCTCATTAGCTCATCAAATTCAGTAGACCAACTAAATTGCAGCAAGCGAGATAATTCTATGGATAAGTTTGCAGCCTTAGTAAAATTATTATATTGAACAGAAGTTACACAAATTCCGGGTAATTTAACCTCACATCCCAACTGAGCCAGCTGCCACAAAATCTCTAGCTGTTCTTGAACTAAATCAATACGTTGATTAACTATCATTAATCCTCCTTTCAACTGACTGTTCATGGAAGCCTGTATATCTATCGCTTCACTAACTGATGCTGACAAATTATTGAGGGTTTGAGCCGTGGCAACCTGGCCATTTAATGCTAAGGCTGATACAGTCAGGGAGGCTCCAACCACCGCAGTGGCTATAATAGCCACTATTGCTGCGGTGATACCAAAATCACGCTTTTGACGAAATAGAGCCAAAGAACTACTAGTCCTCACTGGAATAGGTAGAAAACGGGGCATGCGGGCTATAATAGCCAAATCAAATTCACTAGCATTCCAGCACAAAGTATAAAAACATCCACTAGTATTACAAACCATCCAAACAAATGGAGGCCAAACACAAACTGGGGTGGGCACCACCGATTTTGTCTTATAAATTTTTGCTATGGTCATATTGTCCTCATGTATATCGGCAACAACTATTGCTCCACCCAGAATGGTGATCATAGGTGAGAGATCTGAACAACTGCCACCGATACCACACAACAACCAAGTGTCAAAAGGATTGACACCATGGTAATCCCAGGAATTTAATTCGGTGTAGTCACCATGTCCTTCCATCGGTGAAAAAGAAAAATGTCCACTCTTGAGCAAACGTGCTCCACGGCTTTGACAGCCTGTCCATGGGAAAATGGTTGAAGAGTCCCCCTGCCGGCCAATGCAGAACGGGGCATACTGAGATTGATGCGTTGGAGTGCAGGCTACACTTGTTGAACCGCATGCTGGCCACCATCCAAAAAGGATCGTAGCATTAGCCGTAGATGTTTCCTCTAGCTTGGCAAAGGAAAAATTTCCTAACTTTATGCACGGATCAGCACGAGTCTGGTTGGTTGTAAAACAAAGACTGCCGTCATTTGGCTGGGTGTTATTGTCCGGTATTGGGGCTATGTCTTGAGACATTGGCAAATATGGTAGCCCAATGGAGTCATTGGTGGTAAAGAAACGGGGGAAGACTTGTGCATCATACATGACTGGCATTGGTCGTGGGAATGTTGATAGGATCCCCCAGCGGATCTCCTGGGTCTCCACCTCCAGGTTCATCTGCACTCCGCTCAAGATCAGGATCAGGGTTAAAATCAGGCTCATCTTGCTTGACCACTCTGGTCAGCCGCGCTGGAACCCAAATCGGATTTTCTTGATCCTGCGGAAAAACACAAACAGCTCCCCTGGATCTTATTAAAATAGGATCCAGTCCTTTCCATTGATTATCAAGAACATCCTTCCATTTCACTGTTTCATTTGATGTTCTATGACTGACATGTCTGTCTGCAGCAGACCGTCCTTCAGAATCCAAAGTTAAAAAATTTATAGTGAATAGAACAAGGGAAATCTTAGTCTTAGGTCCCATAGCAGTGGGGCCTATTCCCCCTTTTTGTTTTTGGAGAATCATCTTTATGGTAGAATGAGCTCGTTCCACCACACCTTGCCCTCTAGGGTTGTAGGGTAGGCCGGTGATATGGCGAACACTCATCTTCAAACAAAACTGTTGAAAAGTTTTTGATGTATATGCAGGCCCATTATCAGTTTTAATCTGTATGGGCTTGCCCCAGGCAGCCCACGCTTCTAAGCAGTGGGTTATAACATGTGCAACCTTTTCTCCCGGGAGAGGAGTAGCATGAACTATTCCTGAGCAGGTGTCAATAGAAACATGGACATATTTTAACTTTCCAAAGGTTGGGATATGAGTTACGTCCATTTGCCAAATATGAAGCGGTTGCAATCCTCTAGGATTAACCCCCACTACGGGTGGTGATCTGAAGTCTGCACAGTTATTACACTTCAAGACAATATCCCGGGCCAAGGCCCGGGGTATCCCAAATTTCCATCTAAGAGTGTTAGCATTTACATGGTAGAGATCATGGAAGGCTGTAGCCTCCTGTAGAGGGTCTTTGCAGACAAAAATCTGCTTAGTAGCCTTGTCTGCCAAGGCATTAGCTTCTGCCATGGGTCCAGGCAGCAGAGTATGAGCTCTCATGTGTTGAATGAAGAAAGGAGCTGTTCTGTGCCTAATAGACTGTTGTATATCAGTAAAAACCTGTACCACTTGACTTTTACTATTAATAAACCCTACTGTCTCTAGTATCTGGACTGCACGCACCACATAATGGGAGTCCGAAACTATATTCAAGGGCTCTGAAAATCTCTTCAGAACCTCAGCAACAATGGCACATTCCACTAATTGAGGGGAGGTATAAGGAAAAACCTTCTGAACCGTCTGTCCATTAACCACAAAGCTTCCAAGCCCAGTACTGGACCCATCAGTGAAAACATCAATAGCTCCATCAATGGGCTGATTTCTAGTGATTTTTGGAAAGATAAAAGCATGGTTTGTCACAAACTGAAGTAAGGGATGTTTAGGATAACGATTATCTATTTTTCCTGAATATGAACATTTTAAAATAGCCCATATATCAATGGTAGAACATAGCACTTGTACTTGATAACTAGTATATGGAGTAATAATTAATTGTGGCTCCATGCCAAAATGAGTAATTGCTAGTTGAAGTCCCTTAATGGCCAATTCGGCCACGCGAGTGGGGTAATGACTCAGAATTTGACCAGGGGACGCTTGTAAATGAACCCAGAGCAAGGGACCATCTTGCCATAACACAGCTGTGGGCTGTTGAGGGGATGGAATAACACACAGCTGAAATGGTTGAGCTATATCAAAGCGAGTCAGGAAGGCTTTATTCAATCTTTCTTCAACCAATTGTAATGCTTTAGAAGCTTCTGGGGTAAGCTGCCTGGGCGAAGTAATGGCAGCATCGCCCTCCAAAACAGCAAACAGGGGTCTGAGCTCAGCTGTTGTCAGACTTAATGAGGGTCGAATCCAATTAATATCCCCCATCAATTTCTGATAATCATTAAGGGTGCGTAACCCATCTCTTCTGATAGTAAGTTTTTGAGGTGTAACACTTGTAGGAGTAATAATTGACCCAAGAAACTGCCCAACTTTTCCCTCTTGTACTTTCTCAGAAGCCATATGAAGCCCTCTCTGTGAAAGAGAGGAGGATAAAAAAGAAAAGGCTTGAGACAATAGAGTTTTATCATGATGACACAAAAGAATATCATCCATATAATGACAAATCCTTATTTTTGGATATTTTTTACGTACTGGTTGGATTGCTGAATCAACATATAGTTGGCACATTGTAGGGCTATTAGCCATGCCCTGTGGCAACACTTTCCACTGATAGCGTTGATCTGGTTCTTCATGATTAACACTAGGGAGAGTAAAGGCAAAACGCCTTCTGTCTACTTTATTCAGGGGTATGGAGAAAAAACAGTCCTTAATATCTATTATAATCATCTCCCAAAATTTTGGCAAGGCTGAAAGTAGTGGTAGTCCTCTTTGTACCGAGCCCATAAGCTGCATCTGCGAATTAATGGCTCGGAGGTCATGGAGTAACCTCCACTTCCCTGACCTTTTCTTAATAACAAAAATAGGAGTATTCCAAGGGGATACAGACCTTTCTACATGGCCAGCGAGCAGCTGCTCCTCCACTAACGCCCTACCTGCTGCCAGCTTCTCAGAGGTAAGTGGCCATTGAGGAACCCACACCGGGTCCTCTGTAACCCAAGGTATGGGAATCGACTCCTCAATGGCCCCTAAGAAAAACCCAGCCCAGCTTTCCCCTGCCTTTTTTCCACTGGCACTGGGCTGGTCCTTCCTTGTAGATTTTTTCCCAAGTCTCTTCCTGGAACACATCCCATATCTTTCATCATTTTTTGACTCTGTACAGAATATTCATTAGTAAGCCTGAAATCCATCTGTTTTAAGACATCTCTACCCCAAAGATTAATGGGGAGCGGCAAAACATATGGTGTAAATGTGCCACGATGTCCCTCGGGATCCTCCCAGTGCAATGTTGCTGCACTCACCGAGGGAGTTTCCTCGTATCCCAGACCCTGTAAAGACTGGGAAGATTGGTTGAGAGGCCACTCAGTAGGCCACCAGGAGGTGGAAATGATGCTAGTATCAGCACCAGTATCTAATAACCCTTTGAATTCTTTGCCATTAACCTTTAAAACCATCATGGGTCGTTGGTCTAGTTGTAAAGACAAAAAGGTATGTTGTCCACCCGAGGAGCCAAATGCCTTTTCTCCTCGGGCCTCTTCTTTTCCAGGAAATAACTGATGGAGACTTGGCAAGACCAGCAATTGCGCTATTCGATCTCCTGGGGAAATAGCACTGATACCTCTTGGGGAAGAGCATAACACTCTAATTTGTCCTTCAAAATCCTGATCTAATACCCCAGGATGTACTATCAGCCCTTTCAAAGCAGTAGATGACCGTCCCACTATGAGCCCTACCGAGTCTGGTGGCAGCGGCCCGGCTAAATCGACTGGGATCGGTTGACAACCCATTAGAGGGGTTAATACTGCTCTGGTGGTGGCACAGAGGTCCAGTCCTGCTGATCCGCTAGTTGCCCTTCGGATCGCGGTGCTCTCACAAACTCTCTGGACTGGGGTGCCTCGCGACCGATCGCCACATATATTTTCGGGCCCTGAGGGCGAGGGCCCTTCTTCCCGTTTTTTGACTGTCCCGTTTCATCTGATCTTTCCGGAAGCGGTCTCCCATATATGTCTTTGATGGATCTACACTCATTAGCCCAATGCTTCCCTTTCTTACATCGGGGGCAAGTCTCTGGTTGTTTGTCTTGCTTTTCTCTCACAGGGTTGTCTGGAGCCCTGCACTGCCTCTTAAGGTGGCCCATCTTCCCACATTTAAAACATTTCATGCCGGCCGCCTTCTGTGCAGATAAAACGGCTGCTGCTATCCCGGCATTCGTCAACGGGCCTCCAACTTCCCTGCAAGCCTTCATCCAGGCATTCAGCCCTTTTCCTTTCCATGGTGTAATAGCGTTCCTGCATTCACGGGTGCACTGCTCATAAATCAGCTGCTCCACAAATGGTAAGGCAGCCTCTGCGTCCTCAAAGATACGCCCTGCTGCCTCCATCATACGGGCAACGAAGTCCGAGAAAGGCTCTGTCGCTCCCTGAATAATCTTTGTAAGATTCCCTGTTACTTGCCCCTTATTAGGGAGACTTTTCCAAGCTCTTACTGCTGCTTTGTTTATTTGTTGATACACCTCCACTGGAAGCATGTGCTGATTAGCCCTCCACTGTCCCTGGCCGGTAAGCATATCGTAGCTCCATTGTGGCCTCTGATTTGCTATATTCTGATTAGCTTGAGCTGAGCACAGCTCGTGAAAGATGGACTTCCAGTCTAAATATTGCCCCAGAGTCAGACAGGCTCTTACAGTATTGTGCCAATCGTCTGGAGTCATGGCATTGTCAGCCAGTCTTTCTATCAGCGCCACTGTAAAGGAGGCACTGACGCCATATGTCTGGACTGCTTCTGCTAATGCCTTCAACTGTTTAAGATCTAAAGGAGAATGATGTCTATTATTCTGAGCGTCCTCCCAGATTGGGAACACGGTTTTAATCCGCTTCCTCTCTTTTTCTGATATCAGGGAAAATTTTGTCTCTGCAGATTTGGGTTTTTCAGTGGCTGACTTCCGCATGGAGAACCCGGAAGTGCCAGCAAAGGCCACATATGGTGGCGGATCAGGGCGGTAACGCCCTTCCTCATATTTAGCTGCTTCCTCATCCAACTCTGCCTGCTCCTCAGGGTCAAGCCCTGACCCCTCATCAGTTTGTTGATTCTCAGAAGAGCTGTTTTCGCTCTCTGTAGACTCCGGCTCGCTCTATGACGAGGCGACTTTCAAATTCTGAAACTCCGCTAAACTAGGATATAGCGGGGCACCACTCTTCTTTTCCTTGCTACCAGTCTGTTCTGGTTTCTTTGACTTCTTAACTAGCTTTCGCGCCTTCGGCGCTCTAGCCTTATCTTCTTTGGTCCCATCCTTAGGGGATTTACCGGTCTTAATTCCCTTTTCTGCTTCGGATAGACTGTCTTGGTGATCTGCCAACACCCTCTGCCCTTCTTTCACTTTGTCTTTGCATTTCTCATCTTTCAAACATGATTTAATCAACTTGTAGATAGGAAAAGTCCCTGGCCTCAATGTTCCCTTCTCTTTCTCTTCTTCTAAGTCATGGCCTAACTTGTCCCAACAACCTGTAGTCAGGTCGCCCGATATTTGAAACCACGGAGCCACCCGATCCACTTCCTTAATAAAATTACGGAGCACATACCTCGAAATTTTCAAATCCTTCTCCTTAAGTAATACGTGCACCGCTTCTAAAAACGGCTTTACTGGATGATTTCCCATGCTTCCTTTATCTACAGGAGTGGGAAGGACGGCTCAGTTATTTACCTGAGGCTTACAATCCGTTTGTATCACAAGGTGGAGAAACACACACTTTATCTCCTTTCCCGCAATTAAGGCACAGACAGCAAAACAAAATGTAAATGGAACAGCAGGCAACAAACAATCCGCCCCACATCCAATCAATCATACCTTGCAGAAAAGTACCGCGGTTCTCACGCCACTGACTTTGAATCCTTACTCGACGAGCAGTCGGGGTCCTTCGAAGCGATCCTCCACTCCGGAGTTCGGCGGCTCCCGGGTTTCGGCACCACTTGTCGCGCGCGGCCTTTGCCGATAAGGACGACGCAACAACCGAGGATTTCTTCAGCGGCAAGTTTATTTTACAGCTCTTTCTTGCAGATGGTGAAGGACCCAAACCCCTGGCAGCGCCCCGTTTAAATAGCCAGCAAGGCGACCTGTCCGTCTGTAAGTGGTGCTCTGCTCGAGTCCTCATCAGTATATGGCTGGCAATTGGATTGCAGCCTAAACCCTCATCAACATAAAGCTGCGCATGCGCAAAGCGCAGGGCAATGCTGACAAGAAGCGCGAAAATGCTGGCAAGAAGAACCAGGAAGCAGGAAGCCGGCGCCATCTCGTAATGGCGGGGAGCGGCTCCCGACACTACTGGAGTGGCCTTGCCCTTAAAATAGACTCTTTAAAACATTTTAAGTCTAGCATGCCTATTGGATGCTAGATCTCATCATAAGCCTCACCACCATCATTAGTAGGCACCTGTTGCACAAAGACTTGAAAGCTGATGGCACCTGTACAGGCCTAGCCAACCTCTCTGGGGGTGTACTTGGCTCAACAGTAACCAATACAGCCTCCTGCTCTTCCTGCCCCCTTGCCTCCCAGAGGTGCTCTGGGCACCAAGTACCGATAGTACATGGAGCAGGGTGGGGCAGCAAACTCTCTAGGTGCATAGCCAGCTCTGCAATGCTTTCCAACACCAGAGAACTGAGTGAACCTTCTGAGTTTTCAATCTTTTTCAAAACAGTATATATGAAGACCACAAAGCAAAACCAGGAAAACCCCCCAGGGAGCAACACATGCAACCACCCAGTAGCAAAAGCCACTATTTTGCAAATCTCCTTAAACAACATTGTCAACCCATCCAACCCTGACAATTCCTCCACTACATTAGAAGTTACCCATTGGGCCCAAGCCATGGCTGGGCACTCACTGTAGGCTTAGATTTTTCACTAAACCTACCTTATTTAGGGTTCTTAAACATCTTTACCTTCCATCACCCACCTTAGGTAGGACATTAGTAGGGAAAGGGCTGTAGACACTTTCATCTACTTCCTGCTGATTAGGGTTGATGGGCCTTTAGGGAATTACCAAACTCATTTGGCAGGATACCTGCAGTCTAGTTCAAAGGCCAACACCAAATAACAACACGATTCAGCGTGACAAGTCAGCAAAAGCCACAAAACTCAGTTGGATTGCCCCAAGCAGTTCTCTGCAACATTTCTTTCTGTGAAGTCATGTGTTAAGCACAAAGATCAGCACAGCCATGTCGATCCAAAAAGCAATGTATCTCCTCTCCTCAGAGTCCACACATGGATAATCTCAGCTGGCTAAAGCCACGCCCCTAGCACAAGAGAGCTCACAGCAAAACATGTGTCCTCTCACAAGCCAGCCTCCAGCAAAACATCACATGACAAAATTGAGTATTTAAAGAAATCAGAAACTTCCACTTCTGTTGGTATAATGTTCTTGTGGAATGTATATAATTTACCCTTGTTCATTCACGTCATGATTTCTCTCCCCCACTGTCTGTTTTCAATCCTGACATTGCATTGTGATGTTTATTCTAAGCATCACCTGTCTCCAGTTTGTGTAAACATGCCACCATCTTTCTCTGTATTGCCAATTATACAACCAGCCAATGCTGAGCAATGGAGAGAATAGGGTGGGACATCCTGGTCTGGAGGGGAGGAGAAAGAAGCGAGTGGAAGGAGGTTCTGAGAAGAGAGATCTGAGAGGACCTAGAAAAAACAGGAGAGATGAACCGGAACTAAGATATGACTAAAGGCAAGTATAATGTGAGGAATCTGAATGGGAAGAAGCTATGTGGGCTTGGAGGTTTAGGATGGAGTAATTATTGCCCAGCATTGTGCTCGAGGTTAATTAAGTAAATCCTACTCTCTGAGTAGTGATTTGGGTATACAGCTGGTTTAGGAATAACTGCTGTTTAACTAAACGATAAATCAGTATTTAATATTAATAATCATCAACACACTTCAGTTTTTGGTCTTTTAGTGGATGATGGATGTTTGGCATCATTTAAGGGGAGTTGGTCAAAGTCATTAATGGTCTCGGTCAGGGAGGAAACTAAGGGAGGTTGGACTCTTTCATACATTCTTTTTCTTTCCTCTATCTTACTTTCTCTCCATCTAGTGTTAGGGGAGAAAGGGGGAAGGGAAAAAGGGATGAAAAGAAAGAAGTGGGATATAGGAATAATAGGATAATTAAAAAATGTGAGTTAGCGACCTTCGGGGCCGCCCTCATCCAGCCCTCACTGCCCCTACACGTTTCACCTGACTCGGCTGCAGGCTGAGGAGACACAAGGGCACCGGCCGTCGCAGGAGCTAGATCCTCGCTCAGGGACTTCTGCACCATGCTGTCCGAAAAGACCTTCAAGCAGCGCCCGAGCTTCGAACAAAGAGTGGAGGATGTCCGGCTGATCACCCCAGCCGGGGTGGGAGCAGCACCCCACCAAGATCCCGGTGATAACAGAGCGATTCAAGGGTGAGACGCTGCTGCCAGTCCTGCACAAAACCCAAGTTCCTGGTACCTGATCACGTGAACATGAGCGAGCGCATCAGGATAATTAGAAGGCGCTTGCCGCTCAATACCAATCCTGGTTCCTCCTGGTGAACGGGCACAGCATGGTGGGTGTGTCCACGCCCATGAAGACGGCTTCCTGTACGTGGTGTATGGCTCCCAGGAGATATCCGACAGTCCTGGCTGTCTAAGACTAGAACAATGCCTAATGTTTGTTAAGCCCTTACCAAGGAAAAAAGGGACATTACCAGCGGAAGCTGGTCAGCTCACCTAGGGTGTTAGGAACTGTTTATCAGCCAGAAACTGAGCTCCATGCAAGTGCATTCATCTAAACTAGGCTATCTGTGTTCAAACTTTAGAAGTTTAAAAATAAAATACTTTGCATCCTAAAAAAAAAAAGAAAAGAAAAGAAAGAAATGTAAGTTAGTCAATCAGTCTTAAGGTTTGTGTTAGATACTAATGTAGTTAATTATAGATAAAAGTTTCCTAGGTTGACTAGATAGTAAATAGCTAGAAACAAGCAATGTTTGCCTATTCAGATATACTGTAGATAGATGACCTTCAAAAACATCAGAGATCTACAGAATATGGCATTTAAAGATGCTTTACTAATAAAAGGCCTTTTGGAAAATGAGACATTTGCCAAATCAAGGCAGACAGTCCTTCATAATTCCTGCTCCACAAAAAAAAAGTCTGTAAGATATTTTGGGCCAGAATCTCAAGTAATTGTCCAGGTAGCCTGCTGTCTCTGTAATTTCTATCTCTTTGGAAGCTGCTTTTTTTTTAATTTCCTGTTTACTCAGGTCATGTTTATCCTTCTCAGGTCTATGGTGGCGTTGAAGACTAGATAGTTATAGTCTCACATTAAGCTTAAGTTGTTTAGGATTTAAGAAGATGTTTTAAGTTCTAAAAAGATATTTAGAGGTTGAGTAATGCACATTATGATAGGAAATAACTTAGGCACAGAACTCTGGACTCACATATATATTATATATATATATATATATATATATATATATATAATATCTCTATCTATCTATCTATCTACCTATCTATCTATCGTATATATAGTATAGATTACTTTCTCCGTGATTGCCAAATGCATATGGACTGGCCATTGTGAGTATAATTCTTACCTGATAGGGTTTATTATTATTATTATTATTATTATTGTTTTTTTTTTCAAAACAGGGTTTCTCTGTGTGGCCTAGGCTGTACTGGACTAACTTTGTAGACCAGGCTGGCCTTGAACTCAC
This sequence comes from Psammomys obesus, assembly GCF_907164565.1. Classification (NCBI taxonomy): domain Eukaryota; kingdom Metazoa; phylum Chordata; class Mammalia; order Rodentia; family Muridae; genus Psammomys; species Psammomys obesus. The sequence goes on along the minus strand of NW_026587382.1, from coordinate 2,769,973 downwards.
AGCAATCACCTGCCTCTGCCTCACAGAGTGCTGGGGTTAAAGATTATTGTAGATAATCTATTGATAATAGAGAAAGAGTCTTTTATTAGACTACCTGGGGAAGATGTAGGGATAATTTCTTGTGTTCTGTGGGGCAACATCACCTGACATTAAAAATCTGTTGTCCAATAAACTGAGGCAGGATTAGAAGGCAGGACTTCTGCAACTGAGAGAGGAAATCTGGGATGGAGTGGGGAGGGGGAAGACCCACTGTGGAGACATGAAGGAAGCCATATGTATGAAAGATAGGAAAAGTAACCAGCCATGTAGATGAAGTTAGGTTAGTTCAAATGGGGTAAGAAGTTACAAGGTAGTCAGGGAAAAAGCCAAAGCTTAAAACCTAGGCTTCTTAATAGATAATAAGCTTCAGAGTAATTTTTGGGAGCTGAGGTGCAGGTGGAAAAGCCCACCACTACAGTGCAGAGGTCAGCAGAGGGACTCAGGGAGCATTCCCCAAGGCCTGAATTGTAATTATTATTTTCCCATGCTGAGAAGCCAGTTCATTTCCTCACACATAATAGAGAAGCCTTCTACCATGAACTGTACCTTCCCACCCCAAATTTGAATTTTTGTAGGACTTTCAGATAATGAGTTAAATTTAAGAAACTAAGTAGGAATGGCAGGTTTCAGTGGTATTTATGTCAGAAGGTCTTATTAGTAAATAGTTAATATGCTCTGTATGTCTTGGTTATAGATTAAGAGTTATTGGATATGTTTAAAGGTTAAATACAAACTCTTGTTTAGAACATATATATGTGCAAATTCGTTTGTAAGATCTATAGAGGCACAGATGTTTTTAAATAGCAACCATATGGCTTGCCTTGCCATGTGATGTGACTCCACCATCTTGAAATTGTCATGTGGTATGGGGTGAGGCAAAGAAAAATTACAGAACCTCTTACTCATTATGAATTTTGTTTATCATCCTATTTCCTTTTACACTAAGAAAACAAGTCTCATTTTAAATTTGTATTGATTTTAGAGGTTGGATTTTTTGCACTGGTAAAACTTGGTTTTGACTTTTAAAATTATGGTTATGCTTTGTGATTTCACTCCTTAAAAGGGCGCTTTATTTTGATATTGCAAAAACAGATTTCTTATAAAAATGTGTTTAAAGCTATGAAACATTTTAAGTTTTGTCAGGCATTATGAACTTGGGCAGTCTAACAAATAACTTGGAACAGTTTCTCAAAAGACCTTTGTGTTTAATTAATTTTACCAAATAAAACCAAGCCATACTGTTTGAGCCAATTAAGAAAATTGAAGTTTTTACAGTATATTGTGTCAGTATGGTAAGAACCCGTGGAATGACTTAGTAAAGAATGATGAGAAGGATTTTTATGGAAGTTTTTATGTTGTCTGAAAAGCAAGAGAGAAAGCAAGAGACTGGGACAGTAAAGAAAAGAATAGTTTGTCTAAAGTAAAAATGTCTGGTTAAACCAGAAGAATGGAGCTAGGAAAAGCCTAACCTGAAGGTATACAGGATGTTACAGAAGGTCAGAATGTGTATAGAAAGCCAACAGGCCTTTGAACTATATTTGCTTTGATTTTTCATACCAAATATGATTGAGAAAGAACTGTAAACATGATTTGAGAAAGAACTGTAAAACATGTTGTTCTTCATTTAAAAGGCTGGTGATTTTTCAATGCAAAATATTTTCTTATGCTCTTTAAAGAGGGAAGAGGACTACAGATCCATATTAGCCCAGGGTTATACAGGGTCATAATCAAGTCATTGTTAACCATTATATGAAATATATGCCCGACAGCCAGTTCCTGAGTGAATGGATTAACGCTTCTCTTTCTGGCCGATAGGTCTGGTATGTCCAGAATACTTCAAGAACAGTTTTAAATTGGTCTATGCTGTTCTGTTATGCAGTTGGTTCTAAAACTTATTTGATTACAATGTTAGAACGTGATTACAGGAACCTGTAAATGTTTCACAGTGCTTGTTATACCATGGGAAGTAGCAACACCTAATGGCTATGTTTTAAATTTCCGGCCACAGCCTATAACATGTGGCTAGCCGCCATGTTGGTTCAGGAATAAAGAAGGTGGAGTCATGGTTTTACTACCATCTTTGCTGAGTTCTGCCAGCTGTGTTCAGTTCCCTGTTTAATGCTAAGAGAAACCTTTGTCCTTTAAGCTTTTTGTTGTTCAGTCTCAAAGCAATGTGGTAGGATCAGCAAGATTTGCTGGCCCCTCTATGAATTGTATCTGATTGAAAGTTTTGCTTTGATTTTAGTTTAGAAATATGAAGTTATGCTAATGACTACAATTGGTACAAGAGTGAGCTTTACCTAATATTTTGTTTATGTTTTCAAGGCTAAGCTTAGGATGGGTAACTATAAAATTTGCCTGTGTAGACCTACTTAAAATAGATATGGTCCTAAAACACTTACCTAAGGAATATGCTAGAATAAGAGATTATGGCATTCTGTTTTACAGGATGTAATTTAGAGTAGATAACTAAAGATAGACAAATAGTAAGTCGTTTGCTGGCCCTCAAGCTTGTCAGAGATCTGTGGAATATGGCATTTAACAAGTATAAGCTTATTATGACAGAGAGTCCCAAAATTCTTGCAGTAGCTCCCTAACGTCTCTGAGAAGATTTGGACACAATGAGACTCTGGATTGTGGTATGCTAACCACTGGGCAAGACTGCCCCACCCAGCCTAAACTGTGGACAAAGCTGTGGATACCTGGAGAGTCAATGTTTCACTTTGTTGAAGGCAAGGTGAGGTCAATCTTTCATGTTCTTTTTCCACAGAAACAGTCTCTCATCTTCTGTGCCTGATGGTCAGACTGCCTCTGTTCATGATACCGTGAGACCACAGGAGCCTGGGACAACTGCCCTGTCAGGTAGACTGACAAGTTGTCTCTGTCATTTTGATTGTACATTTATTTGTCTTATAATTTATCTTTCTCAGGTCTCTGATCACACTGATGGCTAAGCTAAGCTAATAGTAGCTTTGCAGCTAAAGAGCAGACAATTAGATCCACTGTTAGTTCATTGGTCAATTCATTAGCTAGTTAGAACTACTAGATACTAGATCTTTTATTTGGGGAAAGGCAAAGAGGTTTGCCTTGCTCACAGGCCTCGTGTTAATTGCCTGTGTCTTACAGTGAATAACTGGATAGAAAGATGTAAAAGTGTATGTAAGATCTGAGGCTATAAAAGTTTAAGTTACGAGGATCTAAAAAAGTTGAGGGTCTAGGAAAATGTTTCAAAGTTGGTAAATGCAAGGAAGATTGGAGGGTCTAAGTAGGTGTTTTAAGGTAAGTGAATGTAAGTTGTAAAGCCATATTAAAAATGGGAGATATTTCAGATTTCTCCCTCCTCTCTGCTACTGTTGTGCTTATGTTATAAGATTTCAGAAGTTCAGAGTTTTTACATTGATCAATAGAGTTCTGATAAGATGATGGAGCACTGACTGCTTATTATTCAGTCACAAGCTTGAGATTTTTATTTCCTTTTGGTTGTCTTCTGGAGATAAACTTAAAGGTGCATCTTGTCATGCTAAAAATATTTGTCTAATGTGTATATCTGACCCAAAACCATAGATTTTACTAGGTCTTAATGGAATGAATCTACTCTTGTTGTCTTGTACACACCAGTTAACTGCTTTTTCTAAAGTATAGATCTCAACTTGATGGTGATACTAATATACTTAATATACTTCCATTTGTAAACTAAAATTGATACGAGTTTCAGGAAATAAAAAGTCATGAGACCTGAATCTGTCATAACTGAAATGGACCCCAGATGAGTTTTTCCCTTAGTCTTGGGATTCCTCACTTTTCCCATTTACTAGACAAATTTTAACTTCTGTGTCTCTAGTCTGAATTTGTCTCAGGAGATTTTCACCAGGTTGAAAGACTCTATTCTGGGCTCAGCTATGGACTGCAAGCTGAAATCTGGACTTGCTGGAAGCTGAAGTAAACCAGTCCAGCTGATGTGATGGCTCCATGTCTCTTCTACTGAATCACTAATTAGATAGTGCCCTGTTGCCTAGCTTTTGACTGGCATTTCGGCCTGATGCCAACAGTCCTATTGTCAGAACTGAAATAGTTTCAGAAGAAGAGACCTTTGCCCATAATCCCACCTAACAGTCTGAAGTGCTCAGTAAAACGGGGCTCCCTGACATTAGTCATTATCTTGGGGACCTGCTTAGCTGGAGCAGCAACTGGACAGAAAGCTTGGAGACACACAATAGAGAAAAGATTCCAGAGGGTGGTTTAAATCCTGGTATGTTAGTTCTTAGCTTGCTACCCTTATAACCACCCTGATGGGACCCCTACTCATTTTGATTTTTACCTTTGGGCCTTATATTTTAAATTGCTTGAATGCTTGGGAGAAATACAGCTAATGGTACTCAGATCCCATTGCGGACAGGTAAATCTGGAGGATACCAGGGGTCATATCTGGAAGACCCAAGATTGGGTGTTCAAATGATCATGAGAAGGGGGAATGAGAGACCAAAGAATTAAAAATTAGGGTTTTTTTTGGGGGGGGTATTGGTTTAAAGTTTAAAGTACAAGCCTGAACAAAGGCTAAACAGGTGGAGACATGTCTAGCCACCTGTGGAGAGGAACCAGCCTTACTGCATTCTTTTCCTGCCCACTAGAGACACAGTTGCTAGGAAACTGGCCCAGATAGCCCAGGGAAGCCAGACCATTAATGGCTTTGGGGCCTTCCTATAGCCAATCAGACCAAAATGCGACATCCCCTTTTGTGTTTTGACCAATAAATGCTTGCCAGGCAGGAATTCCCCTGCTTTGGGCATGTTGGGAGGGACCAGAATCTTTAAATCAACCACCTAACCTGAGCATGGGGCTCTTTGCTCTCAACTGCTCTGGCAGTGAGGATATGAGCCCAAGCTAGCTTGTAATAAAAAGATCCTCATGTGTTTTGCCATGGAGTTGACTCCTGGTGGTCTTTTGGGGTCTCATGAATCTGGCACAACATCATGTGCTATTCTCATAAGTGGCCAAGGTTTACAGGAGAATCAGTTCTAATCTTTATCATTTTTTGATAGTATACACAGATTTTTATTTCCTGTGCAAATATAAACAAGTCTAGTTCTCAATGTAAAACTTTTGCTGGCTTCCATTCTGATGTTAATACATCCTTACAGTATATAAACTAAATTTTTTTTGGTTTTTCTTTTTTAAGATTTTATTCATTATTTATACAGCATTCTGCCTGCATGTGTGCCTGTACACAAGAAGAGGGCACCAGATCTCACTGTAGACAGATATGAGCCACCATGTGGTCACTGAAAATTAAACTCAGGACCTTTGGAAGAACAGCCAGTGCTCTTAAACTTTGAGCTATCCTTCCAGCCCCCTCCCCTTTTTTTGTTTTTTAGAGACAGGGTTTTTCTGTGTGGTGTTGGCTGTCTTAGGCTCTCTTTGTAGGACACGATGGCCTCAAAATCACCAGAATCTGCCTGCTTCTGCCCCCTGAGTGCTGGGATTAAAGGCATGGACAACCACACCTGGCCCTGCATATAGACTGAATTCCACAGTTTTTTTTTTGTATAACTCGGTAACTCTTTTGCTAAGTGTTGAGGTTTTTTTGGTCTGCATGCTACTCCTTGGATAAAACCGATCAATATATTATTTTTTGCTGTGAGGCTTTGAGCTAGGCCCCAAGGATGTTTTCCACAATAAGAAATTACCTTGAATATATCTTTAGGATCTGCACTTCTGAAACTAATGGTGGCCTTTGTTGCATCACAAACACACCCTGGGGAGCCTAAGGATTCTTTCTGTTTGAGATTTAGGAACACTGTTGTCCCTAGAAATGGCTTGTTCACTTTTACAGCACAAAGTACTACATTCCCACAGTTACTGCACAGGGCATTTTGAGATTTGAGTCTTTTGGTTTGGTTAAGTCTTTTTGCAAATAACCATATTTCCCACAATTGAAGCACGGGGGAGCGTTTTGATATCTGAGACTTCTAGCTATCGTTTGACCTGTGATATTAACATCATATATATTAGGACAAATATTGGTCATATATCCCTTATCCATTCATCCATAGGTGATGTTCACTCCTTTAATGATAACACTAATGGGAAAACTGATGGCGATCTCATAAATCAGGGCCACCCTCCTATAGCTCTGAAGACACAAGTTTGTTCAAGCTTAACTCTTTCTTTCAAAACTGGCTTTTTCATCAGATTATTCTCTCACATTTTCAGCTTTTCTCTGACACACTCACTCTCCAGTCCAGAGTCTTTCCCTCTTTCTTTCTGTGGGAAACTTCCACTCTCTTAGAGCTCAGTCGGCAGGACTGAGCCTTTTTGCTCTTTCTTCTCCATTGCCCCCTGATTCAAGTGCTTCTGCCTCTACCCACGACCTCTCAAGCTGCAGAGCCGACTCTGCATCCTTTCAAAAAAGAGAGGATAGAAGAAACTCTTTTGTTTTTCTATTTCAGCTATTTTTTTGTTTCTTAGGCCCCCTCCATTTCCACCCACAATTTTTCCAACTGCTCAGCCATTTTTGAAACAGAATATACAGAGAAAAAGAAGGAAGAAGAAGAAGAAGAAGAAGAAGAAGAAGAAGAAGAAGAAAGAGAAGAGGAGAAGAAGAAGGGAAAAGAAGAAGAGGAGAAGAAGGAAGAAGGAGAAGGAGAAAATCCCCCTGAGAGCAAAGTGGGGGATATTCCAGTGGTAGCAGCTGAAAGAAAATTATTGTTGGCCTCTTGAAAAGAAAAAAAAAACAACTATTTCTTTGTCCCCTGCTGTTTTCTCTACAGCGTTTGAAGCCAACTTTCCTGTTTTTATATTTAATTTTCCAGCCCCGTGTTGAGGCACCACTTGTAACCAGTCTTTGCTACTCCGTGGATTCTTCCTTATCCCACACTTTATCTGCCTGGTTTCACCCCCAAAACACTAGACGTGAGAGAAATAAGGATAGAGAGGAACGGGAGAAATAGATGTTCTAGAGTCTAATTTTTTTCATCTTTGACCATGGCTAGTAACAAACTTCAACCAATCTCCCCAAACAACCAACAACCAACAACCCACCTCTTGGGGCCCTATATAACCCATGAAAAATTCCCAGAATTCCAAACATCATACAATCATAGCAACTATCTGCAGCTGGCAAAACCATGCCTCTGTTAGAGTATGAGGCAAACCATAGTCAGTTGCTGTGGATGGTCTGAAGCAGCCCCACATCCCCACATCTGAGATTAAAGCATGTTCTATTTGTTGGTTTTTTTGAGACAGGGTTTTTCTGTGTAGCCCTGGCTGTCCTGGAACTCACTCTGTAGACCAGGCTGGCCTCAAACTCACAGAGATCCGCCTACCTGTGCCTCTTGGGTACTGAGACAAAAAGAGTGCTCCACCACTGCCTGGCTTAAAACGTTCTTGTTGCAGGATATTTGATCACATTGTGAACTCTGAGACTGTGAACTGGAAAAACCTATTTCTTTATGTGGTGTGGCTCAGCCCTAGCACACATTTAACTGAAGAGCTTTCTCTTTATTGGAAATAAGTAGTTGTGAAGCCAGATGCAGTAGCACACACATCTATAATATCAACAGTTGGGAGGCAGCAGCAGGTGGATCTCTGAGTGTTCAAGGCCAGCCTGATCTACAAAGCAAGTCCAGGACAGCCAAGGCTACACAGAGAAACCTTGTCTCAAACAAACAAACAAGTAGTTGTGGTGTGGCCCAATCCTAGAATACACCTGAAACTACAAATACTAGCTAGCATACACATAAAGCTCTTTAACTCAAGAGATTTCTGTAAACAAGAGGTAAATAAAGTTAACCCTAGGTCAAGAGACAGAGCAAGCAACCAGTTGACTGTAGAGAGTGAGAGGAAATTTGGAGGACAGACTAGAGAAGTTGAAAGAAGAGACATTCAGTTTGTAGGGTTTTTAAGACAGCATGGAGAAAGAAAAGGGCTTTTTTCCTTCTAGGATGTCAGCTGAGTAGAAAGGTCAGCTGGGTCCTTTCTCTGCCTTTCTGAGCTAGCAGGCTTTTGTCCCAATATACAGCTCTTGATTTTTTATTGGTAAAACCAAATGATTGAGATTTTTTCTTTATAACTACAACATATTTTATAATATTTCTGTGTTTTTTAAAGAAACCAAAATTCCAGAATTGTCATTACAGGGTAGGGATGAAGTTCAGTTGGTATAGTACAAGCTAAACAAAAGGGAGGCTTATGGTTCAATCTTTTCCACTAGTTTAATCAAAACAACGGGAACAATGACTCAGGCTCTCCACAAGCTTGATGACCAAAGGTTAATCTCCAGAACCCTGTGTCTTAGTTAGGGCATCTATTGCAGTGAGAAGACAACATGACAAAATGCAATTTGGGAAAGAAAGTGTTTATTTTGGCTTACAGTTTCAAATCACAGGACATCATGAAGGGAAGTTAGACAGGAACTCATGCCACAGAGAAAGAATGCGTGCTGCTGTACTCCTCATGGCAGCTTACATAACCTGCCTTCTTACATAACCCAGGACCAGTGGCCAAGGGGTGACTCCATTCACTGTGAGCTGGGCCCTCCCACATCAATCATCAATCATGAAAATGGCCCTAGGGGCTTTCTCAGAGGCCAATACAATGAAGGCATTTTCTCAGCTGAGGCTCCAGATGACACTAGTTTGTGGCAAGTTGAAGAAGGGGTGGAGAAAGGAAGAAGATGGAAAAGAACCCACAATGTAGCGAATGCTGCTACAGGATGCACCCAGATGAGGCACTAAGCAGAATGGGAAATATTTCTAATGCCATAGAGGAAACAACAGGAGATGAAGGAATGGATAATTTTTTTCAAGAGGCCAGCAAAAAATTTATTGCTGCTGCTACCTATATTCTGTTCCAAAAAATGTTGGGAGAATTGCTAAGCGGTTGGAAAATTTGTGGATGGAAGTGCTGGGGAGGCAAGTATCATCAGAAAAAGGAAAAATGAAAGGTTCAGACCCAATTGTCAGGAGCGGTGCCTCTGGCAGCTGCTTTGATATTTAAATCTCAGTGGAGAGACTGCTTTTACCAGACCTTCTCTATAGGCAGGGTAGAATTTGCAAGTCCATCTCCTTTTGTTTGTGACAGCAGGTAGAATAGCTTGTGAGGATCACACCTCTTCCTCAGACTCCTTGTGGAAATTAACCATTGTTCTGAGATGTTTCTACTCTGGCTTAGAAACTCTACCATAAAAAGACAGGCCGACAGTTACTGCAGAAGAAGGCTGACTCTTGTGTAAACAGGACACAAATAAAGCAACTAGATACAATGTTGTGCAATGGGAGGAGCCAGAGGACAGGAAAGAGGGGAGGAGCTAGAAAGCACAAGGAGAAAGCATGAGGAAGACAGAGCTGGAGGAGAGAACTTAGAGGACGTGGAGCATGAACCAGACCTAAGATTTCACAAAAAGCAAGTGTAATGTGGGAAATCTAAATGTTAGGAAACAGAGGGTTGGAGGCAGAGACGGGAGACTTGCTGGCACTGCTTGCTGCAGCAGTCTGCTTTTTGCTGTGGCTATCGAGTCTGGACCTTTAAAAAGTTTCCTGTGTGCTGTGTGTTTACTTTATTAATATTAATCCTTACTCCCGACTCAAGAAACGTTCGACTCTGCTGGCTGGCTCCGGCACCCAATGACTGAGCAACAGAGCTGGTGTTTCCCCCAGGAGGAAAAAGAAGAAAAATCTGTGCTGGAAGGCATATCAGGGCCCTGCCTGGTGCCTCACACTTAGTTTCTAGTCCCCACAGTTCCTGGACAAAGCATAGAGCTGGGTGGGCTGCAGGGAGGAAGAGGCAGCATCCTCACAGGGTTGCAGGGTCAGAGAAATGATGAAACAGCCTGTTTTGAGAGAAAGGCTTAAATCCTCACTAGCTTTCCCAGTAGTCCTACAGCAGAGTGGAATGAGGTTATGATGAGATAGGATGGTGTCCTATAGAAATGATAGATCTAAGGCATTTTAGAGAGACAATGATTTCTTATGGGATGCATTCACCTTATGTGAAAAAAAAACTAAATAACTGGGCTACTCAAAATAAAATTATTCCCCCCAAACTGAGAGGGATTGGTGATAGCTACACTGGAAGCCTGTCCACAATGGCAGTGGTTAATGTAGGGGAGGGAGAGAGCTGCAAATACCGCACAGCTCTTGCCGTATTTAAAAAAAAAAAACTTTCATTTATATTTCTTATATCTTTTTCTTCCTACTCCACCCCAATCCCTTCCAATATCCCAACACCAGGTAGGAGAGAGAAAGGGTTACTGGGAGAAGTGGCGCAGTTCTCTTTCTTAGCTGCTTCCTGCTGGTTAGGGTCATTGGGTTCCTTGAAGCCAGTCCAGCCTTCATTTCAGGAGACCTCCAACTTCTTGTCTCACAGCAGCAACCAGGAACGGCAAGGGGGAGCAGGAGCAGCCTTGTTCTTTCTCAGAGCTCTACACTCTCTGGGCTCTGGCATTTATTCTCTCTTCAGAGTTCTCAGATTTAAATATCTGCAGCTGGCAAAGAGCACCTCTCAGAGCCCACATAAGGCTGCTGTGGACCATCTGACTCAGTCCCACATCCCACACCTGGGACCAAAACAAAAACATATTTATAGCCACAACAAACAGCAAAATGGTGAAAGGTGAATTAACATAGTAAAAGATCAGCTGCTAGGTGAAGGGCAGTATTTTGATATACAAGAACAGATTCAATTTGATGATGCCCATATAGAATGATGTCAATTGGTGGCTTTAAGAATGTGGGACAAAGTTAAGAAGCCCACCTCATTTACAAATTTACAAAGATTATACAAGGCTCTAGGGAAGCCTTCACTGATATATATATATATATATATATATATATATATATATATATATATATA
>NW_026587382.1:2740027-2759076 GCF_907164565.1 Psammomys obesus | reverse complement strand
TATATATATATATATATATATATATATATATATATATATATATACACACACACACACACATATGTATATACACACACAGAGAGATTAGTCCCAGCTGTGAAGAAAGCCATATCACACCCTGATGCAAGTCAGGTGTTGAAACATTGGCACATGAAAATGCAAATATTGAATGTAAGTAGTTATTAGAGCAATAACAGTGTATTGTTTTTAATAAAATCCCAAATGTTTGAATTTACCAATAAAGACTCAGGAGCCAGATGCTGGGGTAAGCGCCTACTAGCTCAGAGAGAGAGAGAGAAAGCACCCAGATGACCTTCCTATTCAGTCAGTGTCCCAGAAGGTAAAAAAACCCTTCTCATTCTCCATGCTGTCTTTGAAACACTTCTGTTGATTATGAATATTTAATATTGAATTGTATTTTAGTTAAACAGCAGTTATTCCTAAACCAGTTGTATACCAAAATCATCACACAGAGACTAGGATTGAGTTAATTAACCTAGAGCACAATGTTGGGCAATGATTACTTCATCCTAATCCCCCAAGCCTGCATAGCTTCCTCCCATTCAGATTTCCCACATTATACTTGCTTTTTAGTCATATCTGAGGTCCGGTTCATCTCCTCTTGGATCTCTCCTCCCATTTCTCCTCCCCCCTCTGACCCTACCTATTCTCTCCATTGCTCAGCATTGGCTGGTTGTTTTTATTGACAACACAGAGAACAAATGGCAGCATGTTTACACAAACTTAAGACAAGTGGTGTTTAGAATAAGCATTGCAATTCAGTATCTGGATTGAAACCAGATAGTGGGGCAGAGAACTCAGCATTTGAATGAACAAGGGTAAATTGTATACACTCCACAAGAACATTATACCAACACACTTCAAACTGAATGTTCCTCCTTTCTACTTCCTGTGCATCCATCCTCCAGACTTCCTGTCACTATGCTTTTTCCTATGTTCATTCCTGTCAATTGGTTGCTTGTTCTTCCTCTTGACCTGTGGTTGATTTACTTAATCCTGTTTACAGAAAGCTCTTGGGTTTAAGGTGGCTCACTGAGCCATACCACAACTAGAAAAAAGCTTTTCAAGTACACAATCTTGGTGTTCACAGTGTGATCAAATATCCTGTAACAAAGGTGCAAGTAGTTCCTGTGGACAAATGGATAAGGGATAGAACTGATATTGGTTCTCACATGTGTGATGCTAACATCATAGGTCAAGCTAGAACTAGAGGCTTCTGATAATACCTGGTGCTTCAGTTGTGTTAAATTTGGTCATTTGCAAAGAAACTATGACCAAGCCACTTAAGGTCTCAAATCTCAAAATGCCTGGTTTGATAACTGTGGGGAGTATGGTACTTTGATCCAGAGAAGGAACAAGCTGTTCCCAAGTGCAATGGGTTTTTTTAAATACAAATCAGAGAGAAGGTCTAGGTTTCCCGGGTGTTCAGGCATTGAGACAAGGGTTGTCATTAGACCAATGAGTGTATGTCCAAGAGAAATTTCTTACCAAGACAATTGGTAATCCAAGACAATTTCTTAACATCAGGAAATGGCTTTGGGGCAAGAGCCATTTCAAACTAGAACAGCTGAGAGTCACTGGCTTATAGAAAAAAAAAACTGTGAAATTAAATCAACCTATATACTATAAGAATGTGTTAACATTAGAATGTTAGAATCATTAGAATCCCCAAAGTTTTGCTTTGGGGATGTGGGTTTGCTTGTATTTCCACAGATCATTAAGAGCTTTGAATATCCAGCACTCAGGGAGGCAGAGGCAGGTGGATCAATGTGAATTTGTGGTCAGCCTGGTCTACAAAGCAAGTCCAGGAAAGCCAAGGCTACACAGAGAAAATGTCTCAAAACAACAACAAAAACCAGAAAAATCCAATTCCCCCTTTCTTTTCCATGTTTTTTTCTTTTCTTATCTAGTATTAGGGGTTGAAGTAAAAGGGTGCGAAGGGTGGAAGAGAGAAAAAAGAATCCACAAAGTAGCAAATGTCAGCTACAGAGTGCTTGAAGTTTGAGGTCACTTTGGTTTACATAGTGAGTTATGGGACAGCTAGGGTTACAATGTTGAAACCTTGCCACATACCCAACAAAAACTGTCCCTCAGGCAAGTCGAGCAGAGTCTACCTGAAAGAGGGAGTGGGAATGATAGGGGCAGAGACGCGAAGAAAGGAGTCAAGACAGGTTTCTGACCAAGACTCATTTATTAGGCACACAAGCAGCTCTTTTAAAGCAAAAAGCCATAAGCAACTTTCTCACAATAACAGCTCATCTGCTTCACTTGGCAAAACTTCTGAGGATTACTCAAGGTTACACAAAGTTTGTTATCTAGGTCTCAGGAAGAGAGCACCCTGCTGGAGAAACTGCCAAGGTCAGTTTCTGAGAAACTGAACTTTAAATTAAACCCATATCTGCCAAGGCCAAGAGGCAAAATTCCATTACCAGATCTTTCAGTTCCCCCTTTTTTGTTTTATGGAGAGCCTGTCTTAGGTTGGTGAAATGTGTTTTTTTGTTTTTTTGTTTTTTTGTTTTTACCCGCCATCAAGGTCTTGGATGCAATTTTCACGAGCCTCTGTCTTAGGTTGGTAAAACCGCATTTCACTCTTACCTACGTACCTCCATATCAAACAGGGTTGTTAGAGATCTTTAATGTAGATTCATGCAACTGCACTTGCATGCGTTGAAGTTGTTGAAGAAGGAACTGTAACACACAGGGAAGCCAGGCACAGGCTAATAAACCCATACCCGCCATGCCCGCAAGTGCCAGTCCCCACTTGCGCACAGAGTCAAAGGATGGAAAGCGCCTCCTGAGGCTAGTAAATACATCCCAGGCTGTATTGGCCAATTCCAACCTAGGTCCCTTGGCAGATTCTATATCATGGATCTTATTTTTTATCATTAACATGATGAGATGTTTTTGCTAGACCAAATACCAGCAAGATGATTCTGAACCCGAGTCCAATTAAATTCTGTCTCATCATATTCAAAAGGCAAAACACAAATCCAGGTAAGTGCTGTATGGCATCTGCGCCAAGCAAATAGGCCATCCAGTTCCTGAACCAGTATAATTAATCTCTTGTGTATATTGTTGTCCATTGAAAAAAAGGAAAGTCCAGCATATGTGTGTTGTTGACATATACACGGACTTCTGGATCATCTCAGGAAACCAGCTGTAGTAGAGATGGATCAGGAACGTATGCCCAGTGAACATTCACCTTGACTGGAGGGGTCTTCATTATCACCATTATCATTGTCAGGAGAAAGCTCCTCATCCACTTGTCAAACCCGGCGTTCCGGTAGCCATCGAGTCGCATCATTTTTCCTGCGAAAAAAACACAGACAGATCCTCATCCCCATATGAGTACAAGGTCGGGTCCATGCCATTGATTTGTTAAAGCATCCCTTCATTTTACTTTAGCAAAAGTTTTCTTGGTTTCTGTATGCCAAAATCTATCAGCTGCAGATTTACCATGTTCATCCAAATTAAAAAAATTCAGAATGATAAGAACATGATTAAGATGATTCTTAGGTGTCCAAGGGAGTAGCTCCCCCTTTTTTGTTTTTCGAAAATAAATCTTAATTGTTCAGTGGGCACGCTCTACCATGCCTTGTCCTTTAGGATTGTAAGGCATTCCAGTTATATAAGAAACTTGAAACTGTTGACATAATTTTTAAAAATTTTTCTAGTATATCCTGTTTCATTGTCAGTTTTAAATTGCTTAGGAACTCCCAGAACATTAAAAGCCTGTAGACAATGAGCAATATCATTTTTTTTTTGCAGCCTTTCCTGATTGAGGAGTGGCAAAAATAAATCCAGAATAGGTATCTATGCAAAGATGTACACATTTTAATTTTCCAAATTTAGGAATATGAGTAATATCCATTTGTCAAATTTGATTTGGAACCAATCCTTTAGGATTGACTCCTAAATGAGGAACAGGCTGAAATTGAAGACAAGTACTACAAGCCTTGACTATACTATGGGCCTGTTCCTTAGTTAATCCATATTTAAGTCTCAAAGTTTGACTATTAAGATGTTGCATGTTATGGGCATCCTGGGCTCTTTCCAACTGTGAATAATAAACTTTGGTGGCTTTATCTGCCAATGCATTTCCTTGAGACAGGGGTCCTGGCAAATTAGAATGAGCCCTCAAATGCCCTATAAAAAAGGGAAAAGCTCTTTCTTGTATCAAATTTTGAATTTGTAAAAATAAAACTCCAGTAGGAGAAGATGTTTGAATTTGACCTGCAGTCTCTAACATAGGCAAAGACAGAGCAATATATGCACTGTCTGTAAAAATATTTAAAGACTGCTTATTAAAACTTTGAAACACAGCCAGTACTGCAGACAACTCTGCTATTTGTGCAGATGTGCTAGACACTTGAAAAGATACTGTTTTTCCTTCATAAGTATAGGCAGCAATGCCAGATGATGAACCATCAGTAAACACCATTAAAGCATCAACAATTGGATTTGCTTTTATTTTGAATGGAAAAACTATAGGTTGTGTAATGCCAGGTTCACAGGACCCTCAGAGACCACCAAGAGGTGACTCGATGTAATAGCAAGAGAGCTTTAATTACGAGAACAATTGAACTCGGGACCCAAGTCTCAGCAGTAGAGAAGTGGGACCCTGAGCTCTGAGTAAACAGGATTTTTAAAGGGACAGTCTGTGAGCAGGGGGTTTCCATGGCAGCAAGCAGGGGGCCATAAGCCTTGGCGTTACAGAATTGGGTGAAGTTTAGCAGGGCGGGGTGACCTTTTCTGAGGCACACAATCACAATGGCTAAGGCATATTATCACAATGGCTATTTTTCTAAACTATATCTGAAACATTGGGGAGATTTTTCCCACCCGATTCTCAACCGATTCCCATTGATTATTGCCAGGGAGTTTGTCTCTATTTTCTATGAAGCATTTATTCTATGATATTTCCTGGAGGCTGTTGCTAAGAGAGTTAACTTTGTTTTCTGCCAAGTGTACATTCTGTGATATTTCCTGGTACCTGAATTCAGCTCCCAGTCAAGATGGCTTTTTACTCAGGCTAACTATACCCAGGCTAACTTAAACTCTTCAGTTGCACCTTTAAAAATTCGATTAATTTGTGTTCTGGGTAATGATTTTTTAATTTTTCCAAATAATTGGCTCATGCAAGGGGCCATTCATCTGTATTAGCATACAACCATCCCTGTTGTTTCTTAGAATAAGGTTGATAAATAATATCAGTCTCTTTTCCAAAATATTTTTTACCTTTCAATCTTCCTAAATATATCAATTTAGTCACAGCAGAATAATATGAATAAATAACCTTAGAAGAAGAAGAAGGTAAATACCCACATAATAGGTGCCTCTTGCCAAAACAATGCTGTAGGAGTGAATTTGGTACAACAAATTAAATATTCAAGGGGCTTTTCATAATATAAATAAGTAACAAATTGATCATCTATGGCCTGTTGAACAGTTTTTAAAGCCTGGCATGCATCAGGAGTTAAGGCTCTGGGAGATGTTGGAGAGGTGTCTCCTTTCAGAACATCAAATAAAGTCTAAGCTCTCCAGTGGTAAGTTTTAAATAAGTCCTAAGCCAATTGATATTACCGAAAAGTTTTTGAAAATCATTTAATGTATTTAAGTTGTCTATCCTAATCTGAAATTTTTTATGTGTAATTTGAGTTGGATATAATTTAAATCACAAATAAGAATATGGATCAGTTCTTTGCACTTTCTCAGGAGCTATTTGCAAACCATAATTTTGTAAACTTTTTTGCATATGGGCATAACAGAACAACACTAGAGATCCATCTGCACCAGCAATCAAAATATCATCCATATAATGGATAATATACATTTGTGGCCATTTTTCTCTAACCTTTTTTAAAACTTGGGCAACAAACTTTTGGCACAAGGTGGGGCTATTGGCCATCCCTTGAGGCAACACAGGCCAATGATATCTTCTTATGGGTACTTTTACCGAAGGCACACTAAAAGCAAATCTGTGACAACCCTTAGGATGAAGAGGACTAGTAAAGAAACAGTCTGTAAGATCTATTATTATTTTAAATGTTTCTTTGGGAATAGAAGGGCGAAGGCCACCCTGGTTACAAAGCTCCCATGAGCTCCATAGTTACATTTACTGTTCTTAAATCTTGTAACAATCTCCATTTTTTCGGCTTTCTTTTTTATGACAAAAATAGGAGTATTCCAGGGAGAAGTTGACTCAACTATATGTCCAGCAGTCAATTGCTCCTGCACAAGCAACTGAGCAGCTCATATTTTTTCAGAGGTTAAAGGCCATTGATCCACCCATACAGGATCATCAGTTAATTGCAGTTAATTCCATCTGCACAGGGTGCAGGCTGTTTAGTGATCCACATTAAAAATACCCTAACCCTTTAGTTTCATCGTTTCCTTGAGCCTCAACAGGTTGAACTCTGCCCTGACTATCTTTTTCCAATCCTTGTCCTGGGAGATAGCATGATTTTATCATCTGAGAAGTCACAATTTCATTAGGACTGCACATCATAATTCCCATTCGTCCAAGAATAGCCCTTCCCCACAAGTTAATGGGCAGATTATCAACAATATACAGCTGGCAAGTACCTTTATTTCCCTCCTTATCCTGCCAAACTATCAATTCTGTACTTTGCTCAGGATTTTGTGATTGTCCTATTTATTCCCTTTAAATGAGTCGGAGTAGGTTGTTTAGGCCAACTAGGTAGCCAATGACATCCTGCTATAATTGTAATGTCTGCTCCAGTATCCATCAAACCACCAAATTGTTTTCCGTTAAGCCAGAGTGTTAGCTGAGGTCTATCTCTAGTAATAGTTTGTGCCCAATAAACATCTGAAGAGCCAAAGCCTCCGGTACCTCTGGCAGGACCATCAGCTTTATTTTGCAAATTAGACATATGAATTAGAACTATCTATGCTATTCTTTGATCATTTTGGATCACAGTGATCCCTCTAGGTGAACTTACCATAACTTTAATTTCTCTAGTATAATCATTATCTATAATTTCAGGAAAAACTTGCAGTCCTTTCATAGTGCTGCTACTACTTTCTATGATCAATCCCATCATTCCTTTAGGCAAAGGACCAAACATTCCAATAGGGAGGGTTAGTACTGTGTAGGTGGAAGAACTGAGGTCCAATCCTGCACTTCCCGGGGTTGCTCTGACAAGTTGTAAAATGGATTTGTGGGAGTTTGAGGGACAAACTTTGTGACCCCAACATGGGACTTGAACCCAAACCCTGGGATTAAGAAATCTCATGTTCTACCGACTGAGCTAGCTAAGCTCTTTTTGCTGCCATAGCAACCTATGCATGTACAGCTGGGGGATAGTCAAGCTGATTACCATTTCCCTCATAGGGTCCTTTTCCAGCTAACATATTAATATCCCTTTGATGGTTTCCTGCTTGCGTGTTTAGCGAGGCCGTGTGTTTTACCGAATGAGTAAAAATCTGACTTTTATAGTAAATAATCACCTCCACTCAGACATGCCCTACAGAGCATTTTCTAGTCTGCTGGAGTAAGATTTGTCTCCATAAGGGGCTCCACCATGGCTGCAGTAAATGGAGCATTAGGACCATATTGAGCACATGCAACTTTTATTTTTTTTTATTTGTTTAAATTTAATTTGGAAAATATTGATGAACCCTGTTTCCCTGAGCATCTATCACCTCTACCACAGGAAAAGCCAACTCAAAATCTTCTCCAGAATCTCTAAGCGTTAGAAATGACCTTCTCAAAGTGTGAATACCCCTTTTGGGCTACATTAGAATCAGCATTATTTCTTTTTTGTAATTTTAACTTCTCCAATTCTTTTAATAATTGAGCTTGTTTGCTTTCTAATTGGACCTTTTCTTGGAGAACAGTAATATCTTCCTGCGGTGGTCCGGAACCACTCACACATGTAGCAGGAAAAGCCATGGGAGCGGAGGGCGCAGGAGGCCAGTCTCAATCATGAGACTTGGCAGCTTCTTTCTCTAGCTCCGTCCCATCCTCAGTATCTAGCTCATCTCCTAAATCATTTGTTTTGCTCTCAAATTGCATAAGTTTGCTTGAGCTCCTACACGAACAGTTGAAATAACCTCAGGAGTATTCCCCCCCCCCCCCCGTTTGGCTGCTCTAATTTCCCCAAGTAACTCTTTAGCTTGTGAAATTAAATTTTTCATTTTTTCACTCTCATGCTGGGGATCCAGAGCATCTCTAATTAAAGTCCATAAAGAAAAAGTTGTAACAGATACCTTCTCAGGACCATTACTAGTATAACAATCCTGCAACCTTTTCCCTACCTTCTCCCAAGTTTCCAGATTGACGGTACCTTCATCTGGAAAACCAGGAGAAAACTTCATTTACAAACTCTAGATATTTTTTTTAAGAGATTAGGGCGTTTATCCCAATTTCTCGAATTAAGCACTGACTTAAAGGCCTCGTAAACAACCCCCTGCTATTGCTCTGCCCCATGATTGCGTTGCCCACCTACCTTAGTCTCTGTGCAATTGGCGGTCCTCACAAAGCACTTTCACTTTGGCATCCAGAGCTCCAAAAACCAGCGTTCCTCACGGTGTCCCTCGTTTTTTTCAGGGTTCCTGTTTGGGCGCCGCCTGGCCCATCCCGCAGGCAAGTTGAGCAAGGTCTACCTGAAAGAGGGAGTGGGAATGATAGGGGCAGAGACGCGAAGAAGGGAGTCAAGACAGGTTTCTGATCAAGACTCATTTATTAGGCACTCAAGCAGCTCTTTTAAAGCAAAAAGCCATAAGCATCTTTCTCACGATAACAGCTCATCTGCTTCACTTGGCAAAGCATCCGAGGATTACTCAAGGTTACACAAGGTTTGTTATCTAGGTCTCAGGAAGAGAGCACCCTGCTGGAGAAACTGCCAAGGTCAGTTTCTGAGAAACTGAACTTTAAATTAAACCCATATCTGCCAAGGCCAAGAGGCAAAATTCCATTATCAGACTCCTTCAAAAAACCAAGCCAAAAGAAGAGGAGGAAGAAAAAAAGGACAAGGAGAAAGAAAAAAGAAAGAAAGAAACCCTACTTTCGTAGAGTCAGAAAAAGAAACATTTTTAAATCTATACTAACAGTATGTGTCTAGAGTTGTGTCTTTATGCCATGTGGTACAATATCTCCTTTTGCCAATGTGTTGAAAGACCCCAGCCTCACCCTAAGTTAAACATAGCTAACGCCATTTTGTGAGACACCACTGTTTTATAAAACTCTGAAGGCCAGATGAGAAACTGGAAAATTACTGAAAAATCCTAGCTGTGTCACCCACTTGGGATATCTGTGGTCAGGCTGCCCCAGTCATACTAAAAACAGTTTGTGTTAATCACCCTCATAGATATTTGTGAGACTGTTTCAGTTAAGATAGAGAAAAACAAAATGACAGGTGGCGGGCCACGTCAAGGGGTCATCATAACCCCCTTGACCACCCAGTTCCTGGAATCTTGGTGCCCCTGCCAAACTTTGACGCAAATCGTGGTCTCATAAAAATATACCAATCAGCCCCCTGTAACCATGCTTCTCGCTTCTGTACCAGTGCTTCTGCTCTAAAACCCTATAAAAACCCCAGTTTTTCCCCAAGGAGGCGCAGAAGTCTCCCGAATGACTTTTCGCCCCGGGTACCCGTGTATCAAAATAAAAGCCTCTTGCTGTTTGCATCCGAATGGACTCGTTGTTCCTTGGGAGGGGGTCTCTCTCTGATGGAAGATACCCTCCGGGGATCTTTCAGTGTGTGTGTGTGTGTGCGTGTGTGTGTGTGTGTGTGTGTGCGCGCGCGCGCGCGGATTGTTTCCCCTTCCATAGGAGTTTGAAACTCAAGGAATTCTGTAGACACTATGATGGTCAGTGTTATTTGTCAGCTTGACAGAAGTTCGAATCATCTTGATTACTCTAGTTGGGGGTGAGTCAATCACCCCGATATGGGTAGCACCACTGTCTATTTTGGGGACCCTGGACTATGTAAGAGCAGAGAAATGGAGCTGAGCACTAGCATGCTTTAATCTACTGTTCTGACTGTGCATGTAATTTAAATAGCTGCTTCAGGCTCCTGCTCCCATGACTTTCTCCTTAGTAGTTATGGACTGTGTGCCTTGAACTTTGAGGTAACATAAACGCTTTTCCCCTTAAGTTGTTTTGATTGGAGTATTTTATCCTAGCAACAGGAAAAAAAACAAACAAACAACCCTAAGGTATGCACCTATAATAAATAAGTAGTAAATTAAGCACAGAAAAGACTAGTAATTATAACTACTATAATAAAAAATAACAATTTCTGAACTGAGGAATCATTCTTACCAGAGATGTTAGCTAACCTCAGCCTGTGAGTTCCTTTCTTTAAATACTTTTTATTTGAAGCTGGGCATGGTGGCACAGACTTTTAATCCCAGCATTGAGGAAGGCAGAGGCAGGTGGATCTTTGTGAGTTCCCATCTTGTCCCCAGCTGATACCAGGCACATAGATGGTACACAGACATATATTCAGAGAAACACTAATAAGACTCATACACATGAAATAAAATTTTAAAATCTAAAACATAAATTTAAAATTTTATTTTTTATGATTTGTTCTTGTGAGTTGGGTATGGCGACACACACCTTTGATCCCAGCACTAGGGAGGAAAGGGCAGGTGGATCTCTGTGAGTTCTAGGCCAGCCTTATCTACATGGTGAATTTCAGGACAGCCAGAGCTACATACTAAGACCCTTTTCTCAGAAAACAAAACAAGATTTATTTTTATTATGATTATGTGTAGGTGCATGTGAGTGTAAATGTCTGCAGAGAACAGATGGCATTGAATTCCCTGGAGCTGTAGTTACAGAGGGTGTGGAAAGCATGTTTTCACCCTGGCCTTCACTATGAGACGGAGTTAAGAAGATGTTCTACCAAGTTCCTTAAAACTTGTTTGTGTGACCTCGGACCATATCTGCTACAGGGAAGTAGTTTCAGAAAACAAGTTTGGCAGTTCCATGAACTTCTTTCTTGTATTGATGTGACTTGTTTTTGTTAGGCCTATGAGAAGGGTTGTGGAATAAATTTGCAGCAGCCGTCTTACTGAGAGCCCTCTCGAACTGATCCCGCATGTAGTGTGACTTGCTTTAATTATTTCAGTCCTCACTCCCCACTCAGGAACTGTTTGACTCTGCTGGCGGGCTCTGGCAAGATGGCTGTGAGCTGCCCTGGGCGTACTGCAAACTGAACCTGCATCCTCTGCAAGAGCAGCAAGTGCTCTTGACCACTGAACCACCTCCCTAGCTCTTCTTTCTGTAGCAGAGAACTTTTGATTTTGCTCTTATAGAAAATGCTTTGCAGTGTTGGGAGGTGGGGGATTGGGGTATAGTTCAATGGTAAACACTTGCCTTGCATGTGAAAATTCCTGAGTTTGAGCTTCAAAACTATAAGAAGCAGTTGTTCAAGCACAAGGGTTAGGGTGGGGGATGAAGTTAAAAGGCCTTATCACTTAATAAACAATTATAGTGTAATGGGTCCAATCCTCCAGATAGGAGGCCTTTTGCTCCCAGCGTGACTGAGAGTCCTTTAGAATCTTTTAGAGTGTGGTGGTCCAAGCCTGTGGTCCCAGCACTTGGGAGCTGAGGCAAAAGGGTAATCAAGACTACAAGCTGAAAGCCAGGCAAGACCCAAATACTCCATCCCCACTGGCTATTTTTGATGTATGCATGGTTGGTTGAATCCTAGCATGTGGAGAAATGACCACTGCAGTGTAAAGCCTGGCCCAGAATGACTCCGTAAACCCACATTTCCTCTGAGATGACTGCTTGCTGATCCATATTCCTGAATGATCCAAGGTGACATTACCATAATTACATTCAAAGCTGATGGCTTTCAATTCACACACACAGGGTAGGTAACTCTAGAGCAGTAGGCAGGCATGGCTGGACATGACAATTTTTATTCTCCATTCTTCCACCCTAGATCCAGTCTTCCTTAGAGTAACTCTTCTTGAGCTTCAGCAGACCAGAAGCCCTCTTTCTTTCTAGCGAACTCCCCTGCAGACTTTCTTGCCAGCCGGCTGATATCCCACACGTATGTTTCTTTAACCTCACACTTTGGACAGCAGAGTGTAATGGAAGTTTTGGTTTCTTTGTAAACCCACTTTTGCTATGTAAATATGCCTTAACCCCAAATGTGGGATTTTAGTTGGGCTGTAGGTTGTCCACACCTGTTGATTGTCTGGTGTGTGGCTTCTGTTAGCTGGTACTGGCCTTCCACGTGTGGCACAGAGAGGAGCACAGTCTAGGACTCTGAGGGTGTAAATATGGGGGCCTGGAGAGCATGGTGGGATGGGCGGTGTTGGTGTGCGGCATGTAGCAGTTTGGAGAGACCCAAGATGGTGTGACAGCTTGGAGCAGACAGACGGAGAAACACTCTGGGGAGACTGCTGGCTGCCTTTGCTGTTAATGAAGAATGGTATAGAGCCCTAAAAGAACCCACCAACCCTAAAAAGCCTGAAGAAATAAAGGGGCCCCTTCTACCCACTAACCTCCTCTCTCCTACATAGGGTTGGGAGGTTGGAAGGGAGGTTGAGACCTAAACACCCCAAATAGAGTTTAGTTTTAAAAAACAGGTGCTACAGGAGCGTTATGACTTCCTTTTTGTTAAAAGCTCTCTCAAGCAAGGTGTGGTAGCGCAAGCCTTTACTTCCAGAACTTGGGAAGCAGAAGCAGATCTGTGTGAGTTCAAAGCCAGCCAGATCCACAGATTGAGTTCCAAGATAGCCAGGGTTACACAGCGTAATGCCAGGTTCATGGGACCCTCAGAGACCACCAGGAGACGACTTGATGCAATTGCAAGAGAGCTTTATTATGAGAGCGATCGAACTCGGGACCCAAATCTCACTGACAGCAGTAGAGAAGTGGGACCCCGAGCTCTGAGTGAACAGGATTTTTAAAGGGTAAGTCTGTGAGCAGGTGGTTTCCATGGCAGCAAGCAGGGGGGCACAAGCCTTGGCGTTACAGAATTGGGTGAAGTTTAGTAGGGCCGGGTGACCTTTTCTGAGGCACACAATCACAATGGCTAAGGCATATTATCACAATGGCTATTTTTCTAAACTATATCTGAAACATTGGGGAGAATTTTCCCACCCGATTTCCAACCGATTCCCATTGATTATTGCCAGGGAGTTTGTCTCTATTTTCTATGAAGCATTTATTCTTTTTCTTTCTTGGAGGCTGTTGCTAGGAGAGTTAACTTTGTTTTCTGCCAGGTGCACATTTTGTGATATTTCCTGGTACCTGAATTCAGTTCCCAGCCAAGATGGCTCTTTTTTTCAAAATGGAGTTATACTCGGGCTAACTGTACTCTTCAACAGAGAAACCCTGTATTGAAAAACCAAACCAAACCAACCAAATAAACAACCAAATGACCAATCACACAAAAAAACATCTCTGGATAGCTGGGCATAGTGGCACCCACCAGGATTCCAGGGCAGAGACAAGCAGATCTCTGTGAGTTCAAGGCCAGCTTGGTCTAACGAGCAAGTTCCAGGACAGCCAGGGCTGTTACACAGAGAAACTCCGTCTTGAAAAAACAAACACACAAAAAGGTGTCTGGAAAATTGATGATAGTCCGTGTTATCTATCAGTTTCCTGTGATTGTCACAACAAATGACCACATTTTGTGGTATAATGAGACAGAACTTATTCGCTCACAGTTCTGAAGAGCAGAAACCTGCAGTTAAATAGTTTCTTGACCTTTTGACTAACATCATGTGAAGAAGTCCACACTGAAGCTGGTGGTGAGGCCATACCACCAAAGGCTGCAGTGTCTTTCAGCTTCTGGTGGTTTTTGGCTTGTGGCTGCATGACTCAAATCTCTGTCTTCACTTTCATCTTGATGTGGTTTTCCCCTTACCTCCCATTTCCTGAGGCCCAGGCTTTCTTTGACATCACTATATGACCCAAGTTAAGAACTCAGCCCTTCTACCTCTGATTCTCACATGCTCTTATAGGTGTGAACCACCTCATCCTGTCTAAGAGTCTTTATTTCTTTAAAGACTTTCCCCACATCTGAGCATGTCCCAGCATTCGGGGATTAGGGCACATACCTTTTGGAGCTTCTCTTAACCCTATCAGATTACTCTGTAGACGAGGAAACTTTGGCAGGTAGAGACTGGAGGCTTACTTGAGGCAAGTTAGACCACCTGTACCACAGAGCTTTGCCCTTTCGAGAAGAAAGCAGAGTTGACACTCTGAAGAGGTCTGGTTGGTTGTTTACTGTATGAGAATCTCAGTTTTTATAAAAACACAGAGATGTTATGTGAATATGGTTTTGTTTTAACACCAGGTGTGGGAGTTTGTGCTGCTTCGTATTTTGTCCATAGCGGCTAACTATGATTTGTCTCATGCTCTGGCAGGGACATGATTTTGCCAGCTGAAGATAGTCTATGTTTGAAATTCCAGGGACTCTTTAGATAATATATCAATGCCAGAGCCCCAAGAATGGTGTATGCTGCCCCTGCTGCTGTTGCTGTGTGTTGCTGGATTGCTGGTGGATGGTTGGAGATAACCTGAAGAAGAAGATCAAACTTTCCCTGAGGAACTTCATGTTCCTAATCAGCAGGACGTGGTCTAACAATATCAACGGCCCCTTTTTCCTCTAACCTTTTTTTCTCTCTTACCTAGTGTTGGGGTGTAATGCCAGGATCACGGGACCCTCAGAGACCACCAGGAGACGACTTGATGCAATAGCAAGAAAGCTTTATTAGGAGAGCAATCGAACTCGGGACCCAAGTCTCACTGACGCAGCAGTAGAGAAGTGGGACCCCGAGCCCTGAGTGAGCAGCATTTTTAAAGGGAAAGACTGCAAGCAGGGGTTTCCATGACAGCAAGCGGGGGGGGGGGCTTTCATGACAGCAAGCAGGAGGTTTCATGCCTTGACATTACAGGATTGGGTAAAAGCCACAGGGACGAGGTGACCTTTTACATAATCACAATTGCCATTTTTCTAAACTACATCTGGAACACTGGGGAGAATTTTCCCAACCGATTCTCATTGATTATTGCCAGGGAGATTGTCTCTATTTTCTATGAAGTATTTATTCTGTGATATTTCCTGGAGGCTGTTGCTAGGAGAGTTAACTTTGTTTTCTGTCAGGTGCACATTCTGTGATATTTCCTGGTACCTAAGTTCAGTTCCCGGTCAAGATGGCTCCTCCTTTCAAAATGGAGTCACCCAAGCTAACTTAAACTCTTCAGAGGTATTGGAAGGGATAGGGGTGGTATAGGGAGGTAGGACAAAGAGCCCAATAAAGTAGCCAAAAGACTGGTTACAGTTAACCATTTCTGCATCTCTTACATTTGTGAGGAACAAATCAATTTGATCACCTCCAAGTCAGCTTCTAGTTTCAGGTGGGCCTCATCAAGCATAGCATTGTGTTGCATTACATTATTAAATTAAGATTCACTGTCCCATCCCAGGGACATTAGATATGGGACAATGGAAAATCATGACCTTAGACTAGCCAATAAGTTCAACTTTAGCAGGATTCCCTGAAAAGAAACAATGGAAAAAGGACCAGTGTTTTCTCTCTGGTGAGATTTCTGTGTAAGAATCGTAAAGTTCTTATGTGCTTGTCACAGAACACAAGATTGGCAGGTTGAGAACCATGGAGGTAAGAGAATGTGAAGTCTGTTCATACACATCAATATAAAAGATATGAAATCTTGTAACGGAGCATACTTTGTAGTCCTGGTACTTAGGAGGTGGAGGATACAGGAACATCAGGGGTCTGAGGCAAGCCCTGGCTGTGTAAGGCCCTGATGAACATACTGTCTGTCCCCCCATAAAAAAGATCACAAGTCTCTTGTGAGAGGAATTGACCAGGTTTTATGGTTCTTCAGCTCAGAGATGAATCTGTGGCCTTATGAGGATTCTTTATGACCTGGTCTCATGGGTATCCTTCATAAACTTTACACACCGAAAAACCATCACTATTAGAAACAGGAGCACAAGGACAACAAAGGCAATGGCAAAGCCTTTGTCCACATCGACTCCTTTGGACAGGCTCAAATCTTCCATGAGTTCACACACCTCTTACTGTCTTCCAGATGTAGCTACTTCCTCAGGCATATCTTCAGATTTGTTGTATTTCTAGAAAATAAAGAGCATAAACAAGTTGTTTTTTGTCTTGTGTGTGTGTGTGTCTGCGTTAGCGGTGTGTGGAAAGTGAAGGGGCAAAGGGTTGAAAAAATATCGTCAAGATTGATTTAAAAGCCAGGCATGGTGGCCCATACCATGATCTCAGCACTAAGGAGGCAGAGCCAGATTGAGCTGTAAATTCAAAGCTAGCCTGCCCTATGTGGCTCACCCTTGTTCCTGGTTGTCATTGGCCACCAGTTCCCAGGAACAACAAATAGCAGATGCAACAAATAGGGTTCAGTGGGCTCCATGGGCACAAACAGAAGTATTCTTCCTGGACCAGCTTCAGGGAGGTAGATCAATTTTATTCTTGGTAAATGAGGGTCATATAGGGCTTTGGGGAGGAAGTGAATATATCCCGGGTGGGTGAATGTCATTGTCTGAAAGGACAAGGCACTGAGATGCCTCATTAACACAGAGAGGCATTCCAGGAATCCCAGGCGCTTGCTGGCTGGTTTCTTGTAGGGAGAAAACTAGGTAGATTTGTAATTTCCCTGAGGACTATGTGCCATTTCTCAGGTAGGTATGTGGGGGTCCAGGATACCCCAACCCAGGCAAAGAAAAGGAAGCAATGCCTACAAAGGGAGTCCTCCATTTTGCATGGAGCTCAGGGCTTTCCAGTAATGGTGGACTGCAACCTTAGTAGCAGGATTTCCTGACAGGTCTACACCACAAGTTCTAGGTCAGCCAGAGCTACACAGTAAGACTGTATCAAAAACAAAAAATTCTAAACATTCCAATTCTATATCCCTCCCTAACTTTTCTTCTAATTCCTGAAATACCTATTGTATATTTTTCTTTGAAATAGGATTTCACTATGTAGCCCTGGCTGGCCTTAAACTCATGGAGATCCTCTTTCCTGTTCCTCTTGGGTGCTGGAATTAAAGACATGAACCACCATGCCTGGCTTCAACGTTATCCCTGTGTAAAGGTTTATTTCTATTTTTATATATGCGTGTGCCATGTGTGTTTGGTGTCCATGGAAGCCGAAGGATAAAATCATATCCCCTGCTCACAAGCATCCAACCAAGTGCTGGGAACCCAACTCACACCCCCACCCCTGGAAGAGCAGCAGGCATTCTTAGCCGCCTGCCATCTCCCCAGGCCTAGCTGTATTATCTTAATTCATCGTGTAGTGACGTAACATTGTCATTGTTCCCACCACTGTTCCCTAGATGGTCATTCCTCGCCCTCGAAGAAGAATCATGTACAACCAGAGATCAATTTCAATCATTAAGACTTAGTTCACCAGGGCTGAATTTGATTGTCCACCCGAACTAGACGGGAAGGGCCTATCACTAGAGATGCCTCCCATGCTCGTCCTTCCTGGCGTTCTCTCCTAATGCTGGAAGGCACTGTGCATGCTGATGGGAGTTACGAGAAATGGCTCGGTGATTAAGAGCATTATTGCTCTTGCAGAGAAACTGGGTTTGGTTCCCAGCACCCACAAGGCATCTGACAAACATCTGTAAGTCTAGTTCTAGGGAATGTAATACTGTCTTCTGACCTCTGGAAAGTCTAAGCACACATATGATACACATATGTACATGCAAGCAAATGTTCATACACGTTTTTTAAAAAGTTTAAGATTTTACCTATTTATGAGATCCTGTGTACTGCACAACCAAAGTGCTAACGGTAGGTATCATAGTTTGATTGTTATGGAGTGTTGCAGGATATTTGATCCCATCGTGAACCCTGAGATTGTGAACTGTTTGCTGTGGTTCAACCCTAACACACACCTTTAATCCAAGAACTTTCTGTTGATTGTAAACAGGTGATTGTGGTGTGGCTCAGCCGTAGCACTCACCTTTAATCCAAGAGCTTTCTGTGCACAGGATTTAATAAAGTTAACCCTAGGTCAGGAGGAGGAGCAAGTAACCAGCTGACAGGGATTAAGCAGAAAAGAGGGAATGTGGGCTGAAGGGTATTTAAGAGAGCTTGGAGGAGGAGGAGGAACTTTTTGGTTTTTAGCTTCTGGCTTTTACCTCCTGGGATGTCAGGTGAGCTAGCAAGCTTTTGGCCTTGGGCTTTTTGGCTTTTTGCTTCAGGACCTGAACTGAATAGGAAGGTCAGCTGGCTGCTCTCTCTGCCTCTCTGAGCTAGCAGGTTTTCAGCCCAGCATCTGGCTCCTGAGTCTTCCCTGGGAAAACTGAATGATTTGGGATCTTTATTAATATATTTATTAACGGGTACCCAACTGCTCTGATTAAATCTGAGGCATGTCCCACAGGAGGGGATTTATGATTGGTACTGTAAAGCTGGCCAGAATCCTATAACTAGACATAGGCAACATAGACCCCATTGTGGAAGCCACTACTGTTTTGTTTTGTTTGTTTGTCAAATTTTGACATGTTGTGCCCATCAAACTACATTTATAGTTATACTAATAGCCTAATGCTCCTCTCTGTAGAAGAATTTTAATCCAGCAATATGGCTGCTCTGGCAAGGGATCACTTCCAAAGATCTTCTAGGGCTATGTGGTCCAGCTGGAATGCAGACACACCCTGGATTACAGTATGATATGGCTGGAATACAGCCATGCCCTTAGATACACCTTTAATCCCAAACAATGTAGGTAATGTTAGTTTGTAGAAGGAAACAACCACATTTGAAAATGACATCTAGTTACAGGATAGACAAAATGACAAATCATAGAAAGATTCCAGAACAGGATATTCCCAACTCTCACAAGAACAGATTGGAAGCTGGTGTGGTGGCCAAACCTCTAATCCCAGAACTGAGGGAGGCAGAAGAAGGCGGATCTCTGTGAGGCCAGCCTGGTCTACCAAATGAATCCAGGACAGCCAAGGCTACACAGAGAAACCCTGTTGAAAGAAAGAAAGAAAGAAAGAAAGAAAGAAAGAAAGAAAGAAAGAA
>NW_026587382.1:2690619-2740017 GCF_907164565.1 Psammomys obesus | reverse complement strand
GAAAGAAAGAAAGAAAGAAAGAAAGAAAGAAAGAAAGAAAGAAAGAAAGAAAGAAGGAAAGAAAGAAGAGAGAGAGAAAGAAGGAAGGAAGGAAGAAAGAAAGAAAGAAGGAAGGAAAGAAAGAAGGAAGGAAGAGAGAGAGAAAGAAAAAAGAAGGAAGAAAGAAAGAAAGAATGGCGGGAGGGAGGAAGGAAGAAGGAAGGAAGAAAAGTGACTTAAGAGAACAGCACAGAGGGAGAGAGACAGTTTTACTGGAAGAGTTTTACAGAGACAGGTTAAAGAGAGAGCAACCTAGACACACATATGAAGACAGAAAGAGCCAGAGAATGAGAAGAAGCCAGAAGATTGGAACAGAGTGCTAGAGTTAATTTGAGGACAAGCAGAGCAATTCAGTTAGAATCTGGAAGAAGCTGGTTTGAATCAGTCAGCTTAGAAAGGGGTTGTTAGTGACTGTCTCTGACATGAACTCATGGGCTGGCTCTTTGACCACCTCTCCCTGAGGGGGAAGCAACCTTACCAAGCCACAGAGGAAGACAATGTAGCCAGTTCTCATGAGACCTGATAAGCTAGTGTCAGATGGAGAGGGAGGAGGACCTCCCCTTTCAGTGGACTTGGAGAGGGGCATGGGAGCAGATGAGGGAGGGAGGGTGGGATTAGGAGGGAATGAGAGAGGGGGTTACAGCTGGGATACACAGTGAATAAACTGTAATTAGTATAAAGATTAAAAAATTAAAAAAAAAAAAAAAGCAAGGAGTCATTGCTGAGAAAAGCTGAGTTGAACCAGCCAGCCAGAGTTCAGAATGAGCTAGAAAAGATGAGCTTGATCAGTAGTATGTCTCAGAGGTGAAAAACATTCTAGGCCTAGATTAATGTACAGAGGCTGGAGGCTTCCAGGACTAGGCCTAGGTTAGCAGATGGAGGCAGCAAGCTTCCGAGATGGCAATTACATCAAGAGAATAAAAAATATTACACCTCTCAGTGGTGGGCAGAGAAGCCTCATTTTGCAGTGGTTTGTGGTTATTGCAGAGACTCCACTGATCAAAGCTCTAAGAATGAGTGACTGTGTTAGGGATCATCCCTGAAAGGGACACCTATATCATTCCCTCCAAGGTTCAGAGGACACTGTGGAAGACGAGCCTCAGAGAGTGTAAGAGCCAGAAGATGGGGAGGAAGGCTCCCTTTTTTTTTTTTTTTTTTTTTTTTTAATTCACTTTACATACTGAACACACACACCTCCCTCCTCCGCTCCTGGTCCCACCCTCCTACTTCTTCACCCTTTCCCTTATCCCCTTCTCCTCAGAAAAGGGGAGACCCCCCCCCAACACCTACTCTGGTACATCCAGTCACACCTCTTCTACCGAGGCCAGACAAGGCATGGAAGGCTGACTTTTGAACATGGGGAGAGTATTGAACTCACTGCTCCGTATTGTCTGTGATCACCTGCCCAGACCTGGATAGGATTGTATGGGTCAACACCGTCGTGCATTTGGAAGAGGCTCATGGAGCCCACTCCTCCCTGAGGAGCTATTGGCAGGCGGTAGTTGCTGGGTGAGGGGGCTGCGTTTCTTTCAGTGGAACAGCTGCTAGCAAGCTGTCAGAGTCCTGGTAAATAATCTTCCACCAATTCCCATGAAAGCAATTCTAATTGAACTCAATAGGTCTCATCTAAACTTGTATAGACATACATATACACAAGGCATGAATGTATTAGGGAGACTAAAAGAAGGCTCAGGGGCCTGGAGAGGTGGCTCAGCAGTTAAGAGCACTGTCTGCTCTTCCAGAGGGCCTGAGTTCAGCTTCCAGCAACCACATGGTGGCTCCCAACCATCTATACTGAGATCTGATGCCCTCTTCTGGCATTCAGGCATACATGCAGGTAGAGCACACATATATAAAGTAAATAAATCTTAAAAAAAAAAAAAAAAAAAAAAAGAGGAGGTTCAGATGCTGGGGGAGAGGCCCAAGTGAAGGTAACAGAATGGACATGATCAAAATACAATATATGCATCCATGAAATTATAAAAAAATAGTTAACTGAACTTTACAAAGAAAACGATGTGATCCATCGAAACAATTCTTAGAGCTGGTGATATCGCTCACTAGGTCGAGGTTAGCACATGCCTGTAATCCCAGAACATCAGAGGTGGAGACCGGAGGATCAGGAGTTCAAAGTCATCTACCTACATAACTATAACATATGTCTGTTAGATGGATGTTTAATGCATTTGTGATAAGTGAAAGATGATTACAAAGGTCAGGCGTGGTGGCGCACACCTTTGATCCCAGCGCTCAGGGAGGCAGGGGCAGGCAGATCCCTGTGAGTTCAGGCCAGCCTGGTCTACAAAGCCAGTCTAGGACTATGATTCCAAACATATAAAACCCTCTCTCTCTCTCTCTCTCTCTCTCTCTCATCCTGGCTGTCCTGGACTCACTTTGTAAACTGGGCTGGCCTCAAACTTACAGCAATTTGCCTGCTTCTGCCTCCTGCTTCTGTCTCCCAGAGTGCTGAAATTATAGGCATGTGCCACCACACCCAGCTCGCTTAGAGTATTTCTGTGTATGTTTACAAAAAATTATAAAAACTGTATAATGGAGAAATATACAGAAACAGGGAGTAGAATAATTATTGCTAGAGTCAAAGAAACTGAGTTTCTGACTGGGAGGCAGAGGCAGGAGGATCTCTGAGTTCGAGGGCAGCCTTATCTAAAACATGAGTCCAGGACAGCCAGGGCTACAGACAATCCGTGCCTCAAAAGGCAAAACAAACAAGTTTCAAAAACAGAAAACAAAAAAAAAAAAAAAAAAAAAACCCAGCCCAGCTGCTTTAACTTTTTGCTCTTACAGATGATTCAAATTTTCATAGCTCTTCTCCCTCAAGGCCACAGATCCTCCAGGGAGAAGGAACAGAGAGAAAGAAACTGGGAGAAAAGAAGCGTTTCTCACTTAATGGACTAAGTGTGGCTACAGTGAGTCGATGGCCTGCTTATCTCCGGTTAAATCTGGCTGTGCTTGAGTGAAGGGTAGCTGTGGTCTTTTTGAGCAATGTTAATCTTCATTCTGGACTGTCGCTGACCCTTTAAAAATAGCACTCCTACCCAGAGTGCAGTCACATGCCTCTAATCTCGGTGGGGTGGACATTGAGGCAGGGGGATACAGAACTCCTCCTTCTTTGACCTCATAGCGAGACCTGTCTCCAACAACACACCTGGAATGGCTCGTTGCTGGTGGCAGTGGCCTTCGGGCACAGCTCAGGGCGTCGAAAACTATGACACTCTTCAAGAGGAGTTGGTAGGCTTAAGGTTTGCAGAATCAGTCTTATTCTTTTCTTAGGCACATCTCAGCAGTGTTTGTAAAATCCCTGCGGGCACTGATTACTACAGCGGTTCCCCCTCCAGAGCCCTGGAGATATTTATTACACAGATAAATGTACACTCACTTTCTACCTCACCGAATCTTGACTAAAATGGGTTGACAGGTCCGGGGGCTATGGATCAGTGGGTTAAAGTGCTTGTGCAAGTGTGAGGATCTGAGCTCAGACACCCAGCACCCACATGCAAGCCAGTAGCTGCGCCCTGTAATCACAGTGCTGGGCATAGGAGACGGACAGCCCTGGCCAGCCAGTCTAGCTGAAATGGCCACCTCTAGGGTTCAGTGAAAAATACTATCTCAAAAAGCTAAGGTAGGAAGCTGGAGAGATGGCTCAGTAGTTAGGAGCCCTTGTTCTTGCAGAGGACCCTGGTTCCAGTCTCGGAGCCCACACGGCAGCTCACAATTATCTTTAACTCTAGTACTACAGAATCTGAAGCCCTCTTTTGACTGCGGGCACCCGGCGCTCAGCTGGTACACAGACATACGTGTTAGCACTCATTCACCCGAAACAAAACATATCTTTAAAACAAACGTGGAAGCTGTGTGTGGTGGTACATATCTTTAATCCCAGTACTTGGGAGGCAGAGGCAGGTGGATCTCTGTGAGTGTGAGGCCAGCCTAGTCTACAAAGAGTGTTCCAGGACAGTCAGAGCTACACAGAGAGAACCTGTATCAAAACAAAACAAATAACAAAAAACAAAGACAATAAGGTAGAGAAGCAACTAGTTAAACATCCTGATGGCATCTACCTCTGGCCTCCACATCTACCTGTTTAGGTAAACACACACACACACACACACACACACACACACACACACACACACACTTAAAAAAAGAAAGACGTCTTTAAAATTTTAGCAAGATGTGGGGCAGGGAATGTACCTCAGTGGGAGAATGCATACTCAGCATGTGCAAGGCCCTCAGCCCTCCTCAGAACCATACAAAAAACTACATGTGGTGGCATACGGCTATAATCCCAGTTTTTGGGAGATAGAGGCACAGTGGCCAGGAGTTTAAGGTCACCCCCAACCACAAACGGTAGGCACTGAGGCAACTGCTCTGAGCCAGAATGTTTGTCTGGAAGGCAGAAGGCCCTGGGTTCAAGCTTTAACACCATAAAAATATGAAAAAATGCAATCAAGTGTGCTGTTGTAGTAATCAAATATTCTAAACAAGGATGGAAACGACAAAAGTATTCTTTGACAGAACATATGTAGAAGGCTATTAAAATGAGACTCTATCTCAATTCCAAATGTGATAGGAAAACCAACTTTATATATACATTTGGGGGTGACCTTGATTTCTGCCTCCACTTCCAAAATGCTGTGATTACAGACATACCTACCAAGTCTAGATTGTTTTGTTTGAGACAAGGTCCTATAATACAGCCCTGGCTGACTCAGAGATTGCTCTGTGGACTTGAATTCTCCATGTCCCTCCTGCCTATGTCTATGTGCTGGGATGACAGCCATAGGGCACTTTTTTTCCTTATAGATTACAGATATTCTTGAGTTTTGCCCCTTTCTCTTAATAAATGTATCTTGGAAGGGCTGAGGATGTAGTTTAGTGGTAGAATGCTAACCAAGCAAGTTGAAGACTAGGGGTTCAGTTTCTAGTACTGAAATAAAAAAAATCAAGCTGGGTGTAATTCCTATAGCTGCTGTTGTACCTGTAAACATAATTTCAGCCACTTGATATTTGACAAAGATTCCAAAAATACAAGCTGAAAAAAGGAAAGCATCTTCAAAAAATGGTGCTAGGAAATCTGGATGTCCATATACAGAAGAATGCATTTAGACCCATATTTATTACACTGAACAAATTACTAACTCCCAATGAGAGAAAGACCTAAGCATGAAACCTAAACTGCTAAACACCAAAACTGCTAGAAGAAATCACAGACAGTACCATACAGGTATAGGAAAGAGTTTCCTCAATAGGCCACAATTTGCCCAACAATTGACAAATGGGAACTCATACAACTAAAAAGCTTTGGCATTGCTAAAGAAACAATCATTTGGATGAAGAGGAAGCCTACAAAATGGGAGAGAATCTGCCAATTATACATCTAACAGAGAATTAATATTCAGAATATATAAAGAACAGTGAAAAGCAAGACTCATTTGAAAATTGAGCCAGGGACCTGAACACAGAGTTCTTAGATGAGGAAAAAAGGTGACGAAGAGATACCCCCAAAGGGGGTTGTTACAATGGCTCCATGGCTAAGAGTACCGGCTCCTCTCACAGAGGACCAAGGTTGATTCCTTTGTTTTGAAACACAAACAAACAAACATAGCCACAGAACACACAGACTCTGGGGCATCCTCAGCTCCGTGCATTTACCCTCACTTTTCAGAGGAATTCGTGAAAATCAAACCAAACGGTGAGGAAAAGACCCAGCACCACAATCCAAACCTGGAGAGAAGCAAGTGCCAGCACACCTGCGAGAGTGTTGAACTGGCTCTTTGGCCACACAAGGTAAAGCTAGAGTTTTGCTTTGAAAACTCTCTCTGGAGTAGGTATCATGCGTGAGAATCAGGAGTCATCCTCAGCTACTTAGTGAGCGTGCGACCAGCTGGGGCTGCATGAGATTCTGTCTCAAAAGACCAAAACAGGCGATAATTGTAAACAAAACCCCAAACCCAACCAAAACATATAGTTATAAGCAAAATGCAAACCCCTCCATCCACTATCCCCTCATAACAAGTTAGTGGATCTTGCCGGGGTATGGTGTCACACCTATACTCCTAGCACTCAGGGAGACAGAGGCAGGAGGATCTCTGTGAGTTCAGAACCAGCCTGGTCTACAAAACAAGACCAGGACAGCCAAAGCTACACAGAGAAACCCTGTCCTGAAAAACAAAACAAAACAAACAACAACTCTTTGGTTAGTTGTTAGCAGCTCTTTCCATTTGAGCAAATAGTTAAAACAAGACAAAACAAAATCCAAAAATCAGGGTGGTGAGGCGGTTCAGCCGGTGACCTGAGTTCAGTCTGCCACATGAAAGTGGAAGGAGAAAATGGATTCCACAAGGTTGTCCTGTGACATCCATATAAGTGCTATGACACCTGCACACACACACTCTCTCTCTCTCTCTCTCACACACACACACACACTCACACAAACGCACACACTCACACACAACGTGCATGATACAGGCACACCCACTAAGACTTTGTTTTTATTTTTTGAGACAGGGTTTCTCTGTGTAGCCATGGCTATCCTGGAACTCGCTCTGTAGACCAGGCTTGTCTAGAACTCAAAGATCCACCTGCCTCAGCCACCACTGCCTGGCACTTTTTCAAGTGTTAAAAACAAAAC
Organism: Psammomys obesus; assembly: GCF_907164565.1. Classification (NCBI taxonomy): domain Eukaryota; kingdom Metazoa; phylum Chordata; class Mammalia; order Rodentia; family Muridae; genus Psammomys; species Psammomys obesus. Next base: position 2,733,326 of record NW_026587382.1, on the reverse strand, counting down.
AACAACAAAAACTAAGCATTAAAACAAAAAAGAAGTTGGATGTTGGTGGCACCTGTCTATAATCCCAGCACTCAGGAGGCTGAGGCAGGAGAATCTCTTTGAGTTCAAAGCCAGCCTGGTCTACAGTGCAAGTTCCAGGACAGCCAGGACTACATAGAGAAACCCTGTCCCAGAAAAAAAAAAAAAAAAAAAAAGAAAGAAAGAAAAGAAAAGAAAATAAACAAACAAACAACCTAATTGGAATTTTTGGGTTGTAAGGTGCTAAACTCAGCTGCGAACAGTATCAAGAGGACAAAATTGTCTTAGAACGTCAAAGGGAAATACGCCTCCTCAGACTTTAAGAGCAAACTGGCCTAGAGCTCCTCCCGAGGGTCAGGAGGTGGAGACGGGTAGGTCTCTGCTCCACCTCAATGCACTTATGCCCGTGCAAACATGCAGCATCCTTTTTAGAGATCTTTCCAAGCAAGGTTAGATGCTTCCTGTGTGCTCTAGGCTGCGACGGTTCCTCACTCCTAATGCCTGTTTTTGTCAGTTTTGAGATTACCATACAAAACAACAAGTCTTGTGATGGCAATCTTCTACGCCCCAACCCTTTCTAAAATAAGGCAGTGTGATTGCTTTCTCTTTCCGAAAGATTCTTTTGTTGCTGTTGTTTGTTTTTCTTTCTTTCTTGTTTGTTTTTGGTTTTGATTTTCCCAGAAAGGGTCTCTCGGTGTAGTCCTGGCTGTTCCGGAACTCACTCTGTAGACCAAGCTGGTTTCAAGCTCACAGAGATCCACCTGCTTCTGCCTCTCTAGGTGCTAGGACTAAAGGCATGCATCACCACCACTATTTTTTGCCAAATGATTCTTGTTTTTTTGTTTTTTTTTTTGTTGTTGTTTTAAACAATGTCCCATGTAGACTAAGCTGGTCTGGAACTCACTATAAAACCCTGACTCTCTCAGGTCATATGGATTCCATATTACTTCTTTTTCCTAGTTCTGTGGGGGATGTCATTGAAATTTTGATGGGGATTGTGTTGGATCTCTAGACAGCTTTTGCTTTTGGTAATATATCTATTTTCACAATATTAATTCAGCCACTGCATGATCAAGGTCATTTTGTTTTTCCAGTGTCTTCAGTATTTTTTTGCAGCAGATTCTCACTTCATTGTTTAGGTTTATTCTCTGGTAATATCGTTTTAATTTTTATATTATTTGAAGCTAAGTGGGATCATTTCCCCTGCAAGTTTGTTATTAGCATATTGAAAACTACTCATTTTTATATTGTATATTGTATCAATATTTGTATATTGATTTTGTATTATGTCCTTCTCCTAAAAGTATTTATCAGAGTGTCCTTAAGACCTGTCAAGAGGTCATGTCACTTGCAAATAGAGCTGACTTGATCCCTTTCCTACTTTCACTTCCTCCATTTCCTTCCTATTTATTGCCCCCCCCCCCTTTCTTTCTCTCTCTTTAAGACCTCAAGCACTGGGCTGGAGAGATGGCTTAGAGGTTAAGAGCAGTGGGACTGAGTTCAATTCCCAGCAACCACAAGGTGGCTCATAACCATCTATGGTGAGATCTGGCGCCCTCTTCTGGCATGCAGGCACATATGCAGTTAGAACACTGTATAAATAATAAATAAACAAATCTTTAAGACTTCAAAACTAGTTTAGGGTTGTGGCACAAGCTTTAATCCCAGCACTCAAGAGGCAAATGGGTTCGAGGATAACCTGGTCTTGAAGCACTGTATTGTTTAGAGCAAGGCAAGTTGACTCTGGATTTTTAAAAAAACACTATCAGTTTTTCCAAAAAGATGAAGTACCTCCCTAATTTGTGACATCCTTGTACAGGGCCATGCTTCTGACCCCGTGTCATTCCAAGCTGCGTGTGTTCCACCAAGCATGCATTCTGTATATGTTTTCATTTCCTGTGGTCACTTTCAGAATACCTCTCCAATCAATCCTTGTCTCTTTAAGCTCACTGCTGCTATGGTGCTCTGCGACATCAGATGCCAAACTTCATAAATACGCCGATTTCCTAAAACACGCTCTAGTTCCCCTCCAAACCACACAGTGATCTGTTTCGTTTTTTGAGACAGGGTTTCTCTGTGTAGACTTGGCTGTCCCAGACTCACTTTGTAGACCAGGCTGGCCTCAAACTCACAGAGATCCACCTGGTTCTGTCTCTTGAATGCTGGGATTAAAGACATGCACCACCACATCTGGTTATAGCTAAACTTCCTTCCTTTTTTTTTTTTTTTCTTCTGGCTGACCTGGACTTGCTTTGTAGACCAAGCTGGTCTTGAACTCACAGAGATCCACCTGTTTCTGCCTCCAAGTGCTGGGATTAAAGGTGTGTGCCACCATGCCTGGCTCCTTTCTTTCTTTCTTTCTTTCTTTCTTTCTTTCTTTCTTTCTTTCTTTCTTTTTTCTTTTTTTTTTTACACATAATTTTTCTTTGTAGCTCTGGCTGTCCTGGAACTCACTCTGTTGACCAGGTTGGCCTTGAACTTATAGAGATGTGTTTGCCTCTGCCTTGCTCACTTGGTCCTTCCTTCCTTCCTTCCTTCCTTCCTTCCTTCCTTCCTTCCTTCCTTCTTCTTCTGTTTGTTTTTGAGATAATGTCTCACTAAGTAGCCTTGTCTGTCCTGAAACTCACTATGTAGACAAAGCCCTAAACTCAGAGAGGTAGAAGTAGGAGGACTAGAAAGCTTGGTCTATGTAAAAGCCTGACTTAAAAACAACAAAAGGGGCTGGAGAAATGGTTAGGAGCACTGGCTGCTTTCCCAGAGGTTCAATACCCAAGCACCCACATGGCAGCTCACACCTGTCTGTAACTCCAGTTTCAGGGGATCTGACACCCTCACACAGACAACAGCAGTGCATATAAGAAAAATTAAACCACCATAACAAAAGGCTTCAAATGAGGTTAACTTTAGAATTCAGAGCCTCAGAGAGTCGGGGTGTTATCAGGGTTCTGCCTTTATGTCCATGGCTCATCTCAACTCCACTTTCAGTGTTACTTTGGGCTCTCAGATTGGCTTCCATTATGGTACAAAGAATGGGTCAACACAGGTCTGAAGTCTTTGTACTCAGGAGGCCAAGGCAAAGAAGATCAAAACAAGTTTGAGACCAGGCTGGGTTACATAGTGGATTTCAGGCCAGCCTGGGCCAAAGCGATCCTGCTCCCTGCTTCACCAGCTCCCCACAAAACAATGAGTTTCTGGGTTCAGAAAAGGTGAACCTCACAGTACCCTGCAAGTCATCTCTCCCTTCTCCACTCCCCAGGACAAAAGAATATTTTCATATGAGCAAGGATTTCTAATTTTGAGCACTGTAAATGAAAGTCTGTCTGTCTGTCTCTCTCTCTCTCACACACACAAATAAAATGAGAACAAATACAAACAATACCCAAAATAACTGCCATAGGAGTAGTTAGTCTCACAAACAGGCAGACGCCAAGCCAGATCTGAGGAAACAAAGTGTGAGCACAGGAATGGTCTGCTTAGGACAGTGACAGCAGTCGGCATTGTTGCCAGCAGACATTCCTGGTACCGAGGACTGCTGTCATCACTGGACACTGCTGTCGCTGCCATGCCTGAATTATAGATTGTGTCATTCAGTATTCCATTCTAGCTGGGGCATCGCGTCGGTCAAAGCTAAGTCATGAAGCAGCATCTTCCCTGCCAGAGTGTAGCAGAGGGAATGTCTGGCCACTGTAGCCTGCTGCCTTCTAGAGCAGAAATGAGGTTTTGTCTCACAAAGATTCACGTGAGGGAAACTCTTCCCAGGGGGGAGGGGTTTTGGATGTCGGATCAAAACAAAGCAAAACAAAATGAAGCAACAGCAACCAAGGCAGGAGTTAGAGGTGGTTCCGTGGCTAAGAGCACCTGCTCCTTCAGAAGACCTGAGTTTGGCTCTAGCAGTCATGTCAGGTGGCTCACGACGGCCTGTAGCTCCTTCTAGGGGGAAGTCTGATTCACACAGTGCTCACCCATGCACGCACACGCACACACAAATAAAACAGGAATAATTTTTTGTAATGACAAATGTCAACCTTTTGGTCTTGTCCCTAGACCAGTTAGTGGTCTTGTCTTTTTTTTTTTTTTTTTCCTTTTCTTTTCTTTCTTTTTTACTCTCTTCCTTTTTTTGTTTTTTGAGACAGGGTTTCTCTGTTTCACAGAGCCCTGGCTGTCCTGGACTCATTTTGTAGATCAGGTTGTCCTCAGGGTGGCTCTGAGTTTGCAGCGCTGGGATTAAGGGCTTGTGCCATTATCACCAGGTTCATGTGCTATTTCTTTTCTTTTCTTAAGATTTATTTATTTATTATGTATACAGTGTTCTGCCTGCATGTAGGCTTGCTCACCAGAAGAGGGCACCAGACCTCATTATAGATGGTTGTGAGCCACCATGTGGTTGCAAGGAATTGAACTCATGACCTCTGGAAGAGCAGCCAGTGCTCTTAACTTCTGAGCCATCTCTCCAGTCCGTGTGTGCTATTTCCAAAGAAAGATTTACTGTGTTTTTATTTGTGTGTGTTTATGTGCACATGTGTAGGCACCCAAGGAGACCAGAAGAGAGCATCAGATTCCCTAAAAAGTGGGGTTACTGATGTTTGTGAGCCACCTGAACGTGTGCTGAAAACCAAACTGGGGTCCACTAGAACGGCAAGTGCTCCTTAACACGGACACAACTCTCTAGCCCCCAGTGGTTTTGTTTTTGATTTTTTGTGAGTCATTCTTACTAAGTAGCTCAACCTAGACTTGAACTCACTATGCTATTCAAACTGACATCACACTTGTAATCTTCCCATCTCAGCCATCGAAGCGCTAGGAGCGTGAGTGTGCATTGACACTTGTGGCTCAGCTGTGTGCTGATTAAAGGAGAGTGAAGAAGGGAGTGGAAGAAAGATTCATCTCTGACCAGGCCTGGTGGCGATTGAACAGATGCAGTCCCAGCCCTGGAAACATAGCTGAGGCCGAAGGGTTGCAAGTTCAAGCCTGGGATATATAAAAAGGACCTGTCTCAAGAAAAAAATTCAGGTACACCTCAAAACATGGGAAGGTTGGGGCTGGAGCGATGGCTCAGCAGTTAAGAGTGCTTGCTGCTCTTGCAGAAGACCTAGGCTTGGTTCCCGGCACCCACACAGTTGTGGAGTGGCTCAGCCCTAGCACACAACTTTAATACAAAAATTTTCTGTAAACAGGATTAAGTAAAGTTAACCCTATGTCAAGAGGCAGAGCAAGTAACCAGCTGACAGGGATTAGACAGAAGGAGGGGCATAGAGAGCGGGGTGTTTAAGAGACTATAGAGAAAAAGGGTTTTCCTTCTGGGGTGTTGGCTCATTAGGAAGATCAGCTGCCTCTCGGAGATTGTAGGTTTTCACCCCAGCGTGTGGCTCCCAAGTCTTTATTGCTAAAATCAAAAGATTGGGATTTTCTTTCTTTATAACAACACTGTAGCCCTGGCTGTCCTGAAACTCACTCTGTAGCCTGGGCTGGTCTTGAACTCACAGAAATCCACCTCCTCTGCCTCCCAAGTGCTGGGATTAAAGGCAACTGCCATAATCATCTATCTGAGTCAAGAAGATAGAAGCAGATAGATCTCTGAGCTCAAGGCCACCCTGGTCTATAGTGTGAATTCAGGACATCCAGGACAACACATAGAAACCCTGTCTTGCGGGGGGCGGGGGGGAAAGGGAAAAACCGGTACTCACGCAAATGCTCAGGAGAAATATCATCACGTGGGAGGGGAAGTTAGGAGTTACTAAGAGCAAGGTCTCTGCAGCTGAAAACCACCCAGGGAAGCTAACTGAAATGACTGTGTGTGAGAAAGGGAAGAGCTAGAGACAGTGGAATGTTTGACATTGTGAAGGAAGAGATCACAGAAGGGTCATAAGTAGAGATTCTGAATCAGGCAGGGTCAGGGTTTTAGAACTGAGGGGAGAGAAAAACACAACGCAGAGCTGGAAACATGGCAATATTCAGAAACTATAAAGCACAGAACCACCTTCGATGATTTTCTTTCTCCTCACCTAAGGCCTGGGGATCTGTTGGACCCTGAATCAAAGACCTTCTCATTTACTCGTTAAGACTTCTTACTCAGATCTGCAAGGCTCAGAACTTTCTTTCCTCTCTTCCCAAAAGTAAAAATAAACATACCCTTGGCTCTTATTTTCATGTGCAAAGTTCTAGACTTTAAAGGACCTAATGTTTACAAATATCTTTTTAATAAAAAGAATATAAATGTTTAACTACAAAACCAAATAAAGATTTTTTTTTTTTTTTTGCTGTTGCTATTTTGAGACACACTATCACATTGGAACTTGCCTTGTAGTCCAGGCTGGTCTCAAACCAGTAGTAATACACTTAACCAAGACGCCTAAACTCTAAGTTTGCATGTGTGAGCCACCACACTCAGATCTAAATAATATTTTAAGTGGAAAAAAGTCAATGAGTTGTTGGCAGCCAGGTGTGGGTGGCCATGTTTTTAATCAAAGTGTTTTGAAGGCAGAGGTATGAGGGTATAAGTGGGGTTTACAATAGAAGTTCCAGGCCAGTGTGGGCTTTGCTTCCCAAGTGCCATGATTAAAATTGTGTGCCACCACTCCTAGCCTAGAATTTATTTCTTATTTATTCATTTACTAATTATTATTAATTTATTTACCTTTATCTTATGTGCATTGGTGTTTTGACTGCATGTATGTCTATGTGAGAATGTCACATCTTGGAGTTACAGACAGATGTGAGCTGCCACGTGGGTAACTGGGATTTGAACCAGGGTCCTCTGGAAGAGCAGCCAGTGCTCTTAACCACTGAGCCAATTCTCTAGCCCATCAACTAGTTTCTTAATTTTTGAATTACTTTTATTATATGTGTATCAGTGTTTCGTCTGCATGTACGTCTGTTTACCTCTTGCATACAGTGCCCCCATGGAGGATAGAAAAGTGCATTGGAACTGGAGTTACACAGGGTTATGAACTGATACGTGGTTTCTGAGAACTGAACCTGGTTCCTCTAAAACAGCAGCTAGTGCTCCTAACTGGTGAGCTATCTCTCTAGCCCTAACTTCTTAATTAAAAAAAAAAAAAAACTATTTTAATTTATATTTTGATTTTTTTTTCAAGACAGGGTTTCCTTGTATAGCTCTTGCTTATCATCGCCTCCTGCCATAATTTCTTAAGTTTTATCTTTGCTTGTTCTGTTGCAGTTTTTTCTGACACAAAATATTCCATTTTGAAGGAAGGCTCCTCAATATATATGATGTTAGAGAGGAAAGTGAAATGTTCCTTAAAACTCAAAAAGCTGAAACTGACCAGATGCATTTGGTTCCATCTTCCTTAAATTTGCATGTCCTAAGAATTGGATTCTAAAAAAAAAAAAAAAAAAAAACCCACATACACAGAAATAAAGCCAGGCATGGTGGTGCATGTCTTTAATTCCAGCGCTCAGGAGACAGAGGCAGACAGAACTCTGTGGGTTCAACACTAGCCTGGTCTACAAAGTGAGTCCAGGACAGCCAGCACTCTTGTTACACAGAGAAACACTGTCTCAACCCCCCCCCCCCAATAGTATAGAATGTCCTTTTGTTTTAATCCCAGATTTGGGGATGAGGGGTTGATTCAGACTGTCCGCGGTCTGGTCTTTTACAAAATCTTTAAAAGGTTGTTTATTTTAAGTGTGTGTGTGCCTGAGTGTGTATGTGTGTGTACCACATGTGTTTGGTAATCCTTACGGGTCAGAAGAAGGCATCGGATGCCCTGGACCTGGAGCTACAGGCAGTTCTGAGGTTCCTGCTCTAGCTGAGGCGTGTTTTACTTGTGCGATTGTGTGATGTTTGGAATCCTGGGAACTTCTCAGAGAGTACATAAATGCAAGAGCTCTGAAAGGTGGATGGTTGTTGGTTTTTCATGGAGGTTGGTTGCAGTGTGTCAGTAGCTGTGGTCAAAGAAGAATCAAAAGGAAAGAAATTAGATTCAGGGGTTTCCCTAATTCCTCTCTCTCTCTCTTCTATCCTTGTTTTCCTCCTATAGTGTTAAGGTGTGAAACCAACAGGAGAAATGATGGGAGAAAGAAAACCCACAAGTAGCAAAGAGCAGCTACACTTGCATCCATAGTAAGGATCATGGAGAGGTCTCAAACAGCTGAGCTGTCTAGAACAGGCTCATACTACTTACTAGTAGAACATCCGGGACGAGGGAAAAAAAAAAAAAACCAACAAAAATAAAACAGCTGAGCGGCCTAGAAGAAACTCTCCAACTTGTCGAGTTGCCTGCTGGCTGCATGATGAGCTGCAGGTTTCCAGCTTGTGTGAGCTGTCACTTACACTGAGGTGTGCTTTGGCTCAAAGATAGCCGTCTTCGAGCCATTTCTGTTCCCGTGGGTGAGCCTTCATTCACAGGCCTGTTCACGATTCCAAGAAAGGCTCACCACACTGGACTCTGGAGGCTTCCTTGCTTTGGTCTGTCATTGTTCCCTGTCTGGGGTGAGAAGAGGTTTGTCCACATCTCCCCAGCAATAGTGTCAACACCACTACAAAACCAGAAAGCACGATTTTCTAGAATTTGTTTGGTGTGGCAGGGAATGTTTTGTTGGCTTCTAGTCCCGGGTAACCGGGACTAGAGCTGACGTTAGTGTACGAGCACAGGCGGGTTTTTACTGTTACCGTCACTATTAGCACGGTCTTTTGGAGGCGCGCTCTCACTGGATAGTTTTTGTCTGGCCTAGAACTCACTATTAAATCAAGCAAAGGTCCATGCCTCTGCCTCTCCAGTGCTAGGATTAAAGGCATGCACCCACGCAACCAGGCACATCACAGACGGTTTGTAACTGAAGACAGCCTTCAAGGTTTTGTCATCGTCTAAGTGGAAAAAAAACACAGAGCAACCGCAAAACTCGAAGCATTCAACTTGAGGGAAAGCAGGAGTTGCCCTCAAGGGCCTTAAGTTCTGGAAAGTATTTCCGTATTGTGTTGCAACACTAGGCTGTGGTCTGTAATGTTTCCAATAAAGTGTTAGTCACTGTGTGTGTGTGATGAGTAGTGAAAATTATTACATGTTAGAAAATAAACCCTAGAGGGTCAAGGCATTTTATATCATAGTCTGGTCTTTTACAAAATCTTTAAAAAGTTGTTTAAGTGTGTGTGTGTGTGTGTGTGTGTGTGTGTGTGTGTGTACCACATGTGTTTGATAGTCTTTATGGGTCAGAAGAAGGCATCAGATCCCCTGCAACTTGAGCTACATTCAGTTCTGAGGTACCATGTGGGCACTGGGAACAGACCCTGGGTGCCCTTAGCCACTCAGTCACTCTCTAGCCCCTTCTGAGAAAATCTTAGTGTTCCTTTTGAAAGACCCCAGCCTCACACTAAGTTAAACATGGCTAACGCCATTTTGTGAGACACCACTGTTTTATAAAACTCTGAAGGCCAGATGAGAAACTGGAAAATTACTGAGAAATCCTAGCTGTGTCACCCACTTGGGATATCTGTGGTCAGGCTGCCCCAGTCATACTAAAAACAGTTTGTGTTAATCACTCTCATAGATATCTGTGAGACTGTTTCAGCTAAGATAGGGAAAAACAAAATAACAGGTGGCGGGCCACGTCAAGGGGTCATCCTACCCCCCTTGACCACCCAGTTCCTAGAATCTTGGTGCCCCTGCCAAACTTTGGCGCAAATTGTGGTCTCGTGTAAACGTACCAATCAGCCCCCTGTAACCATGCCCTCTCGCTTCTGTACCAGTGCTTCTGCCTCTAAAACCCTATAAAAACCCCAGCTTCCCATCTAGGGGGCGCGCAGGGCTCTCTCGAGTGACCTTGCTGCCCCGAGTACTCGTGAATCAAAATAAAAGCCTCTTGCTGTTTGCATCCGAATGGCCTCGTTGTTCTTTGGGAGGGGGTCTCTCTGACGGAAGATACCCTCCGGGGATCTTTCACTTTCTGATATTAAAAAGCATGAATTTGGAAGCTGGGTACTCTGGTGCCTTCCTTTAGTTTCAGCATTTGGGAGGAAGAGGCAGGTGGGTCTTTGTGTTCCTGTGTTCAAGGCCAGCTTGGTCTACAGAGTGAGTTCCAGGACAGCCAAGACTACACAGAGAACCCCCCCCCCGACCAAGAAAAAGAAAGAAAAAAAAGAAAAAGAGAATGAAATCATGGCTTTGAGATTGAAAAATGGCTCAGAAGTTAAGGTTGCAGACGTCTGCTCCCCAGAACACTGAGTGTTGTTTAAAGAATGAAAACCCTAAATCATGTGATTTTTTTTTTTTTTTTTTTTTTTTTTTTTTTAACCAATGAAGACTTAGGAGCCAGATGCTGGGATGAAAACCTGCTAGGTCAGAGAGGCAGAGAAAGCACCCAGCTGACCTTCCTACTCAGCTCAGGTCTTGAAGGGAAAAATCAAAAGCCAAAAGCTCAAGGCTTGCTAGTTCAGCTGACAGCCCAGGAGGAAAAAGCTAAAAGACAATAAGCTCCTTTTTCTTCTTCACACTGTCTTAAATACCCCTCAACTCAAAGTCCCTCCTATTCTTTATTCCCTGTCTGCTGGTTTCTTGCTCCACCTCTTGACCTACGGTTAACTTTATTAAAGTTAGAGAAAGGTCTTGGATTAAAGGAATGTGCTGGGGCTGAGCCACACCAAAATCACATGTTAACAATAAACAGAAAGTTCTTGGATTAAAAGTGAGTGTTAGGGCTGAACCACACCAAACAAAAGAGGCTTTTGCAATTCACAGTCTCAGCGTTCACAGTCAGATCAAATGTCCTGCAACATGAGAGAATTCGTCTCTGTCTCTTTATATTCCCCACCATGGTAGTTTGTTGTGACAACTAAAGGAAACTTAACAATGCTGACCTCCATCACAGGAACAAATACACACAAAATATAGCCTACAAGAGGGTGCTCACAGGTGTATGCAAACACCATGCCAGCTTATGTAAGAGACTTGTGCATGCACAATTCGTTATCCGTATATACTGAGGGTCACTACTGTCCCTTTGTAATGGTTTTCACTACAGTCCTGGGGATCAAATTCAGGCCAGCAGACTTGGCTAGAAGAGTCCTGATCCCCTAAGTCATCTCACTTACTTACAGATAATCATTACATGTATTTGTTTACTTAAGGTGCACATGTGTGTGGCTTAACCCACAGAGCCATCTTGCTGTCCCAGGGTTTCCCTTAGGGCTTTTAGTTCCTTGAGATTGCAGTCAACCACGGTCCAAAGCTATAAGTGGAAAATGTCAGAAGTAAACAATGCACACGTTTCCATCTGAATGCCATTTGAGTAGTAGGATAAGATCTGATACCTCCCTGCTGGGCTGGAGCAGTAATGAAGCATCCTTCCCCAGCATGTCCAGTGTGAGCATGGCTCGTGTGTGCAGGAGCTGTCTCACTATGCTCCATTCACACCATCCTTATTTTATGCAATACTGGCCTCAAAGCTTGTGGGGAATGTTGAGGTAAGCCTTTTGGAGGCTCACATGGAATGGTGAGCGAAGAGTCAGCGACCCTATAATTCCTCGAAAGGGCCTCATCCACTGCACACAGTGTTGATCTACTAGGGACTTCTGGCACACTAGTGAAGTCTCAAAATGGACACGAGGCCGGGGCGGTGACTCCTTCCCCCTTCTTTACGGAAGTCTCCTATAGTGACCTTGCTCAGCCCCCATCTCCCACATTTCCTTATAGTCGCACCAACCTGATTGACTGTTACTGGTGCTTGAGGCTAGCATGGGATGGTCTGATTGGCCTTTCAATCCTTTAAAGGCTCTCGTACTGGATAATGAAGCTTTATCTGCACCTTTGAGTCTGATCTCCGGAGTCTGAGTCCCGGAATTCTCCGTGGGCTCTGCCGCTACTCACCCCACTTCCCGATCCCCACAAAAGCTCAAGGTTAGTCACCCCGGCAATTTCAATGTGCTGAACAAAGCCACAAAGTGCTTTCCTGTTTTGTCTTTTCTTTCGGCAGAGTTTGAGATTTTATAATAGTATTTTAATATAGACCTAAGCAGGGGGCTATGAGAAAGAGAGACACTCAGAAGAAGATAAGACGGAAAGAGAGCTTGTCTGTGAGCTTCTCACAGGCAAGTTGTGATTTTTTTGTGTGTGTAGGGTGTGGGGGTTGGGTGCTCAGGTCTTGCCTGGCTTTCAGCTCAGACTTGGTCATCCTCTTGCTCAGTTTCCCCAAGTACTGGGACCACAGGCATGTGCTACCCTGCTAAGAGCCAAACAAAGGCCTCCTCCCTTGAGCAAAGGGAACTCATTGTGAACCCCAAGATTGTGAACTGGAAAACTGTTGATTGTCCTCCTGCCTGAGGGCTAATGAGAACCGTACAGGGGTCACACAACCCAGGAACAGCTCATGGCTAGTTCAACTTTAATTCCAGAGAACAAAGGTTATATACCCTTAGGGGAGTGGGGTGGGCGGGTGGAACGCCAAGAAAAGTTCCCAGAATTCCAAACATCACACAATCACAGAAACTACCTGCAGTTGGCAAAACTAGAGCACGAGGCAAATCTTAGCCTTCTGCTACAGACAGCCTGAAACAGCTCCACATCCCACACCTGGGATTAAAACGATAACACATTCTTATAATATTTCTGTGTTTTTAAAGAAACCAAAATTCCAAAATTTTCACTATTTTCTCTTCCTTAAGAAAGAGTCTCTCACTGCCTGACCTCACCAACTAGGCTAAGCTGGCTGGCCAGCGAGCTCCAGGGATCCTCCCGTTCCCACCTTTTCAGCCCTGGGATTGCAAACATGGGCCTGGCGTTTTTTACCTTGTGTTCTGGTATCTCAAGCTTGTGGAGAGACTGAGCCATCTCCCCAGCTTCCACGTCTTTCTTAAACCAGAGATTAAGCCATGAGCCTTCCTTTTGCTTGGCAAGCACGACACCAACCAACTAGACCATAACCCCACCAACCTTCCTTATCTTCCTAAAAAACAGATGAGGAATAGGTCATTATTTGAGCAAGCTACGAAATTACCAATTCCTAGAAACAGAAATCTACATTGTTTCCAAATCTGATCCCCTCTCTTTTCCTAGTCCTTCTTTGTTTTTCTCTCTCCTTCCTTTTTTTCCTTTAGTTCTTTGAGAGCGTCTTATGTAGCTAGTCTTAAACTTCTGACCTTCTTTCCTCCCTCCTTCCCAGGCTAGACTTAAACTCAATAGGGAGTCGAGGCTGATGCTGAACCATTTACGCTCCCGTCTCCATTTCCAAAGTGCTGATACTATCAGTTTTTTTGTTCCGCTTTGCTTCCTACTGATAAGACCCACGATCCCTTAAAGAGAGACACACTTTGGGGCTAGAAATGTCAATGTGTGGTCAAGAGTACTGGATCCTCTTGCATAGGATCTGTGTTTGGTTCCCAGAACATACATAGTATTTCGCAAATGTCTGTAAGTCCAGTTTAAGGGGATCTGACACACTTCTTCTGGAATCCACAGGCTTGAGGCACACATGTGGTACACATACATGGGGTTTCCATCTGGGTACCAGCTTCTTTCAGCTCTGCATGTGGCATCGTGTGAGGCCAGGGTAAGGAGAAAAGAGCTTGCTTCAATTTTGCAATCGGAAAGACTGTTCTTTTGCAATGCTCAGTGTTAAAACAGATGGGGAAAGAAACTGACTAGTTCTGTACTGAAAGTAATTACACACAAAGATATGAATAGGCACAAAGAAGCAAAGAAGGAAGCAAGAGAAATACACAGATGAAACTCCACCAAAGGAAGGAAACCCAGAAAATGGAGATATCTGAACCAAACCTTGAAGAAGAACCAAAGTCTGAGCAAAACCAGAGTAGGAACCCCAAGAAGACAAAAAAAAGTAATCAAAAGAAACTTTTATGGAAAGGCTGATTTAAGACGTTTAGGGGCTGGAAGGGGATGGACACAGCTGGCATTTAAGCAATGAAGATACTCCGAGAGGGTGGACGAAGTAGATGAGGTCAGTAGTGTGAGAGACAAATATACAGTGACACCTTGCAAGGCTAATTGAAACCACACTTCCTCTTATGAAACGGAGTTGGCTTGATTTCTGTTTTATCTGATGTCACCATGGCAATACAGGTTTTTTATTAGCCTTTTCTTCACACAGTTTAACATGTCTTCCTATTTTGAATCTGTTGCTTGTTAGTGGTTTTAGATGGATCTCTTCTTATCTTGTTTTTGATTATATTTGGAACCGGCCTCCAAGTCTCCAGCTTTTAATATGAGAGCATTACTAGTTTATATAAACAAAAAGAGCTTTTTCTAGGATACAAATTGAGAGGTTAAAAAGTAATATAGAATATTTGTGAAACACAAGAGTCCCTTTGATTACACAAATGTCCATAAAAACTCGTGACATTGACCATACAATCTCAGTGGTAAAACTATGATTTTTTTCTGTTTATTTGTATTTTCCACATTCCTAAAATGAACTCATGTATTTTTGCTAAAAATAATGTTTAAGTTTTCTAACTACGGCTGGAGAGATGGCTCAGTGATCAGAATCCCTTGTTGCTCTTGAAGAGGACCTTGTTTGGTGTGGCTCACAGGCATTGATAATTCCAGTTTCTGAGTATCCTGCCCACTTGTGTCTGACCTCTGTGAGAACCAAGCAAGCATATAGTATACATATATATATATATGTATATATGTATACTATATGCATATATATAGTATGCATACATATACATGTATGTATGTATGTATACTATATATATATATATATAAACATACACACACACACACACACACACACGGATGTTAATTCCACTGAGTAAAAATAAAGACAATTTTCCAAATTCTGTATCTGTCTCTCTTTCTCTCTGTTTTGTTTTTCAAGACAGGGTATCTCTGCGTAGGCTTGGTTGTCCTTAACTTGTTTTGTAGATAAGGCTGTCCTCGAACTCACAGAGATCTACCTGCCCCTGCCTCCTCATTTGGGGATCACAGGTATTGCCAGAGGGCTCAGCCCATTATAAATTCTTTGAGCTTTATTTTCTGTTAGACCGGGCCCTCTCCCGAAAGCAGGGTTTGAGAAAATAGCACATCAAACACAGGAAAAGGTGGAGTTAATATAGTAAAAAAAATAAAAAATAAAAAGCAGGATTAGGAGGTTTTCAAGCTTTGGGAACTTCTAGAGAAATTTTGGTTATAGACCAGCTTGGCTGAACATTTCAAAACAATTTGACAGAACATCTTATATGATCAGGGAGGAGGTCACAGTATAGAGTGCCGAGCATGTCAAATTCCAGAAAATGTCTCAAGACTCGGTCAAACCCGAGGTTAACAGAAAACAGAAATGAGGTTATTTTGTGACCTCATTTGTAAAAAAATGGCTTTTAATCTTAATCAGGTTGTTCTACATAGGAAAAACACACTTAGATGTGAAATTAAATAACGAAAAAGATTGTATTTGTTTCTTTGTTTTGAAACGAGGTCTCACTGTGTAGTTCTGGCTGTCCCGGAGAACTCAAACCTGCCTGCCTCTCCCTCCCCAGTGCTGGGATTAGAGGCGTGCATCACCAACACCCAGCTAAGTTTTTTTTTTTTTTAATAAAAAAGATATATATATGTATGTAAATTGTATGTGTGCAAAATAATCCCTTGAAAGCCTGCTTTGCCCAACCAATCCCTTTTCAGGAAGGTCCCTGCTCGACGCATGCGTAATCTCCTTATTTTCCCACAACGCCTCTCCAGTGCCGTTGTAATATGATGTTTGGCCGCTTCGAGCTACCGTAGCAGAGGCCGGAAGGACGCTCGCTATTGCTTCCGGGCCTTTTGCCCCCCCCCCCCGACTCTCACGCTTCTTCCCCTCCCCCGCTGTCCCTCCATCAGTTTGCGTTTGTCGGCGAGGTCGCGCCCTGGAGGCAAAGCTGGGGTCCGCGTGGTGAGACGCAGCCCTCGCGACTGGGAGCCGGCGCGGCGGGCTGGCCGAGGTAGGCCGAGGCCGAGGCGGCCCTGGGCTGCTTTGCTCGAGGGAGATGGTGTAGAGAGCCGCAGGGAGGGGCGCGCGGCGGACACGGGGGCGGGACCGAGCGGGGCGGGCCGGCCTGCGGCGGCGGGTGGGCGTGGGGCAGGTGAGGCGCGGGAAGCTGGCCAGGGGCTGTGTGCTCCCTTCGTGGCCCAGGCAGCCCGGAGTCTTGCGCGCGGTCTGTGCAGTGGGGATGTGGGTGGTCGCCTTTCCGTAGGAAAGACCCTCCCTGTCTGTTTGTTTGGTTGGTTATTTTCTGCTGGGCGTAGAATCCGGGGTCTGGTGCAGCTGAGAACCCCCTCCTCTGTACAGCCATTGCATGCCTTTTCTTAAGCCAGCTTTGCACAGGGAAGCAAAGTAACGTAAGAAAAAGAAGGAACGGAAGAACCCAAGTTGGAATTAGTTCATAGGGATCAGCTGTCTCCAGGGGGACGAGGTACTCCAGATTGGACAGGTGTAGAGACAAAGACTCACCTTATCTGTCGACCAAGGAACACGTTAGCTCGTAGAAATACCTTCTTTTGTAGATAAGCACTCTGGAGTGTTTTGAAACATTGTTTTCGGTAGCTCCCTTTTGCATTTTGGTGTTCTCCAAGCTCGCTCTCAGCGATTAGAGCTTACTCAGGCTTTGGTCTGTGTGAGAAGATGAGTTTCCCCAGAAAAACCTCTGGATCACCGGGGGAAGGAGGAGAGTGAGCAGAGTACGACTAAGAGGTTGCAGGATAGGAGTCCGTTTTCTCGTGAGACAGAAATTGTGTGAGTTGCGGTTGGAGTCATTGTCGCTTCTTTTTGCACAGGGCAAACCATGTCCTCCCTCCCTGGGTGCATTAGCTTGGAGGCAGCAACAGCTGCAGCTGACTCTGAAGACATCACTGAGCTGCAGCAGGCAGTGGTTGAAGAGCTGGGTATTTCGATGGAGGAGCTTCGTCAGTTCATTGATGAAGAACTGGAAAAGATGGACTGTATACAGCAGCGCAAGAAGCAGCTGGCAGAGCTGGAGACGTGGGTGGTACAGAAAGAGTCTGAAGTGGCTTATGTTGATCGGCTTCTGGACGATGCATCCAGGTAAGGATTCCTGGAAGCAGGGATAAGTGTCCATTTGCAGACTTCTTAGCGTGACTGCTCGCGTCTCTGTATTGAGCGCTTTACACTTTGCAAAGCTCAGTCATGTGGGACCTTACACTCCTGAGCTTTTCATGCATTGCAACATCTACTTTTCACTCATGCATAGCTGATACAGGATCAGCAGTGAGGAGACAAAGGCTTGGATCCCCTTGTCTTCCTCCTGTATTGCACTTCATTTCCTTGGTAAGATTCCCAGGAAGTGAGTATTGTGGAGTTGCTGTCTTCTGTTTTTCTGTTATGAGACAGGATGTCAGTACCTAGCCCTGGAGTTGCCGAGATTTGCCCACTTGTGCCTCCCAGGTGGTGCAGTTAAGGCATCCTAGTTTCTGTTAGGTTGAGAGGGTCTCACCAATACCAGACTGTGCCTTGTAGCTCAGCATGATCTTGACTTTCTGATTAGCCTCTTTACATTCTGAGTGCTGAGATTATAGGTGTGGGCCACCATGCTCCATTCATGAAGCACCAAGGGCTGGGCAGTCATCCTCCAGTTGAGCTACAGCCTCAACCTCTTAACTTGTCTTTAACTGGGAAGCATCCATAAATTCCTAAATCCCCAAGAATATCTGTTTCAGATTGCTACTGCAACCTCAGATAAGCGGGTAGATAATGTTAGTACTGCAATTAGGGCAGATTTTGGATTGTTGATAGAACTGATGCCACTGTTTTTTAACAGTCTTTATTTTTTGACACAAGGTCTCATTACATAGCTCTGGTTGCCCTAGAACTCACTATATAGACCAGCGTGGCCTTGAACTCACAGAGATCTACCTGCCTTTGCCTCCCCAGTGCTGAGATTAAAGGTGTGCTCTACCGCACCCAACAAAATTAAGCCTCTATGTAAAGCCTTATTCTTAGTTTCCAAATCGACACAGATAATAAGTATCAGGTCTTCTGACTTTTGTATGACAGGTAGAAAGACCACAACTATGGGAAATTGTTTCATGGAATCATTGCTTGGATACAAGATACACTATTCTATGGAAAACACATTCTAAATGTATGCATTGGAACACATAGAGCAAACGATCTGTACTTAAATACGTATGATTTCTTGTTACCGTGTTGTTTCGTTGTGTGTGTGTGTGTGTGTGTTTTGGAGACAGGGCTTCTCTGTAACTGGCTGTCCTGGAAATAGCTCTGTACACCAGGTTGGCCTGCAGCTCACAGAAATCTTGCCTGTGCCTCTGAGCGCTCTGATGAAAGGTGTGCGGCACCACTGTCTTTGTTCCATTGGAAGGTTCTCACTCTGTAGGGCATGCTGGCCAGGAAGCCACTATATTGTCCCAACTGACCTCAAACCTAGGTAGTCCTGTACCACTAGGATTATATATGTAAGTTCCTAGGCTTGGCATTACATAAGTGTCTATAAATTCTAATGCCTTATGTCTCTACTGGCTTTGATCTTTTCTACGTGTGTTCCAATATTAGGGCAGTGACTAATTGTGAGTCTTTGGTGAAGGATTTCTACTCTAAGCTGGGACTACAGTATCACGACAGTAGCCCAGAGGATGAAGCGTCTCAGCTTACAGAAATAATTGAGATTCCTGATGAAGATGATGGTGTCCTCAGCATTGACTCAGGTAAATGGTGAAGATTTGGTTAGAAAAATCTTAAAATGGGAGCAGAAATAAGGAGGATGACCAGGTAGAAGATAAGAAATCACAATGTCATTTATTCAAAAGGCCAATTTCCTGAGTTATTTATTATAGCCCAAAGCATGTATTATTAGTACAGTAAAGGTTTCCTGTATTCTGATTGTTTTCCCATTTCAGTAAAGTATACTTCTTTTCTGTCATTTTCCTCTCACGTGTTTGTGTGATTTGCCTATGTCTCAGTTTCTTTTTCTATTACTGTGGTTAATTCTTCTGACAAAAGCAGCTGAAGGGTCTTTTTCTGGTTCACATTTCCAGATCATAGTCCACTGTGGCGGGGAAATCACAGTGCAGGAGCTTGAAGCATCTGGTCACGTTGTAATGCAGTCTGGAGACAGTGTGAGAATGCCTCATCCTGCTGCTGAGCTCGCTCTTACTTCATTTATGAAGTCTAGGGAATGGAACCACTCACAGTGGGCAGGGTCTTCTACCTCCACACAGGCAAAATAATTTCTCCTTGGCTTGCACGGAGTTCCATTTTCCATGTTATTTTAAATCCTGTCAAGGTGACATCAGTGGTCACAGTGTGCCTGCACGTATGCATGATTGGCAGGACATGCAGTAGAATTCAGAGGTTACATCAGGTTCATTCCTTGATCTCTCACTGAATGAGCTTGCCGGTTGTAGCTCGTGGGTCTCTGCCTCATGAGTGCTAGGATTAGTTTTGGGCTCTGAGCATCCAGACTACAGGACTGGGAACTTCCATCTACTGGGCCATCTCTCTAGTATTTTTATTTTGAGATAGGATTTCACTGTGTCAGAACCCAACACATAGATCATCCTAGCCTCACACTTGGAGCAGTTCTGCTTTTTTTGTTTTGTTTTGTTTGAGACAGGGTTTCTCTGTGTAGCCCTGGTTGTCCTGGAATTTGCTCTGTAGACCAAGCTGTCCTCAATCTCAAACCTCTGCCTCCTGAGTGCTGAGACTAAAGGTGTACACTACCGTTCCTCGTAATACTTATTCTGGTTTCTAAGAGTTATAATTATAGACATGGGCCAATACAGCAAAGGCTGTTTTACTCACCAGCCAGATGATGAAAACCTGTTAGCTCAGAGAGGCGGAGAAAGCACCCAGCTGACCTTCCCTCTCAGCCCAGGTCCAGATGGAAAAACCCCAAAAGGCTTACCAGCTCAATTGATAGCCCAGGAGGAAAAGGCCAAAAAACCCAAAGCCAAAGGCTTACTAACTCAAAGCCCCAAAAGCCAGGGAGCTGAGGAGTTAAAGCCAGAGTTTAAGCTAAAAAGCCTTTTTGAACTTCTCTACACTGTCTTAAATACCCCTCTACTCAACGTCCCTCTTATGCTTTAATCCCTGTCATCTGGTTTCTTGCTCTTGACCTAGGGTTAACCATATTAAATCCGTGTACAGAAAGCTTTTGGATTAAAGGTGTGTGCTAGGGATGGCTGAACCACACCATAATCACTTGTGTTAATTGCTGTAACAAATCACATCCCCATAAATTCAAGGCTATATTAGTCACAAATCATTTCAATAATACTATTTGTCCTTCTGGCCCTATACACTCTTGCACTTTTTTTAAAAAAACTGAGATAAAGTTCCAATCCCTAGAAGCTGAATAGTTACTTCTTGAAGAGGCTAATCTGGATGCCAAGGTTTTAGTGAAATTATTGTTACATCTGCTCCTGTGTCTACTAAACTTTCAATTCCAATGCTATTTATTTTTAATTTTTACTTAGGTCTCAATCGTTTGTAGCAGGTTGTCAAAATATTTCTCTCAGATTAGCATTATAAACTTGAGATCCAAAATCAGCTATAATTCTAATCCATTCCTCTGTTGGTGATGATCTTGCTTTAAAGGTCTCATCCCCCTCGCATTTTGAATTAGCATTATCTTAGTCAAAGTTTCAGTTAATATTTTTCTTATTACTGATTCTGATACAATTCTATTTATAGATGAAGTCAATATTTTAAAAAAAAAAATCACTAATGGCTTCTTTTAGGCCTTGTAAATAATTTAGTAAATTTGTAAATGGCAATAAATACATGAGAAGATTCTCAGCATCACATCACTCATCACGTAAATCAAAACTGCTTTTTTGTTTTTTTTTTTATTTTGTTTGTTTGTATTTTGAGACAGGGTTTCTCTGTGTAGCCTTGGCTGTCCTGGACTTGCTTTTTAGACCAGGCTGGCCATAACCCAAAGAGATCCACCTACTTCTGCCTCCCCAAATGCTGGGTTTATAGGCATGCCACTGTGCTGTCCAAAACCGCTTTTTAACTGTAGTGCCTGCCTGTAAAATCAACATTTGGGGATAGAACTCTTTGTTGTCGTTTTTGTTTTACAAATAGGGTTTCTCTGACTGTCCTGGAAGTCGCTCTGTAGATAGCCTGGACTTGAACTCTGAGATCTGCCTGCACTATTATTGCCTAGGTAGGCCAACACTGTGCCTAGCTGTATGTGTATTTCTTGACCTGTAAAATTGTAGACTTTATGTCGTGATATTATGTGTACAATATAGCTGTCCTGAATTGCCCAGTTCTTATCTTTAAACAGTAATTCTGTGTGGTTGTCACCTTGCCATTTGTAAAACTTGCCGATTTGTTCTTGTCATTGACATAGGAGGACACCATTTCTGGAGTGCAGAAAAAGGGACTAGTTTCACTTTGTAGCACAGGCTGCTCCCTGCCTTCTGAGTGCTTGGATTGCCATCTTAATAAAAATTCTTTATTTGTTGCCTCCTGTTGTGCCTTTTGACCTCTTGGGTACTACATGATAATCACGCGGCTCTTTTTATCCTCCCAGGTTTAGAGTAGGCTTTAAACAATTAGTTATTAGGCTTTTACTAGGGCAAAGGTCCTTAAAGGAAAACAGTCTAGAAAGGATTAGCGATCACTAAGTGGAGCTGACGTGTTAGAACGAGTAAAGAGGATTGCATAACATTATCTGCGGAGCCCATGTGCGGAGGAGCCCACCAGGAAAAAACTTCAGTAAAGTGCTCGTTTTCCCTGCATTTCACTGCCGTCAACTTGGTCCTGACTTTCTGACGCCGAGAAGGCAGGATCTGGGAAACAGCTGGCCGGCGTCCTGGCGCTGGCTCTCTGGCCTCTGTGTGGACGTCGTGTTTCTATTGGTCAGTCTTCTCCAGGAGGCCGTCTGCGGAGTGGCCGCGCCCACGCCGCGGGGCGTGCCTTGTCCCCCAGGATGGGGGCGGGGGCTGGGCTTCCGCCATCTTGGAATCCGCGGTGGCGGAGGTGCGGTGCGGTGTGTGAAGTGGCGCTTCCCTCCCCTCCCCCAGCTCGGCGGCGGCTGCCCCTCCCACTGAGGGTGGCGCAGCGACGGTGCCATCTCGACCATGGCGGCGACTGCAGCTAACCCAGGTGAGGACGCAGAAGGGACTGACAAGTAGGGAGAGCCCGGGCTGAGCCGTCGGGCCGTGGCGTAGGGGTGGGGGAGGGGCGTGGGGAGGCGCCTGGCCCGGACAGCCGGGTCGGTGCGGGGCGTCGGGGCTCTGTGCCCCGCGGGTAGCGGCGGCGCTGGGCCGGGCTGGGCCGGGAGTGGTGTGGTCTGGTACCGCTCTGCCCGCAGACGTCCCTTTGATGCCTGCTAGCTGAGCCAAGGCGATCTGGGCTGCAGAGGTGGGACCACGCTGCTGTCTCACAAGGTCGTGATTTCCCATTTATATACCTTTCAGTGGGAAAACTCGCTGCTTTTGCCTATCTGCTCAGATTCTTGCGGCTCCTAACTCCCACCCGCAGCCCTCCCCAACAGGCTATACTTTGAAACTTGGAGTTGACGTGTTTCAGCATAGTGTCTTGCTGCTGAGGGCAGAGGTTGGGTAGTGGTTCAGGACAGGTCTTTCGTCCAGAACCCAGATTTAATTTTTTTTTTTTTAGGTCGGGGCAGAGCAATTCCTGCTCTTTCAGGAAAATATCCTGGGCCATTTGTCGGCGAATGTCCTCTTGCTTGCGTCCTTCTTTTCCTTGTTATTTATTTTGAGGCAAGGTTTCACTCTAGCTCCAGGTTGACTTTGAACTGCTGCAATCTCCTCTCAGCTTTCCAACTAATGGTGTTATGCCGTGGCCCAACACGGTAGTCCTCTTTCTACTGCATTACAGTTAGTTTTTAGAAAGAATTTCATTTTAGTGGGCCTAGTTTACCTTGCCATTCTTCAATAAAGTGTATGCGTTGTATTCCAGAAATCTGTATCTTCATAGCCTTTTAGAAAACAAGAGGCCTGGTTATTTTAGAAAACAAGGTGCTGTCTCACTTTGCCGGCTGTCTTACATTGAAACTGAGATTTTACTTAATGTCTGTGAAAAGCTGTATTGTATTGCAATAGAAGGGTTTTTAATATATAGCATATATAATATATATATATATATATATACAGTAGTTGACTCGCTGCGAAATGTACTGTTTTTTCCCACTATTTCTGGAGACAGCTTTTTTTTTTTTTTTTTTGAGAGAGAGAGTGTGTGTCTCTACATATCTCTGGCTATCCAAGAACTCACTGTGTAGGCCAGGCTGGCCTCAAATTCATAGAGATCATGTGCCAATATCAGTTCTTTTTTTTTAAAAAAATTAAGTTTAAAAAAGTAAGTATATGGGAATGCTTATGCTTGAGTGCAGGTGTGGAAGGAGTCTAGAGTAAGGTGTTGGTCCTCTAGAACTAGAGTTTCAGGCGTTCACAAGCCACATGGCGTGGATGTTGGGAACTGACCTCAGCTCCTACAAGAGAAGTGCCATAAATATAAACAAATTCAACTGTGTGAGTGGACTGCCTGATTTGTTCTTTTTTTAAACAAGTTACCTGAATGACAGCCATTTGATCAGATTTTCATTTCCTGATCAATATTATCTTAAGTCTCTAAGCAGAAATATTAATTTTTCTTCTTTTTTTCTGACTGGAGATTTTTGAGAGGCTGGTCTGGAGCTTTCAATGTAGCTCAGGCTGTCCTTGAACTTGCAGTGGTCCTCTTGCTTCTGTCTTAAGGAGCTGGAATTACATGTGCCACTGTATATAAACTAGCAAAAAAAATTTTTTTTAAATAAAGTAAAAAATCCTTT
The DNA here is from genome assembly GCF_907164565.1 of Psammomys obesus. Classification (NCBI taxonomy): domain Eukaryota; kingdom Metazoa; phylum Chordata; class Mammalia; order Rodentia; family Muridae; genus Psammomys; species Psammomys obesus. Next base: position 2,709,580 of record NW_026587382.1, on the reverse strand, counting down.
TTAATGAAACACTTGATTTCTTTGCTTGTTTGTTTTGGCTTTGGTTTTTCAAGACAGAGTTTCTCTGTGTAGCCCTGGCTGTCCTGGAAGTCCTTCTCTAGACCAGGCTGGCTTAGAACTCAGAAATCCACCTACCTACCACTGCCTCTTGAGTGTCTCCTGAGTGTGGTCACCAGTGGGTGGAAACAGTTGATTTCTTTATTGTTAGGTGGTTGCTTCCTTTTTCAATTTTGAGATTGCATTTTATTTGGTTTTTGGATATGGCATCTCCCTGATAAAGGGTAGAAAGACAGGAAATTATGGGGACATGGGAAGGGAAAGGAGCCCCCTTCACAGTTTGGCTGAAGACATTCTAACATTTGCTGAAGGTCTTTCTCCTTTCCTAACTGTAAAACTACCATTTTCTAGAAATATCACCAGAAACTGCCTTTGAAGTAAGGGCGTGTTCTGATCCCCTCGTGAAACCTGCCTAGCTCATGGAGTGGAGTCATCCTAGGTACTTAACAAAAGAAGCAGGACCAGGCCTGAACTTTAATCCTTACAGAGGTGGTGGTGGGGTATCTGAGGTCAAGGCCATCTGAGTTCCAGGCTACATATTGAGTCCTGGTCTCAAAACCAAAAGTCAAACCAAACAAATAAACTAAAAAGGTGAGGAGTAGGTTGTTAGCAAACCTTTGAGAATTAACCAGAGAATCTTCTAAGACACTGCTGCTCCATACTCAAAGTACAGGATGTCTTTTTTTCTGAGTGGCTTTTCTTTTTGTTTTGTGCTTAAAATCTGTATTACACTTGCCTTTAATAAACTTTAATTTTGCATCATACTGTCTGGTCTTGAAGCTCTTCTCTGAGTACAGTCAGGAATCCTAGGTTTGCCTGAATGATGATCCCTAAAGCTGTCCAGGCTGCTGACAGAACCCAAGTGTTTGTTCCTGCTGTAGCTGTTGTCCTTAAGAAGCCAGGGCTGCCTCAGCCTCTGACATGCTGGGATTACAGAGCTGGACACAGAACCAGCGTAGCCAGTGATACCCACTGCTCCCTTTGTTTATCATCTGTTCCTCCTTCCTTTTCCTGGGGCTGCTTTTCCAGCTCAAGATTTCTTTTCCTTCTTCCGTATTGAGAATTCCCTCTCTTCTAACTTAACTGATCCCATGTCCAGTACACACATGATAATTAAGTCAGAAAATAATACCTTTTTGTTGTTGTCCCCTCTTTACCCTTTTGTGTGAAATATAGGATATGTTTCGCCCTGTTAAATTTTGGAAAATTAGATCCGTGACCAGGGGGACATATGATGGAAAATGTATTATGCCTAATGAAAAGAAAGTAAATGGTTCTCAAGTCAGGATTTCCTGCTTTCTTAAGACCAGGCTAGCCTGGAACTCATTATGTAGGCCAGGCTGTCTTCAAACTTATTTTGGTCCTTCTATGTCTGCCTCCTTAGTGCTAATATTGTAGGTTTAATACCTAGCCATGATGGAACTATCTTGGCTTATTTATGTAGATCAGTTTTAGGAACTGGAAGCATCATTTAAAAAATTTTTTTTTCTTCTCTATTTTTGCTTAAATAAGTTCTGATTATATTTCTTTGTAATTTTTTTTGGTTTTATCTTCAAGTGCCTGAAATTAAAAAAAAAAAATAAATAAGTATTATTGTGTGTGTGTGTTGCTCTTGCTGTGGTGTGCAGTGTGGAGGTCAGAGGACAACTTTCCAAAATTGATTTTTTTCCACCTCATGCCTGTGATTCCAGTTCTTGGGAGACTGAAGCAGGAAGATTGCTGCAGGTTGAAGCCTAACAAACAAGAAGACTTTTCTCTTTAAACTTCATTTAAGTTACTATTTAGGGTTGGAAACATGCTTGAGCATGTTAATTTGTGTGCTGGAGAGACAGTGGTTGAGAACACTGGCTGGCCCCTTAGAGAATCCAGGTTTAATCCTCAGCACTCACATGGCTGTGCACAACCATCTCTAACTCAAGTTCCAGGAGACCTAATGGCCTTTTCTGGCCTATGTGGGCGCCAGGTGTGCATGTGAGTCACAGACATACATGTGGGCAAAAACATCCATATACATAAAAATAACTCGTAACTCATATATATATATATATATATATATATATATATATATATATATATATATGACAGAAGTGCTAGGTTGCTATGAGATGGCTCAGTGGATTAATCTTTTGCTGGTGACCTGAGTTCCAATTCTGGGGGGGAGGGGTGTTAGGTATTGAACTTAGGTCTACTCACATGCTATATAAGTCTGTAACAGAGCTATATCCACAACCCTTTTTAGTATGTGAGAGAGTCCACAAACAGGACTGTACTTGCCACAGTATGTGTGAGGAGGTCAGAGGACACTTTGGTTTCCTTACATCCACCTGTTTGAGACAGGGTCTCACTGTGTAGTACTAGCTGGCCTAAAACTCACTATGTTGACTAGGCTGGCTTTGAACTAACAGAGATCCTACTGCCTCTGCCTCCTGAATGCCCAGCACCATTTTATTTGTCTGTTTAGACAAGGTCTCATGTAGGTCAGGCTCAGCCGGAGCTTTGCTTTTACCTGAGAATAACCAGAATTCAGCCCTCCTTTTTCTACCTCCCAAGTGCTGGGCTTACAGGTGTACAGTACCACACTAACTTAGGAAAAAAATTAATTTGTTTATTTATATATTTGTGAATATTCGGGAACATATTTGATAGTCAGAGGATAACTTGTAAAGTCAGTTCTCTCTTTCCATCCTCTGGGTTCCTGAGGTTGAACTTGGTTCTCAGGCTTTGTAGCAAATGCTGTTTTGTTTTGTTTTGTTTTTCTCCCGAGTTATTTATGTAAAGTTGATGTGTCTGAATGCTTTGCTTGCATACAGGTATAGTTCATGCATGCAGGGCCCACAGAGGCTAAAAGAGGGCATCAGAGCTGCTGGAACTTAATTAATGCTTATGAACCACCATGACCTGGGAATTGAACCCAGGTCCTCTGCAAGGACTGCCAGTCCTTTTAACTGTTGAGCCACCTTGCCAGGCCAAGAAAAAGTTCTTTAAGTACAACTTTATCCATATAAGTTAGAGCTTTAAAAGCATCAGTACTTTAATTTACTTTTTTTTTTTTCAGCTATATGAAAACAGAAAGTCAGAAAGTGAAATTTAGATGTCAGGATACTTTTTTGGCCACACTGAGGATTGAACCCATGTTCTTGTGATAGGCACTGAAATGCATCCCTAGGTATGTGTCTGAGTATCTGTATATCACCACATACATGCAGGAGTCTAAGTAAGTCCCAAGAAGAGGCAGATCCTAGGAACTAGAACTGAAGGTAGCTGTGAGCTGCTGTGTGGGTGCTAGGAACTCAACCTAGGTCCTCTACAAGAACAGCAAGCATTTTTTTCTTCATTTATTTATTTGTTCATTTTATATATCAGTTGCAACCCCACTCCCTCCTCTCCTCCCAGCCTCCAACACCCCTTTCCCCCACCTTCTCCTCCCTCCCCCCTTCTCCCTCCTCCTTCCCAGTACCAACCCACCCTGGCACATCAAATCTCATTAGGACTAAGTGCCTTCTCTTTCACTGAGGCAAGACTAGGCAGCCCTGCTAGGGAAATGGGATCCAGAGGGAGGCAACAGAGTCCAAGTCAGAGACAGCCCCCTCCCAATTGTTAGGGAAGACGAAGCAGCCCATCAGCTTCATATTGTACGAGGCTAGGACTAGTCCATGCAGGTTCTTTGGTGGTTCCGTCTCTATGAGCCCCCATGGGCCCAGGCTAGTTGGCCATGTAGGTCTTCTTATGATGTCCTTGACCCTCAGCTCCTTAATCCTTTTCCTAACTCTTCCACAAGACTCCCTGATTACACCTAATGTCTGGCTGTGGGTGTCTGTATCTGTTTCCATCAGCTGCTGGATGAAGTCTAGCAGATGACAGTTAATGTTAGGTTTCTGTTTGCAAGACAGCAGAGTATCATTGATAGTCTCAGGGGTTGAGTCTCCCATGGGTGGGTCTCAGGTTGGGCCAGCCATTGGTTGGCCGTTCCCTCAATCTGTGTTCCATCTTTTATCCTTGCACATCCTGTATCACTCTTAACAGCTGAACATCTCTTCAGCCACCCAGTCTGGGTCCCCAGCCTTGTTACTAGTTAGGTTAAATGAATGATTCTTTTTAGGAGACAGGGTTTCTCTTTGTAGCCCTGGCTATCCTGGAACTCTCTTTGTAGGTTAGGCAGGCCCTGAACTCATAGAGTTCCACCTGCCTCTGCCTCCGGAGTCCTAGGATTAAAGGCGTGCACCACCACTGGCTGGCCGGCCTGGCAAAAGTTTTAAACATGTTCTCATGCTGTAGCTCAGGCTGATTTGGAACTCACAGTGAGCTTTCTGCCTTAAGTTTTAAGTGTTAGCATTCCAGGTGTGAACATCACACCTTGTTCCCTGTGTGTGTGCTCGATTATATGTGTGCACAGATGCACGTGGAGGCCAGAGGTCAGTTCCTTCCTTAGGCATTGTTCCCTTGCTTTGGTGTGTGGTGGAAGGCGGTAGGAGGGGCGGATAGTGTGCGCACAGGTGTGGGTGTCCACACCTGTGTGCAGTTGTGCGCAGGCCAGAAGGCGTTGCAAGGCCACTGCTGTATCTGCCTTAGTGCTTGGAGGCCAGTTGTTTCCCTGAGCCTGTTGCTTGTGTGTCCGCCTAGGCCGGCAGTCAGCAAGCCCTAGCAGTCTTCCTGTCTTGGACCCTCAGAGTGCAGGGATTATTGATGGATGCAAGATCATGCTAGGCTTGCTTTGTGAGTGCGGGGATCCAAACTTCAAGGTTGTGTAGAAAGTGCTGTTAACCACTGAGCCATCTCCCCCCCCCACCCCCACCCCATTTTTTTGAGACAGGCTCTCCTGCTGGCCTGGAGCTTGCCAAGCAGGATAAGCTGGTGGTCGGGGAGCCCCCAGGGTCTCTGGTTCAGCTTTCCCAGTGCTGGAATTGCAAGTAAACATTACCATGCTATGCCTTTTTATGTGGTTTCAGGAGGTTAATATGGACCTTATTGTCTGGTTGGCAAGTCTTTGTTGATGTATTGAGCTGTCTCCCAGCTCCTTATTTATTAATTTTAAAATTAAGCACTTTATTTTATGTATGTGAGTGGTTTGCCTACATGCGTGTCTGTGTACCCTGTGTGTGCCTGATGTCTAGGAAGGTTAGGAGAGATGCTGGATCCCCTGGGACTGGGTTCACAGATGGTTGTGAGCCGTCCTGTGGGTGCTGGGAGTTTAATCTCTGGAAGAACAGCTAGTGTGTTCTTAACTGCTGAGCCATCTCTCCAGCCCTACTTTGTTTTTTAAAGATGTTAATTAAATTATGTGCATTGGTGTCATAGTTACTTTTTTGTGGCTGTGAAAAGACATCATGACCAGGGCAACTAATAAAAGCATTGATTTATTAGACTTAAATTTTCAGAGGTTGAGTCCATGACCATCGTGGCTGGCAGCATGGTAGCAGGCTGCACTTCTTCCAACCATGCCACACCTCCTAACTTTCCCAGGACAGCTTCTCCCATATGTGGACCAAGCGTTGAAATGTATGAGCCTGTGGGGACCATTCTCAAGCAGATGACCGTAATTACTGAATGTCTGTGTGTAGGTTTGTTCATGTGAGCGCAGGTGCCCTTGGAGGCCAGGAGAGGGCATTGATTCTCTTGGAGCTGCAGTTGCAGGTGGCTCTGAGCCATCTAAAGTGGATTCTAGAAACTGAACTCATGTCTTCTGCAGGAGCAGCAAGTTGTCTTAACTGCTACTAAGCTACCTCTCTAGACCCCAAAATCTTTTTTTTTTATAATGAACCATTTTACTAAGCAGATAAAATACAATAAACTTTTTGTTTTTGAGGAGAGTGTCATTTGGACTAGGCTAGGTTGGAGCACTATGTCTTGAGGATGACCTTGAAGTTCTGATTCAGCTGCTGTGATCTTAAAGGCACAGCCATGCCTGGCTTCTGTTGTGCTAGGGATGGAGCCGAGGGTTTGGAGTATCTTAGCACGCATTCTGCCAATCCAGTCAATGCTCAGTGGATAACAGTTCTGAAAAGGAACCTCAGTTGGCATATTTTTATGCAATAGACTATGGTACCAGTTTTTTACCCTTCTCTATTTACTTAGGAGTTAAGAAGTTGACACTTAGACGTTGGCCTTGCATCAGAAAGCACTGAGCGGGCTCGGGAGTGGCTCTGCTGATAGGAGCGCTGGCTGCTCTTGGAGAGGACTTATTTTTGGTTCCCAGCATATACACGGTGCCATCCGCAACTCTTGATTTCAGTGGATCTGTTGCCTTCCCTTGGCCTCCATGGGCACCAGGCATGCATGTGTGGCACATATACATGCAGGTAAAACCCTCACACGCATAAAGTAAATACGAAACAGAAAAACGTTCTCTAATGTTCCAGTGTTATAAAGAATCTTGAAAAAACATTTCTGCTGAGGCTATCTAGTGTTTTATCAACTATGTAACTGATTCCATTCAGATGTAGTAATAAAGGATTCCGAGCTTGACCTCGGCGGAGTCTGAGCCAGTTCTCCCACCCTCTGGTGGTAGCCCTGCTTCTATAACCTTCTGGTTGAATCGCTTCACTTGCTGTTTTGACAGGGTCTGGGTGTGTGGTTCAGGTTGGGCGTAAACTCCATCTTCCTGCCTCTGTCTCCTGAGTGCTTGAGAGATAGACGCTAGAGCTTTAGGTAGGTGGTGAGTTCAAGGCCAACCTCTGGGCTGCGTGAGCCTGCCTCAGCTTCGTCAGTACTAGGTTTATAGGCATGACCTACCATACCTGGCTAGATCCATCTATTTTTCAGAATTCTGTCTTATTTTCCATGACTTTAATAAGTAGAAGTCAGTAAGTTAGTGCATTGTAAATAAAGCAGCCCTGTCTCTGAGACTGCATCACCCCGCAGCTCTGTGAGGTCTGAGGCCAGAGATCTACACAGTGAGACCCTATCTCAGAGCAAAACAAAGAGCAGTAACTTCATTTCACAATAAGGAAATAAGCTTAGAGAAAGAAGTGAACATATTTATTAAGCAGTTACTATTTTCTCTGTGTGCCAAGCTAGACTTTACTATTTTGCTGCTTGCTTTCACTCTCTGAGCTGCCTTGTCAGCTCTATGGCACGTTTTCGTTTTGTGGACTTGGGCATATCTGTGTGTGTGCTTGGAGTGCAGTGCTCTTAGAGACCAGACGAGGGTGTGAGAGCCTCTGGAGCAAGAGTTACCAGCATGGCACCTAGAACAGAACTCTGACTCATTCTTTGACCTTACAGTTTCTTCCCCAAGTCTGCAGAGACTCCCCCACCCGTTTGTTCTTTTTTTTTTTCCTTTTCCTTCCCACTCTGCCTCCCTCCCTCCTTTCCTCCCTCCTTCCTTTGTTCCTTCCTGTTGTTATTGTCATATTGACTGGTCTGGAACTTGCTGTGTAGATCAGGGGAGTTGAACTCTGCCTCCTCAGTGCTGGGACTAGACTTTTTGAAGTTTGTTTTATGGATTCTCATCTTAGCTGTAACTTAGCTTGTTTCAGGGACACTTGAAAAGAATGTGTGTCTTTGTTTGGGGTGGAATATTTCTCTAGGTATTGAACTATTCTAGTTAATGTTGTTTTCTTCCATTTTGCTGCAGATTTTCTAATTGTTCTTTTGGTTGTTAAGAGAGGGATGTTCAAATCATCAGATATGATTTTTTCCTTTTAGTTGTAGCAGATTATACAGGACATTATGTCTACTCTTGTTTAGTATATGTGCATTGCTGTATTATTGTTGGTGGATTCTCTGTAATGTAAATTATTTGCTGTTTTAACTGATTTATTTGTAAATATAGGAGAAAAGCTTGGGCTGTCAGTGTCAGCGGGTCAGGCACAGTCACCTAGCCCAATAAATTGACAAGTAAAGATGAAGAAACAGATTCACTCGTTGTGGCCACACTCGGGAAGGAAACAGATAAAAGGGACCAGTGACCCCTAAGTCCTTTTCACTCTAGTAACTTGAGCTGTAGGCTAAAATGGAACAGTTAGGACAGCAAGTAGGGTGAAGCAGTCCTGGACACAGTGTCTCATTGTCTAGGGTCCTGCTAGGTGAATGAGTTAAATTGTTGCTGCGCAGATCAGTTTCCTGCAAGATAGTTAATTCTGGGTGTAGCCTCTTCCTCATAGGCAGTTGTTCTCATTTGGGAGGTAGTCTCTCCTGTCTCAGCTTAGGCATAGTTTCAGAGCTTTATCTTGTTTTTGCTGGGATCCAGGGTGACTCAAAAGGACAGATTAAAGACAGTGACCTAGCTCTGTGTCTTCAGCAAAGGAAAAGGAGACAAACAAAATGAAGACAGAGGTCCAGCCTTTCGTCCTACTTTCAGTTAACACAAGGGCCCACATTAGCCATTGCAATAGTAACTTCTGGTGCTTTGATAAAAACACTGTGTGACCAAAGCAACCTGGGAGGAAAGGATTTACTTTAGTTTATACTCCGTGTCCATGTCACAGTCCATCACTTAAGGAAGTCAAGGCAGGAACTCAAGTAGGGCAGGGTCTGGAGGCAGGATCTCAAGCAGAAGCCTTGGTGTGCTGCTTACTGGCTTGCTCTCCCATGGTTTGCTCAGCCTGTTTTATAGCACCCAGGACCACCAGCCCAGGATTGGCATTGCCTACAGTAAGCTGGGCCTCTGGTGTCAGTCAGTAATTAAGACAGTGCACCACAGGCTTGCCCATACACCAGTCTAGTGGTGGCATCTTCTCAGTTAAGGTTCCCTCTTCCCAGTGACTCCAGCTTGTATCAAGTTGAGGTGAAGCCATCCCGCATAGCCTCTGAGCGTTGCAGTCCCGCCTTCCTTCCAGAACATGTACATGCTGTTTCTTTGGGGGGGGGGGTCAGGTTTCAATATAGGGTTTCTCTTTGTAGTCTTGGCTGCCCTAGACTCGCTTTGTAGACCAGGCTGGCCACGAACTCACAGAGATCCACCTGCCTCTGTCTTCCCAAGTGCTAGGATTACAGGCGTGTGCCACCTCGCCTGGCTCTTTCTTTTCCCTTTTTTTTAGGAAGAGACTCATTAACTGAGGATGACTTTGACCTCCCAGCCTCTGAGTGCTGGAATTATAGGGTGCATCAATAATCAATACACCAGGGCCTCTTGCATGCTAGGCAAGCACTCTACTGGCTGAGCCGCACCACCCCGCCCCCAGCACCAGGTAGGTCCCTTTAGCAAATTCTTGATCTCATGGGTAAAAGAGTCAAGAGACTGAGAGAGATGGCGCAGTAGTTAGGGCATGTATTGCTCTTGCAGAGGACCTGAGCTTGATTTCAAGTGCCCATAGCAGGCGGCTCACAACTGTCTTGCACTGCCCTCTTTTGGCATCAACAGGCAACTATGCTCAATTATGTACATACCTAATCCCAAACCCCCAAATAAAAATAAAATAAATCTTCTTTAAATGCACTTGCAGCTGGACACTGTAGTGCACACCTTTAATCCCAGCACTCAGGAGACAGAGGCAGGCAGATCTCTGTGAGTTCAAGGCCAGCCTGGTCTACAAATCAAGTCCAAGACAGCCAGGGCTACACAGAAAAACCCTGTTTGAGGGGTGGTGACAGTGAGGAGAAAGCAAGCAAGCAAGCAGGCTGGAGATGTCAGTATTGTCCAGAGAAAGGAGATGCAAAGAAGACAAAGAGGAAAAAGTCATATTCTTAAGTAGAGCAGGAGGAAGAATGACCTAGGAGGACAGGTGGATATACCAGAGAGCTGTAGTATTCAGAGCCTGTCACCAAACTGTCCTTTCAGGATCAAGAAAGCTTTGGGTGCAAGTTTACTTATTTCTGTATTTATGAGATAGCCTCACACTGTAGCCCAGGCTGGCCTAGAACTCACTGTGTAGCCCAGGCTAGTCTGGGATTAGTAGCCTTTCTCCTGAGTGCTGAAATTACAGACAAGAAGCTCTACACTTGGATGGAAATAGTAATGTTATTTGTTTGAGGTTTGTAGTCAGTCAAGAATTGCCCTAGGTGGCCTAGGACTCAGAAGATGTCTAAAGTCAGAAAGAAGAATAGCCAGCTGCATTTATTGTTGTTAGTTTACTGTCTAGTTTTTGCTAGCTTTGGGCCAGGAAGGAATACATAACAGTTTTGAATGATGTCAGTTTAACTTTTAAAATGACTTAAACATTTGCTTATGTGAGTTCGTCTGTGTGTGCACACATACAGCAGAGGACAGCCTCAAGTGTTCCTTAGAGGAGTTTGCTGTGCTATCCTATCCTATCCTATCCTATCCTATCCTATCCTATCCTATCCTATCCTGCCCTGCCCTGCCCTGCCCTGCCCTGCCCTGCCCTGCCCTGCCCTGCCCTGCCCTGCCCTGCCCTGCCCTGCCCTGCCCTGCCCTGCCCCGCCCCGTACCCTACCCCGTACCCTACCCTATCCTATCCTTCCTTTCTTTCTCTTTACATCCTTGTTGTAGCCCTGCCATCCCTCCTTCCCCCCAGCCCTATTTTTCTTCCTTTCTTCCTTCCCCCCCCTACTCCTCAGAAAAGGAGAGTTCCCTTTCCCATCCAGAACAGCTCATCAAGTTGATTGAGGGGAAAGTGATCAAAAAGCTGGCAAGTGAGTCTGTGTCCGATGCAGTCCCCGCTTCCCTTACTAAAGGACCCACATGAGGCCTAAGTTGCCTATCTGCTACATCTTTGTAGGGGACCTAGGTCCAGTTCCTGCATGGTCTTTTGTTGATGTTTCAGTCTCAGCAAGCCCCTCTGGGCCCGACAGGGTCTCTCATTGGCCTGGAGCTTACCAAGTAAACTAAACAGGGTGGCCATCTTGTGTAATGGAAGTTTTGGTTTTTTTGTAATCTCAGTTGTGTTATGTAAATATGTTTTTGTCTTAATCCCACGTGTGGGATTTTAGTTGGGCTATAGTTTGTCCAGTGTAATTGTCTCTTGAAGCTTTTGCCAGCTGGTAACGGCCTTCCACATATGGCATGGAGAGGTCCTCTAGGGCTCCAGAGAATATAAATTTGAGAGCTGAGGAAGAGAAAGCATAGCTTGAGGTGTTAACCTGCGGTGTGGATCAGTTTGGAGAGACCAGAGACTGGCCAGTGTGGTAGTTTGGAGCAGGCAGAAACACTTGGCCGCTTCGTGCAGCAGCTGAGGAGACTGCTGGCTGCAGTGCTGTTGACAGATTGGTATAGCCCTGAAAGATCCTTGACCTTGGGGTCCAGGCCCCCTCTCCCCACTAACCTCCTCTCTCCTGTGTACAGTTGGGAGGTTGGAAAGGAGGCCTAAACACCCCAGATAAAGCATGAGTTGTAAAGATGAGTGCTATGCTCTTGTCTGCTTGCCTTTACTTTCTCGGCTTTCAAGTTTATATTCTCTAGAGCTTTAGGGCCATTTGTGGAAGGTTGTTACCAGCTGGCAAAAGCCACACACCCCCATCAGACAATTAATGAGTGCTAGAGGCCTGAGCTCAAGCCCTTACGCTTCTGTAGTAACCCCTTTACTGTCTGAGGCATGTGTCTTCCTTACCCCAGTTTACCTGTTGGTAAAGGCTAGTTTGGGACTAATTTAACGTTTCTGTTGTTGGCTCATTTTATATATATATATTTTTTCATTTATTTTTTTTAGAGAGTGTGTGTGAGCCCATCCTGACGAATGTATAGAGATCAGAGGACAGCGTGCCTGAGTTGTCTCCTTCTACTGTGTGTCCTGGGTATTTTACTCAGGTGACCATGTTCCTCCAGGTCAGGCTCAGTGGTAGCTCTTTTCCCCACTGAGCCATCTTTCTAGCCCTCCAACACCTGTATTTTCAGAAGTTTAAGTAGAATGTGTGCTAGTATGGGTTTTTTGTGTCTTTCATTTTTGGAGTTTTTTGCAACTTCTTGATTCTGTAGGTTTATATTTGTTGTCAAAATTAGGAATTTTCCATTATTTTCTCAGCCCTTCTTTCTTTCTCATCTCTTTCCATGACTCCTACAAATGTTAGCTCTTTCTGCTGTAGCGCCGGTGCTATCTGAAGTTCTGGTAGTTTTTCTTCTGTTTGTTTTTGCCCCCGGCCTGGTTTCTCTCATTTCAGATTTTTTTTTTTTTTCTTCTCTAGTGCTGGCCCCAAACTAGCTATATAGCATAGGTTGACTTCAAACATGCAATCCCTTTGCCTGTGTCTCAAGTGCAAAGGTAATAGAGATATACCATCATGTTTAACCCACTTACAGTTGTTATTCCCAAAGTTTACAATTTTTCCCCATAGCCTGTCTTTATTTGCTTTTCCCCCCCCAAATATTCTTTTAACTGCTTGCTGAAGGTTTTTGTTTTGTTTCTCTGTATAGCCTTGGGTGTCCTGGATTCCCTTTAGACCAGGTTGCCCTTGAACTCAAAGTGATCTGTCTACCTCTGCCTTCCTTCGTGCTGGGGTTACAGATGTGCACTACTGCACCCAGCTGCTTAAGAATTTTTGTCATGGCTACTTGCAAAACTTTTGTTAAGATAATTCTAACATCTGTATCATCTTTTGTTTTGTTTTTGTTTCTCTCTGTAGCCTTGGCTGTCCAGGAACTCATTGTGTAGATTAGGCTGGCCTGGAACTCAGAGATTCACCTGCCTCTTCCTCCCTAGTGCTGGGATTAAAGGCATGCACCACCACTGCTGACTTTGTTTTGCTTTTGTTGTTGCTGTTTTTTTGTTTTTGCTTTTCAAGACAGGGTTTCTCTGTGTTACTCTGGCTGTCCTGGATTCACTTTGTAGACCAGGCTGCCCTCAAACTCTCAGAGATCCACCTTCCTCTGCCTTCCTGAGTGCTGGGATTACAGGTGTGTGCCACCACCCCCAGTGCACTGCTGACTTTGAACTCTTGATTTTCCTCTCTTCCAGGTACTGGCATCACAGATGTTTGTCACCAGGCCTGGTTTAAGCTATGTTTATTTTTTTTTGTGTATGGCTGTGGGATGTCACAGTGCATGTGTGGAGGTCATCAGCCACTTTATGAGTTAGTTTTCTCTTTCCACCGTGTGGGTGCTAGGTATTGAATTAAGGTCATCAGCATTGGCAGCAAGCCACCTTTCAAGATACTTAGCATCTTGGTGGGTTGTGGTAGAAGCAAGTGGTTTAGCCAGCATGACATTGATTCTTGAGGATATTGACAGTATGCTTTTCTGACAGAAATGACATCGGATGTACCATCTCTGGGCCCCACCATTGCTTCAGGAAACGCTGGACCTGGGATTCAGGGTGGAGGAGCTGTTGTTCAGAGGGCTGTTAAGCGACGGCCAGGGTGAGTTTGAACATATGCTGTCAGTGTCTCTCTTGTACGGTCAACTTGATTGAGTTAGGTGCTGCTTCTGCTCGTCTGTCCCTGACCTCAGTTTAATTGATTGCTTACTACACTGCAGTCACGTAACTGACTCCTAGTCCTGGATCATTCTTTATGCAGGCATACTATTTTATGTAAACTTTTAAAAATATGTTTATGTAACTTGAGTAAAAATACAGATGTAAAGAAAAAGATAAAACTGTTGTATCTGTTATCATTTTACTCTCATCTTACCTCTTTTAGAGAATCAAGTATTTCACAGATAGTGTTGATTTTATTTCTGCATTCACCACTTCTATATATATTTCACATAAACATTTCTAAGCAGGTTAAAATTGTTTTCCATTGATCTATCTTTATTAATAAGCAGGTTAAAAAAGAAAAAAAATTTCCAGAAGGTAAACAACTATGGCAAAGAAGGATTGCACTGTTGTTAAAAATTGTTGGCTTTCCTTAAGCTCTGTGTCTGCATTCTCAAAATTGTTTTCCTAAGCTTATTTCTTTGCTAATTTATTGATGCTTTCTTTGACTTGGAATGAGCAGTCCATTTAGTTTCAAAAGTATTTAAGTGCCAGATCAGATGTGGCATTGAAGTATGACTGCTGATAGATACAAAGAGAGAGGAGATACATTTTATGTTTCAAGTTTCTAAAGTTCTGATAGTCAATGTATTATAAATAAATCTCATACAAGACAGAACATGGCAAAGTGAATGAGGTATGATGGCTTATACCTGAAGCCCTAGCCCTCAGTAGGGTTGAGTGAGGAAGTGGAGACATGAGGCCATCCTGGATTACATAGTGATACTCTAGCTCAAAATAAAACTAAACATAAATAAAACAAATTCACTAAAAATGTACAACAGAAAAGATGGAATAAATACTAAAAATATATAGTTTTTAAGCAGTTTTTAAACACCGTACCAAAGATTGGTAAAAGTTTTTAAAAGAAGAAGGTTGCTTTAGTACAGGTCTCTCAACCTTCCTAATGCTGCAACCCTTTAATACAGTTCCTCATGTGTGGTGACCCCCGTCATAAAGCTTCGTAACTGTAGTTCTGCTACTGTTATGCATCATAACTGGGTTTATAGACACCAGAAATGTAAATGTAAATATCAGCTATGGAGGATATCTGATAGGGGACTCCCAAGGGGGTCGCAACCCACGGGTTGAGAACAGTTGCTTTAGGGCCTGTGAGATAGCTCAGTGCTTAGAGGCACTTGCCTATAGTCCTAGTTACTTTCACTTGATCCTCAGAATCCACATAAAGGTGGAAGGAGAGAACCAAGTCTTCCAAATTGTCCTCTGACCTCTACATAAAAATACTAAACTTTAAATAAATAAATGATACAAGGTTCCTTTAGAAGTATGTGGGACAATGGGTTCTATTTTACTCACTTTTTGCTACTAAATTTTGTAGTTACCTTTTTTTTTTTTTTTTTAATCTATTTTATAGCATTCTGTACCAACCATGTTAGGCACCACCTGTAGATGCTTTTTTTTTTTTTTTTAAATTACTTTATTTTCTTGGGGTTTCTTACATCTCTTTCTTTCATATGTACCCCAATCTTTTCCAACACCAGGTAGGAGCCTGCATGAGGCCAATAGTTTGCTGCTGTGGACAGTCTGAATCAGCCCCATATTTACACACCTGTGATTAAAACCAAGTCATGTTCACAATAGAACATAACTGAGTTTTAAGGAACCAAAAATTTTTTTTTTTTTTATGTGTGTGGAGTGGGGATTGGAGCTCAAACTCAAGGCCTTGTGTTTTCTTTGGTTAGTAATTTTACCACTGAACTAATTTCCCTTTCTGTTGCCTGATCTTGTTTTTGTTGTTGTTGTTGCTTTTGCTTTTGAAATAAGATCTGGGAACCATGATTTTTCCCTAAACGCTAGGATTATGGTTAGTGCCACTGTGCTTTGCGGAAAAATCCATGAAAAGAAATCTTGAGTTCCTGAGAGATGGCTCCGTGGTTCGGAGTGCACACCACTCTTACGGAATCTGAATCCAGTTGGTAGCACCCATTTTGGTGGCTTAAAACCATCTGTGACTCTAGTTCTAGGGGATATGACACCCTTTTCTGGCCTCTGGGCACCTGCACTCACATGTGCATATACCCAACACAGAAACATAATAAAATAAAGTCTTTAAAAGTCATAAAAGTTGGTCTCTTCAATATTAAAAACACATTTTAAAAAGCGTTTACTCTTTTGTTTTCTAACAGTCTGTTGATTGTTGCTATTTTGACGTGGCTTTCCTGTAGCCCCAGCTAGTTTGTCCTCCTGTTCTTCTTGGTTCCACTTCCCAAGTGTTTGGAAACAAAAACATGTGACCGCCACACCTACTTTGCCACAGTCCTGCTGTGTAGCCAACACAGTCCTGCTGTGTAGCCATGTTGGCCTGGAATTCACTGTGTATACCAAGCTGGCCTCCCACTCATGATCTTCCAGGACTACAGTCAAGTGCCATTACGTCTGGGTGTGGTGGCATTCATCTTTAATCTCGGCACTTGAGAGACAGAGACAAGGGCAGCTTGGTGTACATAGCGGTTTCCAGGACAGTCAGAGCTACATAGAAAGACCCTGTCTCAGAAAACCAAACCAAACCACAGTCTCACTTGTGTGTATACACACATTTATTTATTTATTTGTTTCGTTATTGTTTTTCAATCTCTGTGTTTGTGTAGGTCAGAAGACAAGTGGTACTTCTTTCTTCACTATTGGGGTCTCACGTATCCTATTCAGGCCTGTAGGCTTGGGGGCAAACTCCTTAATCTTCTTAGCTCTTTCTTCGTCTCTTTGTTTTATATTGTGATTGTCTGGCTCCTTGAGGGTAGTTTTTATTTTTAACACATGTCCCACAATATTTTGTGTGTGCATGTGATCTTGCTTTCTTGCTTCTCTCTTTGACAGGGTCTGGCTATATAGCTTAAGCTGGCCTTGGATTTACCATCCTTTTGTTTCTACTTGCTGAGTACTTTGAGTTAAAGGTATGTGCCACCAAGGCTGGCCACGTAGCACAGTGACTTGAATGTAGTGTATATTATATTTTTAGACTAACAATTTTCTGTAATGTCATTGCTTTGAAAGATGTTTCAGAAAACTGACAACAGGGCTTAGATTAGACCGTAAAAATTAAAAATAGATCTCAGGATTTGTTTGTTTGGTTTTCAGGCAGGGTCTCATGTAGCCCAGGCTAACTGTATAACCAAGGTAGAACTCCTTTTTGTCCTGTTGCCACCTCCCGTGTGACAGGATTACAGGTGTGCGCCACCATGCCCAGTCTTATGCTGTACTGGAGATTGAACCCAGGGCTTCGTGTGCTCTCGCAGCTGAGCTGTGTTCTTAGGCCCCGGGAGCTTCTAAT
This sequence comes from Psammomys obesus, assembly GCF_907164565.1. NCBI lineage: Eukaryota > Metazoa > Chordata > Mammalia > Rodentia > Muridae > Psammomys > Psammomys obesus. The sequence continues at coordinate 2,692,927 of NW_026587382.1, read as the reverse complement.
ATTTGTGTCTCTTCCTGGTGTTCACAGATTCTGGCGGAGGGACCACTTGTGCTGTTGTGCCACTGCTGTTCTCCCGCTTCTTCCTTTTGCTGTTTGAAACAGGTTCTAATTACGTAGCCAAGGCTAGCCTAGAATTCACTATGTAACTGAGGGTGGCCTTGAATTCTCAGTCCTCATCACAGTTTCTGGATGGTGGGATTATAGGCATGTGCCACCGTGGCTGTCTTTTGTTGCCCAACTTTTTTGCCCAGTTATGACATTATGAAAAACATCTAGTGTAGATTTGTTTAGCTTCTGTCTGCTTCTTTTCATTTTACGTAGGTGAGTACATAGGGATCTTGTATTAGTCTATTTTTACTTTGCTTAAGATTCTGTATTACCAATAGGCTCAGAGTATCTTTTGTTGCTTTTCCCTAGGCTGGATTTTGATGATGACGGAGAAGTGAGCAGTAAATTTTTGAGGTAAGAGTTTTGATTGTTATTATTATTATTTTTAGAGATTTCTAAGCAGTGGACTGGAGGGCTGGTTGTCAGGTTCAGTGGGTAACAACACTTCTACCAAGCCTGATGATTGACGTTTGAGCCCCAGAACCCACATTGCTGAAGAACTTACTGCTGCAAACAGTCTCTGCTCTCCACACACTGGCCATGACACATGCACTGTTCACCCTCACAAATAAATAAATAAGTACATGTCATAAAATTAAAATCAGTGGACTGGGAATGTAGCTTGGTAGAATGCTTGTCTCCCATGCTTGGGGTTCAATCCTTAGTACCACAAAGGTTATTTAAGTATGTTTATACTTCCAGATTACCATGCTTTTCTCATTGGCCTAAGAAATGCTTCATCCTAAAACTATACATTTTCTTCTAGGACAGTTTTAGGCATTTTGTTATTTTTAGAGGTAGTACCTCAGAGAGGAGGGCACAGAAAATTTAAAAGACCTTCCATAAGCCAGTCATAGGTTTAGTTATGGCTTAAAAAATAGCAGGCTAGAAAGATGGTGCTGTGGTTAAGGGCTTAACATCGCAAATCTAAGGATAAATAATAAAATTACATAAATGCCAAGTGGACATGGCAGCCTGCTTGGAAGGTGGAGACAGGAGATCCCCAGAGCAAGCTGGCATGGAGAGTAGTTCTAGCTGAAAGCTCTGAATTTGAGAAGCCCTGTAAGGTAGAAGAGAGATGAAGGATCATTCCCTGCATCAGCTTTGGGCCTCTTCATGCATTGCTCACTCACACACATGTGCCTATCATATGCAAACGTGCACATCTATACAAATGGAAAATGAAAAAATATTGACTAGTTCTCACATGTCTGTGGATTGACTGAGTCAGTTGCGTAGGTTCATGGTAAGACTGCATTCAGCAGTCTGGTTGGTTAAAAGTTGTACTCAACTGGCATAGTTGCCTCTCTGTCTCTCTCTCTGTCTCTCTCTCTCCTTCCTCTCCATTGTCTTTTCTTCAACCAGGAAGAATGTAACGATGGCTGTAATACAAAGGGCAAATCTCAGTGTGCTTAACGAACCTTTGCTTCTGTGACTTAGACTCTTATAAATGTCTTGTTGGCCAGAGCAGCTCGTGTATTCATGTCTTGAATCACTGTTGTAGAGGGCTATAAAAGGATGTGGATATTAGAGTACAATTTGATGATGTTTTACTCTGTCATGCTCCAGTAACTGTTAACTCCTTTTAGGTAGCAGGGATTACCAATTTTGTGTGTTTAAGGTGGGGGGCGGGGCAGCATCACATGGAGTTTTAGGCAAGCCTCATACTTGATGCAGCCTCAGATCTTATGGTGGTTTGAGTGAGAATGTTTTCCAGGGGCTTATATATTTGAATTCTTGCTCCTCAATTAGTGGACCAGTTTGGAAAGGATAAGGTATGTGTGGCTATTGGAGGAGGTGTGTCACTGGGGCACTCTCTGAGGTCTTACCCCTTTTCCTGTGTGTTCTCGATGCCTCTTGTTTGTGGAACAAAATGTGAGCTCTCAGCTGTTCCTGCCACATGCCTTTGCTTCCCTTTTGGATGTCTCTCGACTGTCTGCCCTGGGGAGGCACTGCCCACAGTGAGATGGCCGCTCCTCATCAGTCATTGCCCACAGGCCTGTCTGATGGTGACAATGTCTCAGTTGAGATTCCCCCTTCTCAGATAGGTCTATGTTTGTGTCAAGTTGACAAAAACCAACCAGCACAGCAATTGAAAGTAATTCTTCCTGACATTTAATGGATCTTTTTCTTTTCTTTTTTTCTTTCTTTACATCTATCTATCTATCTATCTATCTATCTATCTATCTATCTATCTATC
>NW_026587382.1:2653908-2690609 GCF_907164565.1 Psammomys obesus | reverse complement strand
ATCTATCTATCTATCTATCTATCTATCTATCTATCTATCTATCTATCTATCTATCTATTTTTGAGGCAACAGCTTTTCTCTGTGTAACGGAGCCATGGCTGTCCTGGACTTGCTTTGTAGACCAAGCTGGCCTCAAACTTAGAGAGGTCTATCTGCCTCTGCCTCCCAAGTGCTGGGATTGCAGGCTTTTTGCCACCACATCTGCCCTGACACTTAGTGGATCTTAATAAATGAGAGGAGCTGAGCACGGTGCATGCCTGTAATCCCAGTACTCCAGAGGCAGACATGGTTGGATCTCTGTGAGTTTGAGGCCAGCCTGGTCTACAAAGAGGGTCCAGGACAGCAAAGACTACACAGAAAAACCCTGTCTCAAAAAAAAAAAAGTAAAAAGAATGTGAAGGAGGAAAAAGATTTCACTTTTTGACACTAGGCAGACTTTTTTGTTGTTATTGCTAGATTTACATATTTTTATGTTTTAAGTGTCTGCATGTTCTACCTGCAAGTACGTCAGGGCACAGCATGCACATGGTGCTGGCAGAGGCCAGAAGTGAGTGGTGGGTCCTCTGGAATTGGAATTACAGAGGATTGTGGGCTATGATATGAATGTTTGTGTTGGGTTGTCTATCAGAGAATGCGCAGACATGGATTTAATCCAATAGAAGGACTGCTAGCCTACCGGCAGTTACACTGAATGTTCAGGATCCCAGTGTAGCACTGAGCCTTTCTCAGGGTGAGCTTTTAAGCATAAAAGCCATGTCCTGGGTTGACGCATTTCAGTTAACAAGAACAGTTAACTAGAAACAGTTAACAGAAGCCAGAAAGCAATGTTAGTACATTTCGAGACTTTCCCAGAAATGTAGACTTTGATGGATTAGGCCCTTGTTTTAGTTTTGGCAGATGGTGCTATCTCCGTGCTGAGTTTCACAGCCCAAATGGCTCATCCCTCATGGAGTCAGTTGTGCTAAGATCTGGAGGCCTTACCCACTGAGGTCCTGTTACACTGGGAACTGCACCCAGGTCCTCAGCAAAAGCAGCAGCTGCTCTTAATAAATGAGTCATTTTTCCAGCTCCAAGGTAGACATTTTCCAAGCAGCTCTATTGGCATGTCTTTACTAAAGAGTCCTTAATTACAGTGACGTGCTCTTATTAGAACAGTGTTGTATGTATGAATGGTTTAGAGGAAACTAGATAATCTGTTCATGTCAGATAGTGTTGACCCTGAGTTACCGCCTCCACAAAATCAAGGAGTCAAAAGTTTCCTAACACTTTGGTCCTTAGCAGCTCACTGTATGACTGTGGTTTTATAACACTTTGGTCCTTAGCAGACCACTGTATGACTGTGGTTTCATGTGATTACAATGGGAGTTACAAAGTTCTTATATAGTGACATAGCTGCTCTGAGTTCAGACGGCAAAGAAGTCATCATGTTTGTGATGATGTTGGCACGTTGATGTTGATAGTTGTAATAAAGGTAGCACATACATATGTATTTAGTAACAGCTGATTATAAAATGACTGTCACTTGCTTATGTATTTATATGTTATAGTATACTTTCCATTTTGTCTTGTTAGTAATCAAGCACAGGGCTTACAGAATGTTAGGCAAGCCCCATTATTGCTATTTTGGAGTGTGCCCCTTTTTATTGAATGACAAAGTTTACTGTAAAACATATCCTTGGATTGCCATTTTGTGAAACCTGTGTAATTCCTAATAGTTCTTTCGCTTGTCCTGAAAAAGTAGCATGTAGAATTGGGAGAAAATACTCACTTTCTACACCAGGCTGGCTTTGAACTCAGACAAATGTACCTGCCTCTGCCTCTGGAGTGCTGGGGTTACAGGTGTGTGCCACTGTGCCAGTCCTACATTTGTCTTTTGGCCCCCTGTCCTTTGGTTAATTATCTTAGGTTGATAAATCTTTCTAGGTGGAATTTATAGCAATAAGAGAAGTTGTGGGTATGGTGTGTGCTGTATTTTTAAACATTTTTGTGTGTGAGTATATTGGCATATGTGCTATAGCACATACATGAAGGTCTGTTGGCGTACTTTTAAAAAACTTTCATTTGTATTTCTTATATCTTTCTCTCTACTCCACCCCAATCCCTCCCAACACCCCAGCACCCCAGCAGGAGAGAGAAGGTGAGAGAGGGGGTGCAGTTCTTTTTTAGCTGCTTCCTGCTGGTCAGGGTTGTCAGGTTCCTTGGAGCTAGTCCAGTCCTTGTTTCAGGAGATCTTCATCTTCTTATCGCATGACAACAGCTAGGAGCAGCAAAGGGGAAGCAGGAGCAGCCTTGCTCTTTCTCTGATCTTCGTACTCTCTGGGCTCTGGCATTTATTCTCTCTTCAGAGTCCTCAGATTTAAACTATTTGCAGCTTGCAAAGAGCCCCTCTCAGAGCCCACAAGAGGCAGATAGTTTGCTATTTTGGACTATCTGAATCAGTCCCACATTCCATATCTGGGACCAAAACAAATACGTGTTTATATCAACAACAACAAAGGTCAAAGAACAAATTGCAGAACTAGAACCTCCCTCCCTCCATCATGTAGGCTCTGGGGATTGAAGGAAGTCAGCAGGCCTGGCAACAAGTGTTTTATTTACTGAAACAACTCGCCTAGCTCATTTTGTTTAACAGAGCCCCTGTAATCTAGTCGAGCCTGGCAAGCTGCGTATGGCAAGGCTTTACTCCAGCTCAGGAGAGCCTCTTCCCTCAGTGGTGGGACTGTGGGCTCAGGCCGCCACACCCTGCCTCGACAGCGTGGTTTTTGTTTTGTTGTAAATAGGTCTGCCTGGCCTGAGACTCGCGGAACGCTGCCTGTCTCTGCCTCCCAGTTCTGGGACTAAAGATGTGCCCCTAATGTGCATGACCTTCCAGTGTGTTTTCACACTCTTTCGACAGTGATGAGTAGAGCATTGTGTTTCGAGTGGCATCCCTGACTCCTTTGAGATAGGCGGCATGAGCTGCTGCTTCTCTTGTGAGGGAAACAAGAAACAGGTAAAGACAGTGACATTCACACTATTGTCACATAACTGAGAGCCAGTATTAGACTGAGGATCTCAAGGGCCTTTGAGGAGGACTCATTTCATCTGGAGACTGAAATGGTGAAAAGGAAGCAAAATGAGATGTCTGATTTGGGTGGAGTGGCTCAGAGCTAGAGAGGCTTCCTAGGAAAGGAAAGGGAGTTACAAAGACTTGGAAGCAAATGGAGGAATGGAGGAGCTATTGTTGCTCATGGGTCACAATGCAGGGGGTTAGAAGTAGAAACTGCTCCAGAGGAGGCAATAGCCAGGAGCTTTGTAACCTGCGTGAGCTTTGCTGTCAGTGGAAGACTTAGCGAGTAGTCTTGTTTTAATTTAATAGTTGGTCTTGTTTTACACCAAACATAGATCACTTTCAAAATTGGTAAAATCAAATTTAAAAATGAAAGGGGAAAAAAGGAATGCCGAAGAAAAGAAACAAATGGCCAACAGGCATATGAAAGATCAACATTGCTAATCAGTAGGAGATACACAAGTCAAAACTATACTGTCGTGTCACTTTATATCTGTCCCAGTGACCACTATCAAAACCAAAACAAAATAGGAGCTAAGTCTGGATGCTGGAGTCCACCACCCTTCAGTGGGTAGAGGGAACCCAGTAGCCAGGGCTGCACAGTGAGATCCTGTTTCAAAAAGAAACAGGCAATTCCCCCCTCCCCCAAAAAAATAACTATCTCTAGAGATGTGGAGGAATTGGAACAGATGTACACTGTGGTAATATAAAATGGAAAGCAGTATGGTACCACTTTAAATTTGAACTCTCGTTATAGCTCATGATTAGAGCACTTGCCTTACAAGCTCAGAGCTTTGGGTTCAATTCCTTTTACCAAAACTTTGTATGTTAGCTTTTTTGGTAAAACTTTATATATATATATATATATATATATATATATGTTTTGCTTATGTATCTGTGTTGCTCCTGGTTCCCAGAGAGGCCATAAGATGTCTGATCTCCTGGAACTGGAGTTACAGTTACAAGCTGCAATGTGGGTTCTGAGACCTGGACCAGGGCTCTCTGCATGAGCAACAAATGCTCTTAATAACTGAGCCATCTCTCTAACCCCTAAGTAAATGAGTTTTGAGCTCGGTATGATGGCATGTACATATCAATCCAGTACTTGAGAGGCTGAAGCTAGAAGATCGCTGTGAGTTCAAATCAAGCCTGAGCTTCATAACAAGATGCTGTCTCAAATATACAAAAAGGAGTAAAGCTGTTGAGACGGCTCAGCAGGCAAAGATGCTTGTTGCTGAACTCAGTGACCTCTGCATTCCATTCCTGGAACCCACACTGTGACAGAGGAGAGAACCAGCTCATGCAAGCTGTCATCCAGCCTCCACAGCTGCCCTGTGGCTGCAAACACAAGTTTGGTTTTGATGGTCTGAAACTTGCTATATAGACCATGCTAACCTCTAACTTGTGGCAGTCCTCTTGAACCTGCATCCTGCATGCAGGGGTTCAGTTGTGTACTGTTTTGTATTTTCATGTATGTGTATAAGGCATTTTGATTGCATACCCACCCCTCACCTTGTCCTCCTCTTGCTTTCATGACTTTTGGGGTGGGTGCCAAGGTGGAGGAATCTCAGTGTTTCGTTAGGGCTGCCTACCAACTAGTAGTATGTGTGAGTGGTTCCTTATAGGAGTGTGTACGCTCTCCCCGGGGTACACCACTGACGAAAATCCTGTAACTACTTACAGATACCCAAGGAGGGTTATGGCTCTTGAAGTGTATGCTAGGATGTTGATGGACCCAATCTTTTGTAATCACAGGTACCATGAATTCAGTAATTCATTGGTCATGTCATCTCCAGAAGACACTGTTCCACAACAGTCTGCCCTTCTCTTAACTCAGATTGTTCCTGTCCCCTCTTGTGCAGTGGTCCCTGAGCCTTGGAGGCTTTGGCCAGCTCCTTCCCACCCCTGATTCCCTGTGGAGTCTTGCCCTACTGCTCTGACCGGCCCCCTTACACCTGGCTCAAGTGTCCTCTTCCCTCAGCTGCCTAAGCATCTGGGATGGTGGAACTTCAGGCATGTGCTATCACACCCGGCTTAGAGCAGGCTACATAGCTGGCACCCCATCTCAAACAACCAACCCCCCCCCAAACAAACAAACAAAACCAAATATATTCCCAAGTTCAGGGTGATCATGAGGCACTTCGTGTTCTCGTGTCATCCTTCTATGTGTCTGATAAGTAGAAACATGACAGGTGGTAGTCATGGCTTTGAAAGTTCTCGGATGCTGTTAGGATCTGTTGCTTTGTGCTGCTTGTCCGTTGGCTCCTTCCCTGTTGCATTGCTTTACTTCTTTCCAGTTTGTCTTTCAGAGTAGAGTAGGTATAAGTGCAACAGTTTGAATTAATATTTTCCCACCCTCTCTCTCTTCAGGTGTGATGATGAACAGATGTGTAACGACAAAGAACGCTTTGCCAGGTAATGTACTACAGTGTTTGTCCTGGTAATGGGATGAAGCAGGCCAAATGCTGGATTTTAATTTTATCTAGGTGATAAAATTTACTCTTCTTCCTCTTCCGAAGTGTTGAAGCAGCCTGTAATTTATGCATGTTAAGTAAGCTAGTGGTGTATTTTTACATAATGCTTTTCTCATGAACGCAAGTTAATGGTAGTGTGTTTTTCTATCTATAGGAACACAAACTTGGGACTTTGTGGGTATGTTTATTGTTATATTGGTACAAATATGGAAGAATTTTTATAGAAAATGGTTTTGCTCATTAAATGAGTTTTTTCTGGATACTAACTTAAATTCGTTTGAATAACTGTCAGAAGATTATAAACTATAGTTACTTTACTTTTTATTAGAGAGCAACCTTTTTCAGCCCAGATGCTGGCTTTACTTTTAGGATATTCTTACTGTAAGTTACTCCCCCACTTCCCAAAAATAAGGGTATGAGGCTGGAGAAATGGCTGCCTGGGTGAGAGCTTGTTGCTCTTCAGAGGACCAGAGTTTGGCTCTCAGCATGCACAGGGTGGCTCACAACCACCTGTTACTCCAACTCAGGGAGCCTGATACCCTCTTTTGGCTTCTGTTGACTTCTACATGCGCATGGGCATACATATATACAGGTGCACACTTAAAACATAAATAAGTAAACACTTGGGGAGCCAAGATGTTGGGGCCCAAGTGTAAGCCTGTGCCCTGGCCTGTCACCTCAGTACCCTCAACCCTGCTGAGCGTGACGTGTCTCTGGAGGCCCCGAAGGTACATGTCAAGTGCTTGAGCATAAGGGCCTGGCTTACACAGGGTATCTGCTTCAGTACACACAAAGAAGACCCTGCCTCCATTCGTTGGCCCTACGCAAGATCAGCAGATGTTTATCCTATTTCAGACCCACTCCTGAGAACTCGCACACTTTTAGGAGCTGTGCTGATATTTGGGCCATTCATCTTATGTGCTCAGAACACTCAGGGACAGAAAGGAAAGGAAAATTGGACCAAACATTCAACCTCTCCTATTAAATTTGGCAAGGATGACTCTTATTCTTATAAATAAATCTACTGGTCACTGAAAACAAACAAACAAACAAACAAACAAATGCTTTAAGCTCTATCCCTAAATCCAACTGTGAAAGGAAAGGACTTATTTCTGGAAGTTGTCCCCTTCTGCACACATACTGTGACACTCATATGCCTGTACTTGTACATTATATAGACACACATAATGATTATAATTAAAACTTTCGGGTTGGCTGCAGAGATGGCTCAGAGTATAAAGTGATTAGTCTAGAACCCACATCAGATCTGGATACAGAGTGTCCCAAGAGTTTGTAATGCTAGTGCATCTCTTTTGGAATATAGAAGGTTGTGGCTCAGCTGACTTGCCGTGCGCAGCAGTGAACAATAAGAATGACTCTGTCTCAGGCTGGAGAGATGGCTCAGAGGTTGGGAGCACTGGCTCTTCTTCTAAATGTCCTGAGCTCAATTCCCAGTAACCGCATGGTGGCTCATAACCATCTGTAATGAGATCTAGTGCCTCGTTTTTGCTGTGCAGACATGTAGGCAGAATACTGTATAAATAATAAATAAATGAATAAATCTTTTGAAAAGAGTGACTATCTCAGACAATACCAATCTTGCCCTTGAGCCTTCCCATGTATCACCACTCTCTCTCTCTCTCTCTCTCTCTCTCTCACTTGGGTACGTAAAAACCTCATTTTAAATGTTATATTTAATTAAGTACTTTAAAACTACTTACTTTATTTTTAATTATGTTTATGTACGTCTATGTGTGGGTATGTACATGTGAGTGTGGGTGTCAAAAGATGTTGTAAGGACGTTGGACTCCTGGAAGAACAGCAAGTAACTTAACCACTGAGCTGTTCCTGTAGCCCAGTGAATGCTTATTTAAGGTTTTATTACAATGATTGATTAATTAACAGATTAAGAGAGAGAAACAGTGTGTGTGTGTTTGCTGCATTCCATGTGTCATCCTCAGGACAACTTCTGGGAGTAGATTCTTGCCTTCCACCTGTGTGTCCCATTGATCAAACTCAAATCCTTAGGCTTAGCAGCAAGCACCTTTACCGCAGCAGGCCTGAGCCCTCCTGCTGGGCCTTCTGTGAGTACTTACTAATAGTATTTGTTCATTGCTGAACCTACTTGTCTGGGGTCTACTTTGAGGACTATTGATCTAGAGAACCAAGAATATTGGGCAGAGTCGTTAACTGTTAGAAACAGTGTTGGCAGCATGTAGGGTAGGTTGGAAAGAAGAGGTGGGTGGGTAAAGGGAAGGAAGAGGGAGGGAGGAAGAAGCTGTTGAACATAACTGAACAGGTGTGAAAGCATGCGTGCTTGGGCCCAGAAGTGTGGCCATGGCACTGTAAGAAGGGCGACTATAGGGTGTTTACAAGAGCAGTTTATCAAAACTTCTTGAAATAAATGAAATCTTTAACGATTCAAATTTCTAAAGTGAAAAGTTAATTACTGATTTTGGGATAATAATATTTCAGATTCAACTAAAAAGTCAAGCCACAAAATGGGATGTGGTAGTGTACACTCGAAGTTTTGTGGAGGTGGAGGCAAGAGGTCAGAGGTTCTAGGTTAGGGACTGCACAGGTGGCACAGAAGTTAAGAGCTCTGGCTGCTTCGGGACCTCAGTTTGATTCCCAGAATCCACATGGTGGCTCCCAGTCATGTATAACTCCAATTCAAGGGGATCCAGTGTCCTCTCCTGGCCTCCGTGGGCCTTGCTTGCATGAGTACATGCATTCACACAAGGAAAACGCGTCTATACATCAAGATAAACAAATCTTTTTTTAAGAAAGTTACCTGGCAGCAGGCAGTGGTAGCACACTCCTTTAGTCCCAGCACTCAGGGAGGCAGAGGCAGGTAGATTTGTTGAGTCTAGGCCAGCCTGGTCTGCAGAGTGAGTTTCAGGACAGGCAGGACTACACAGAGAAACCCTGTTTGAAAGACAACCAAGTTATTTGACTGTGTACTACGAGACCAAGCTACGTGAGACCCCATCTAAAAACACAGGCCAGCTCACTAAGGCAAGTAGTGCAGGTCCACAGTCTCTTGATAGAAATTCCAGAAAGCCATAAAAGCACAGCCTGCAGTGTTTTAATCGGCACGTGTCATATTCTATTAAGAAATATTAGAGTAGAGAAGAGATTGTGACTGTACTAAAAATACTAAAAGGAATTTTAAATGATTAACTTTCAAGCAAAAATTTATTTCCTAAGGTGAAAATTTGTTAGGATAGTTTTCCTCATATGCTACTGGAAATTCAGTAAAAGAGGTTCAAAAGCTAAAAATAGGTGAATTTACTTATCTTTTGAATGAATGTTTTGTTGTTTGTTAAAAAATTATCTAGAAGTATTAAGGAACAGGTAGATATACCTACTCAGTTATCTGTCTTATTGGCACATGTACGCACTGTACCTACATGTTACAGTCTTCATGGCCTTTCTGCAATCTTTATTGTGTCTTTATTTATGTATTCTCTTCTCCCCTTTTTTTTTTTTCTCGAGACAGGGTTTTTCTGTGTAGACTTGGCTTGTTCTGGACTTACTTTGTAGACCAGGCTGGCCTCGATCTCACAGAGATCCACCTGCCTCTGCTCCCCGTAGCGCTGGGATTAAAGGCATGCGAGTCCAGCTTGTTTATCTATTTTTAAGGCTCAAGAACAATTAATTTTATCAGAGTTTAAAAGAAGAAGAGGGCAGGCAAGCTGTAAAACTTCAGCCACTGGCTGGAGGAGGGAATGAAGGAAAGAGGGGGAAAGGCCATGCCATTTTAAGCTGGCATGGAGATTAGACATTTGATGGACAGGCAGTGAGGGAGGTGGTGAGGGAGGCTTTAGAAAAATATTAGGTATGCCTTCTTTTTAGATAGGGCAGCTTTTCTCACCCTGGGGCTTGTGACCCCTTTTGGGGATCAAATGACCCGTTCACAGGGGCTGCATATCAGATACTTACATTACAATTCATAACAGCAGCAAAAGTACAGTTAGGAAGGAACAACAAAAATACTTTTATGGTTGGGGTCACTACAACATGAGGAACTGCATTAAAGGGTCGCAGCATTAGGAAGGCTGAGAGCCACTGACATAGAGAAGGGAGGAAAGGAGAAAGAGGCAGAGTGAATGACTCTTACGTGGCTGTAGTGTATCATGATTCTGCTTTTAAACATCAGTTGATTGTACATGTTTGTGTGTGTCTGCATGTGGTATGTGCATATGAGGGCATGTGCCCATGGAGGCCACAGGATTCCTCAGAGTTGAATTTACAGGTAGTTGTGAGCTGTCCAGCATGGGTGCTGGGAACCAGACTCAAATCCTCTGCCCAAATAGTGTGTGCTCTTAACATCTGAGCCATCTCTCCTGTCTCTCCCACCCCATTCTCTCTCTGTCTCTGTCTCTCTCTCTTAAAGTTAAGATCTCACCAGCCCTGGCTTTGTTGGAACCTGTGGGCACTATTTTGCCCTTGTTTTCTTAGTGTTGGCATTCAAGTTGAATACCACCACAGCCAGCTCTTCTGCTGTTGACCATCTGAGTGTATATGTGCATGGAGAGGCAGGAGGACAGCTTCAGGTGTCACTCACCGGGAGCCACACACCCTCCCCCCTTGGCTGAGGCAGTGTCTCTCTGTGTGTTGGAATGCACTAGGTTGGCTAGGCTGCTGTTCAGTGAGCCCCTGGGATCCTCCAGTCTCTACCTTCCCAGTGCCAAGATTGCAAGGATTTTACCTCTTTTCTTTTTTATTGGAATTTTCCACATATCGATCAAATGGTAACATATAATGATAATTAGTATTAAGCTCAGGTTTTGCTCTGATGCACATCACTAGGCTCAAGCAGTTCTCCTGTTTGATCATTCCAGGTAGCTGGGACTACAAGGCCCTGGCTTCCTGCTGTATCCATCTCAAGGCAGAGTCCTGAGAAGTTACTTTATTTTTGTGCCTGGCTTTATTGTTTTTGTTTATATGAGACAGTCTCTCCGTCTCATGGTTACACGTGTTCCACCATTGAGATACATACTCCTTGTCATCATCTTAAAAGTTTTTTTTTTTTTTTTTTTTTTTACTTGTTATTTTATCTGTATTTGTCTTGGCTGCATGTTTATCTTTGCAGCCATTATGTGGGTACCTGGTGTCCATGGAGGAGAGAAGAGGGCATCAGATCTTCTAGGACTGGAGACAGAGACTGTGTGGGATTGTGTGGATACTGGGAATTAAACCTGCCTCCTCTGGAGAAGCAGCAGTGTTCTTGTCTACTGACCCCATCTGTCCATCCCCGTTGTCATTTTTAATAGCTAAATCTTTTTGGACTGTTAGTATATTTTATTAGATAATTTATTCGAGGCTTATCTCTTGTACTTAAAATGAGTACTGATGCAGTGAGTTAGCTAAAACTTGTTTTTTCAGTTTGCCTTTCCCTCTTTTGGAGGCGGGTGGTTACCGAGACAGTCTTTTTTTTCCATAGCCCTGGTTATCTGGGAACTCACTCACTATACTAATCTGGCCTTGAACTCCTCAAGTTCTGGGAGTAAAGGCATGTACCACCATGCCTAGGCCCTGCTACCTGCCACCCTTTCTTAGGATCTTGGTTTTCTGGAAGAATGTAGTGATAACCATTGTCCAAGGGAGGAAAGACTGATAACTGGTTGAACTAAGAAAATTTGCTAAGGTGAGTGAACGAGAATTAATTAGATTAGGAATGTGTCAGTGACAGAGGATATGTAAGAAACCTAGCTTTTGATTTAAGGATGTGATTTCATGGTCGAGCTAGATGGCTAAGTGTATGACTCCTACCAGCAAGCCTGAGGACCCAAGTTCTAGCTCCAAAATCATATGGTGGATGGAGAGAAGAGACTGCCAGAGTTGTCCCCTGAGTTCTTTATGTCCTCTGCGGCACAATACACAGCACATAGACACACTCAATATTGTAACGGAAAACAACTCTGCTCAGAACTCTCCTGGTGTGTGCGCGTGTTTATGTTAGGGAATTGTGTTTCCGATCAATTTATTCACTGTAGAATATTGTGTGTGATCGTCTTCCCAGATTGGCACCAGTTTATAAGAATGATAATTCTGAATTCCCTGGTTGGGTCTTGTTTTAAACTTTGTATCTTTGCTCCCTATAGAGATTGTTTGACAAAATGTTTCTCGTGTTTAGATCATTAGTTCCTAGTCGGTCTTGACGTTTGCCTTACAAGTTCCTTTTTTGAAATAAATGTGTCTGTGGATTATAGGCAAGGTCCCTGCTTGTATTGCCTTCTCCTCCCTTTTCTCTGTATCCATCTTATTTCTCCTTTTCTTTCCTTTCCATTTTGTGTTTCATTTCTTCCCCCCTTTCATCCACCCTTTTCTTTCCTTTCTTTCTTTTTATTTTAATTTCGCTTAGTCCATCAATTCTGTTTCTAGGTCGGATGATGAGCAGAGTTCTGCGGATAAAGAGAGACTGGCCAGGTAGGAGACGCGCGCTCAGCATGATGCAGATGCTGCTGCTCTGCTCGCCCTGCATCTTACCTCCCTCTCTCCCTTCCTGCCATTTTTCCTATCTATGCAAAGGAGGACATGAGTTTTTACAAGTCTGGGTATAATAGGAACTTTGACTTCCACATCAGAAAGTGGGTGAGTTAAGCAGGGCGTAGTAGTGCACTCTTTTGATCCCAGCACTTAAGAGACAGAGACAGGAGGATCTCCATGAGTATGAGGCTAGCCTGATCTACAGAGGAGTTCCAAGGACAGCCAGGTACACAGAGAAACCCTGTCTCAGAAAAAACAAAAACAAAAACAAAAAAAGATTGCTATTCATTTTTAAGATTTTTATTTCATCACTAAGTTTCACAGAATGAAAAGAAGTTAGAAATAATGTGGCCGTGTCCATTGGTGCTTTAACAGGAATTATTCTTTATCAGAATACCTGTAATCACCCTAGTTCCCAGCATTTAGACCATAACAGTCCTCTGCACTTCCCAGTGTAGTTTCACAGTCTAGATTTCTGTCAGTAGAACTGATGGAATCCTTATAACTCCTGAGGAGAGTTTCTGCTTCCTTGGCTGGAGAGAGAGCTCAGTCTGTGGAGTGCTTGCTGTGCAAGCCTGATTACCAGTGTTGTCCCTGGAGGGTGAGGGTGTATGACGGCGCACGAGGGATGCCAAGGCTCTCAGCTCCCTGAGGCTCACTGGGCAGCTACCCTCACCCAGGAGTCATGCGTGGGTCCCGGTGAGAGGTGCTGTCGCAGAAAATAAGGTGAAGGTGGGTATCCCCAGACCCCCCCGAGACTGACCGCCAGTCCCCATGCACATGCGCGTGCACACAGTGTGTGTGTGTGTGCGCGCGCGCGCACACATTAGTCTTCTGGACCTCATCTCAGAAGCTTGTCAGACACAGAGAAGATGGGTACTTTAACTTTGCCAGTAGGTTTTTTTTTTAATGTCTTAGGCTGAGTAATTAAAGATGAACCCATGAAGTGGGACCTTTTTTGTCTTTTGGAAAGAGACATTTTTTCTTTTTTCTCTTTCAAGGCAGCATCTCATGTACTCTATGCCAACCTTAAACTCCTGATTCTCAAAAGTGCCTCTACCTCCCAAGTGCTAGATTACAGGTATTGCCATCATGGAGATAATCTCTACAGTCAGATTTTCTTGAGTGAACATTGGGGACTGAACTCAGAGCTTTGCGTGCTGTGGGTGAACACTGTGCCACTCAGTGAGCTGGGTTCTGGGCCCTGAGTTAGTTTTTTGTAGACTGTTATCCATGACAAAGAAGGACTGCTTTATGCCCAAACTTTTCTGTTCTGGTCTTTGAGTTGACATGCTCTCCTAGTAACTGAATCATAAACATTTTTACTATTGTTCCCTTGTTTTCTTCAAGCTTGGCCACAAATGCATTCTGTGCCTGTTTTAACCCATGCCTACTCCTGCTAATGCGTCTCCTCCTCAGGGAACTGATTCAGCATGAGGAAGAGGAAAGCTTTGCACTGGGGAGGAGGGCAGCTTTATGAAAGCTGTTTCATCCTTTGACTACAGCTGGTTCATTTCATAACAAGGAATTTTGTGTTAGATTTTTGTGGGTTTTTTTTTTTTTTTTTTTTCTTTTACAGAATAGATCCATAAGTGGTAAGAGAAATACATACAGATGGCATGGAAGACCCTGAGCAGCCTTTTGGCTTTCCAGAATGTCTGATTGTAAACGCTTAGGTTATTCCTTTTAACAATTACATTGTAATTCTGCCCCAGTTTTGAGGTCTTTGTTACCTCAGTTGAATCTTTGTTACCCTGGTAAGATCCATGTTCTCTTTCCATGCTTTTAATTGTACCTCTCGCTACTCTGTTCCTATCAATACATTTTGCCCAGTCTGGGGACCCACATGATAATTTACCCTCTCAAGGTCAGTGCCACTACCAAATCCAGGTAAGAAGGTAGAAATTTTGTGCGTTAGTGTAACAAAATTCCAAAGTATTTCAGTTGTGCATTTTAATGTCATAAGAAACTCTGACAACAAAGCAGCACTAAATATACTAAGAGAATTTATATTAGCGTGTCTTTTTTTTATTTCCTTTTATTTATTTATTTTTCCTTTTGGGACAAGGTTATATCCCTGGTTGTCCTTGAACTCACAAAGGAGATCCCCCTGCCTCTACGCCTGAGTGCTGGGATTACAGGCGTGCAGCGCCACTACACCTGGCTTCTTCTCCTTTCCTTTTCCCTCTTCCACTTTTTCTTTCTTTCTTTCTTTTTTTTTTTTTTTAAGAGACAGTCTTACGTGTGCCAGGCTGGCCCCAGACTTGACATGTAGCTGAGAAAGAACTATCCACTCAGTGCTAGGATTAAAGGTTTATACGACTATGCCTGTTGTGTGGACTGCAGGAGATCAAACTCAGAACGCTGTGCATGCCAGGCAAGCGCTCCACCCGTTGAACGAAACTACAGTCTGAGTTGGTTATTTCTGCTGCTTTTCTTCTCCTCCTCTGGAAAAAAGGGAGCCCTAGTTCTTGAGACCAATCTTGCTGGGTAGCCCACGCTGGCCTCAAACTCACTTTGAAGTTCATGGTGATCCCCCTGCCTCAGCCTCCTAGTTCCTGGGGTTATAGACAGGCATGTGACACCATGCCTGGCCTCATTCGGTTCTTTGGAACAGGTTATCACTATGTAGTCCAGGTTGCCCTGGGACTTGCTGTATATCCCAGACAGGCCTCAGACTCAAAAGTCTTGTGACTTAGTTTTCTGAGTGCTGGAATCATAAGCATGTACTGTCACGTCTGGCCTCTGTACTATTATTTTATAAGCTATTGATCTACTTAAGTTGGCAAAAGTTGGTGGTAAAAATAAAAAGTTTTATTTTCTAGCCTTCAAGTGTTTTAATTAGAAAACATGTAGTCAGTAAAGCTGAGATTTATCCCCTTAGGAACTTAAGTAAATGAAATTAACATATAAAATAAACAAAAAAAAAACCCTTTTTTTTCTTCTCTTCCTCTCCCCCCCTCCCTGTTTAGATCAAGCTAAGAACTCAGAGATCTGCCTGCCTTTGCCTCTTGACTGTTGTGCGCCACACCACTTAGTTTTAATTATTATTTATTAAAACATTTCTTTACTCTGAAGAAATGGTAATTTAGAGGAAGCGGTTTTCTAGAGAGGCATTATGTCTTGTACTTTGTCTAAACTTTGTTGGTTTGTTTCATGCTTACTTTGCATGAGGTTGGCCTGTTTGGCTTCTGAGACTTGAACATCATCTGACCTAGGTACTACATCCTTCAGCAGCTGACCCAGTATCCATATCATTCTCCTGATACCAAAGGACCAGATATGACCACCTAGAATAGAGCTTCTTTCTCTTTCTTTATGCAGGGAAAATCATAGTGAAATAGAACGGCGGCGGCGGAACAAGATGACAGCTTACATCACAGAACTGTCAGACATGGTACCTACCTGTAGTGCCCTGGCTCGAAAACCAGACAAGCTAACCATCTTACGCATGGCTGTTTCTCACATGAAGTCCTTGAGAGGCACTGGCAACACATCCACTGATGGCTCCTACAAGCCGTCTTTCCTTACTGATCAGGTCTCTGCGACTTAAAACTGACTCTGAGTATATCTGTTGAACATTTTGGATAAAGTGTGTGTGTGTGTGTGTGTGTGTGCGCGCGCGCGCGCACGCACGCGCGTGTGTTTGAGTGTTTGAGGTAAGGTCTCATGTGGCCCAGGCTGGTCTGCAGCTCAACTCTTCATTGGCACTGAACTTCTGATCTCTCGCCTCCAGCTCCCATGTGCCACCATGAGCAGCTTCAGGAGGTTGGAAACATCAGACCATGGACAAATGAATTTCAGTCCTTGGCCATAACTAAGTGTTGAGGCAATAAGAAATAAAGAGTTGTAAGGACTGTGTAGCAAGATTTTAGGTGTTTTAGAACTTGACTCATAAATACAACCTGTAAAGTGAAAGAAGGATGTAATCCCAGAGAGATCACCACATTTATGGAACCAGGGTTTCTTGGGTTTAGGATTCTAGCGGAAACGGTTGCACTCCTGAAGCAACTTTGAGTCTTAATGATAAGAGGAGTCTTATCAGGCAGCCCCTGTGGATCTGTGATATGTTCCATTACATTTGATACACTTTGAGGAAAGCAGAGAAGGAAGAAAAGCTTCCCATCATTAGGAACTCCATTTAAGAGTTACGGCTGTGCTCATTGGTAGAGCACTCACATTCTGTGCTGGAGAGCCTAGGTTCAGTCTTCACTCCTGCCAGAAGGAAGAACTAAATTTGAACATAATATATGAGTGGTAAGCTATGGAAATGAAGGCGGTGAGAAGAGGCATATGGACGACACATGGCTTCCTGGTTAATGTTTTGTGTGTGATAAACATGTAAGGGTGGGATTCCTAAACGCGGTTAGTCTTTTTAGACTGAGAATGACTAGGGAAGACAGGTTACATTTCAATTAGAAATCCATGATTGGGCAGGGCATGGTGGTGAATGTCTTTAATCCCAGCACTAAGGAAGCCAAGGCCAGCCTGGTCTACATAGAGCGTTCTAGGCCAGCCAGAGCTACATTGCAAGACCCTGTTTAAAAACGAAAAGACATGCGATTGTTTAAACCTAGGATGTGTGGAGCCCTGATTTTTATCCACAGCACCATACACACCTGGATATGGTAGCTCTTAAACCTGAACTTTCAGCACTGAGGTAGGAGTATGAAGGTAAGAAGCTGAAGTCATCTTCCTAAAGGCCAGCCTGTTAGACATAAGACCTTATCTAAAGTAAGTATACATACATAAAAAATGTGTGATTACTATGGCAAGTTTAGAAAAAAAAAAAAAGACAGTATAAAGAATGAGGCAAAGGACATTTAATGTAATGTCACCATTGTCATCTAAAAATTATAGGAATATGGCTTGAGAGACAGAAATAAGTTCTCCAAATAGGGTGGTTTATTTGCTAGTCCATGGAATGCATTTAATAGTACATAGAAATAGTTTGTGTCCTCAGGAAACATGCGGGTATTGATTAAAATACAGGTATGTTTCTTTTATGGCAAACCACGTACATTGTGCTGTGAGGAATATAAAGAATGGTCATTGGTGGAAACAGTTATGTAAGTTGATAACTAATAACACAAAGCTAGAGTTACAACAAGAGGAGCAGTAAGGAGGCTGTAGAAAGAGCGGACTTAGGTCCTAGGCATGGTGCTGCACTGCTTTTGTCCCGTCAGTCAAGATACAGGCAATTTCTGTGAATTACACTGCAATCAAATGAGACTCGGAAATCAGGAAACTAGTGGGGGAGGAGTGTGGTGGTGTGGAGGGAGGTACATGGTGGACGGACGTGGGTTTTATTTCATGGTGTGGAAGCATGTGTATGGTTTCTGAGAAGAGGATGAGTGGGGAGCAGGACCTAGGAAATAGCTACATGTAACACATGAACAAAGGGAAGAGACTCTGGAGCAGAAAATAAAGCAGAAATGAGTGGAGATTCAGAAGACAGGGTATAGTGGAGAATATCATCAGACTGTAGACAGACTAAAAAAAACGAGGATCCAGGAGAAGGGACTCGAGTTGGCAATTAGGAGGATGTAAGTAAACCACTTAAATAAACAACAGAGCAGACATGAGTGATGTACAGTGAAGGTTGAGGAGTAATTAAAAAGAGAGACTAAGACACTAAGTGTACTAGGATCTGGCTGCTTTGACGTCTTTAATGCACCCTCAAGACGACAGTAATCTAATTATGTCTTTATGATTACTCACTGTCAGAAAACTAAACCCTAAATTCTTTAATAAGAAACAACATATTCTAAACAAATTGAGGGAAGATTTGTATGGAGTTAGGAATTTTTGTATTTTTAAGCTTGGATGGAAAGGGGAAGGGGAGAGCACACAGGGTGGGATCAACACGTGCACTGTCGGGAGCTGGGGATAGAGTTCCCTCGGAATTGCGCACAAAGCGTCCAGGAAGACCAGCCTGGTACTGCACACAAGTAACGTCAGTACCTGGGAGGTAGAAACACTGCGTCATCTTCCACTGGGTAGCAGATCTGAATTCTTACTCATCTGCATGAGATCTGTCATAAAAAAACAAAACAAAACACCAAGTTATTAGCTGTATGTGTTGGTTGTAATTTCAGTACATGAGGGCTGAAGCAAGGCCAGAAGAGCCCTGGCCCCTCCAAAAGTCCTTTTTATTTATTCTCCTTTGAGTACTAAGAGGAGGAGGTGATTATCAACTTAGAGAAACTGAAGAAATACTTACTGTAAGAGGCTTTGCCCGAGGATAGTTAGGGTGGGAACTCATAGCTTAAAGAGGTGTGAACCTGTAATTCCTAATGGAGCAATGCATCTACACCAGAGAATCTCGCTGCTTCCCACGGCTAGCATTATATGGGGTTTTTTGTTTTGTTTTGTTTTGTTTTGTTTTTGAGAGTTCACTATTAACTTTGATTTATCTTTTTGACCAGGAACTGAAGCATTTGATCTTGGAGGCAGCAGATGGCTTTCTGTTTATTGTCTCATGCGAGACTGGCCGGGTGGTGTATGTCTCCGACTCAGTGACTCCTGTTCTCAATCAGCCGCAGTCTGAGTGGTTTGGGAGCACGCTGTATGATCAGGTGCACCCAGATGATGTGGATAAACTTCGGGAGCAGCTTTCTACTTCAGAAAACGCCCTGACAGGTGAGAGCTGGGCGGACAGCAGGTAAGTGGGGAAAAACCATTTTCCTGAAGCATTAGAGATATTTAAGTCCTTACATTGGTTTGTTGAACCTGGCAGAGCTTATACTTTTTCCTTAAGGAATGTGATTGTTTCTTTTTATTCATATGTAGGATATCTACTCTGTGATTCATTCATAGGAAATATTTCATCAGTGATTGTGTTCTTATAAAAGTTAATTTGTATCTTAATATCTTAAATAAAACAGGGAAATTAAAATATACGATAGTTTTCTTCCCCTGTTTCCACATAATAAAAGATAATCCATGCTGGTATTTCATTTATTACCTGGCATTGTTTCGACTTTGTGATAATAGATTTTAATTGTATAGAAGAGTGGTTTACTGGTGAGTTTATGAGGCACTTGGTTGTTATCATATCTCTACCGGGTCTTTTCATCCTCCACCCATTTAAATTGCAATTCAGTCATTTTGCCAATATTTGGCTAGAGGAATAAGTGGCATCTGCTCTAAGCAACTGTATAGAAAGTTACAAAATGGAAAAAAAATAACTAGTAGTTAAAATATGAGAAAATCCAGTATCTTTGCAGTGGAAATGTTCATATTAATGTTGTTTTTAGTTTTTCCCTTCTTTTGTGATTTTGTACATTTCATTTCTCTAGTTTTTCTTTTCCCCAAAAGTTAACTTCTGTAGAGAACAGTTTTGTTTTTAGACAGAAACGTTTTTTTTTAGCAGGTCAAATTACTTGTTTTTAGACCATAATCCCCACCACCCCAAACCTTGAAGGTAGTTAATAGACCGACCTCTTGGGGCAGTGGCAGAGGGAGCCCGTCCTGTAACCCGGCAACCCAGGCTCAGGCTGCAGAGCCTGCAGCAATGTGGAAGGAGGAGAAAGCGCAGCAGTAATCCCAGCACCTCCCACTCCTGTTTTATTCGGAGACATTTCCAGTGCCATTTTGGAACTAGTAATGAGATTTCTACATGAGGATGGAAGGAGATTAGGCTTTAAAAAAGCATCTCTGTCATAAAGCAGGCGGCTAGAGGGCATGTTTGGACACTTAACCTCTGCCTCGCACGCGTCTCTTCCCCTTCCCATCCACAAGAACTAACTTCAGGTTGCTCTCCTTCCTTCTCCAGGGAGGATCCTGGATCTAAAGACTGGAACGGTGAAAAAAGAAGGTCAGCAGTCTTCCATGAGAATGTGTATGGGCTCAAGAAGATCGTTTATTTGCCGAATGAGGTGTGAAGCTTGGGATTGTGCTGGGGGAGGAATAATAAGTAACTGAAGCTTTCATTTCTGTCAAAAGCATTAACATTTAGTATCTAGAGCTGTATTCCTGGCCACAGTTGGACTACATTTCTCAAGAACCAGTTGTTCTATCATAGTTAAAATACAGTATTTGGTAAGAGAAATGACACTTACTGACTGACTCTTACGGTGTAGTAGCAGGTTCTTTGTATCTGTCTTCTCGTTCTATCCTCACAGCTGTCCATAGGGTAAGACTCAGGGTTACTATAAAAGCGTACAAAAGTATAAAAGTGGATTTGGGGGGCTTGATTGCTGGATCAGCAGTTAAAAGCCCTTTCTGCTCTTCCAGAGGACCTGGGGTTTGAATCCCAAAGCGACATGGCAGCTCAGAACTATCTGTAACTCCGGTTCCAGGGGACCTGATGCTGGCTTCTGGCCTCTGTAGGCCCCAGGCATACACATGGTGCACAGGCATGCAGGCGGAACACCCATACGCATAAAAATAAAAATGGTTTAAATGGAGTCGGGGGCTGGCGAGGTGTGTTAGCAGTTGAGAGCACTTGTTGTTCTTCCAAAGGACCAGGCTCTATTCTTGGCACCCACATGGTATCTCACAGCTCCCTGGGACTCCAGCTCTGGGATCTGACCTCCTCAGCCAGCAGGACGTATACAGGGTGCGTACATGCGTGTGCAAACAAAACACGCATAAGATAAACAAAAACGGACATAAGATAAAAATAAATCTTTTTTAAAAAAATGGATTGAGGAGCTGGGGAGATTTGCTGCACAAGCATGAAGAACCTGGGTTCCGTTACAGTACTCATGGAAAGAGCTAGCTCACCCTGTTTCTGGGGAGGCCTAGCCAGATTGGTGAGCCTCAGGTCCTAGGGAGTGGCCCTGTCTCAAAAATCAAAATTGGAGGGGCTGGAGGGATGGCCCAGCAATTAAGAATGACAGCAGCTCTTCAGAGGACTGATTATTCCCAGCATCCAACATGGCGACCCATGGCCATCTGTGGGCGCCGGGCATGCACGTGTTGCGCTTACGTACAGGCAGAGCATTGGTACACATTTTTAAAAGAGTTAAGACAGACAGCTCTTGAACTACATGTGAGGTCGGTCTCTGGCCTGCACATACATGTGCATGTACAGCATGAGCGTACACACACACACACACACACATACATATACATGCATGTATGGATCAAAACATTAACTTCTGGGTCTGGGGAGTTGGCTCAGGGTGAGGAGATTTTGTTGGTCTTGCAGAGGACTGGAGTTAGTTTCCTAGCACCTGTATCAGACACCTCCTAACCGCCTGTGCCTCTAGCTCCAAGGGGATTCAAAGCGTCCAGCCTCCACAAGTACCTGCGCTCACCGCACACATACTCCCCTTCTTCCCCCTTGCATACAGTTAAATGAAATAAATCTTAAAAACAAAACAGACAAACTGAGTGTGGCATCGCATGCCTCAAATCATAGTGCTCAGGAGGCACAGGTAGACGTATCTTTGTGAGTTTGAGGCCAGCCATAGCTGTATAGTACAATCTTGTCTCAAAAAAAGAAAGAAAACAATCTTTAGCTTCTCAAGATTATATAATGCCTGATACAAGGTTAATGCAGCATCTTGTTTTAATTTATGTGTAACTCATAGACTTTGTCCCTCCCCCATTTACATGTCTCCAGACCTCACACTCAACATTGAATCGTTTCAGTGCCTAAGTGCTGGGATTGTAGGCATTTTTGTTGTTTTGTTTTTCAGATTAAAAAAAACTTGTGCACTGGGCGTGGTGACACACGCCTGTAATCCCAGAACCTTGGAAGCTGAGGTAGGAAGATGATGAGTTCCAGGCTAGTATGAACTATATAGTAAAACCTTATCTCTAAAAAAATAAAAAAAATAGAGAAAGAAGAAAAGTAGGATTGGAGGGAGTGTCCCTGCTTGTGGACATGTGAGCCTGGAAGAAGATAGAAAATAATGAAGTGTAGCAAATAGAGATAGTTACACTTACAGCAGAAATCAGAGAACAGGAGCTCTCTATTTGTGAATAAAGTTTCACTGGCCCATAGCCGGGCCAATTTGACAGTTACTATCTTTGGCTGTTTCTATGTTTCATTGCCAGAATTGACCAACTAGAAAGACTGTGTGGCCCACAAGGGCCACTTAATATCTGTCTTTTACAGGAAAAGTTCACCAACTTCTGATGTAAGGAGACTACATTTAAAGAGCGTGTAGACACTTGTAGTTGAATTTCCATTAAAGGTTTTAAAGGAGCTCAGGCTGGTGGTCTGCACCTTTAGTTTCAGCTCCTCTTGGGGCTAAAGAAAGAAGATCTCAAATTCAGTGCCAGCCTAGGCAGCTTAGTGAGACCTAGTCCATTGTTCAATGACAGAATGTTGGCCTGGCATGCACAAAAAATATCTTAGTACTCTAAAAACATTTTTTTAGCTAAATTGCTGGTGGTGGCATGGTGGTGCTCTTGTGTAGTCTCATTAGGAGCTCAAGTTCATTCTTGCTGCGTGAGCTCTCTGTGTGGGAACCACAGAGATAAGGTAGCTTAGTGGGTAAGGACACTGGCAGGAAGGCTGACGGTACATGTGTGATTACTAGAACCACAGGAGAAGAGAACTAGCTCCCCTCAGTTGTGTCCTGTCCTCCACATGTGCACAGCAACACACACACACACACACACACACAAAGTTATACATGGTTTTTTAAATAGTCTGAGAATATGGCTAAGTTGGTAGAGTGCTTATCTAAATGCATGTGGCTGTGGGTTCAATACCCAGCACCACATAAAACTGTCTGTTAGTACATGTCTGTAATGTCATCACTCAGGTGCTGGTGACCAAAGGGTCAAAAGTTCAAGGTCCTCCCTGGCTGTTTATTTATTTCCAGGCCAGCCTAGACCTGAAAGTGCTACCTCAAAATCAACAGCCAAATCAACAAACAAAATAATAGACTATTTCTCAATCTCAGCCTGACTTTCCTTGTTACCAGTTTTCTGTATGTAGTGGGGTCATCTTACCTGCTGTTAGGTCTCTCATAGCCCAGCAACTTGTATTTTCTGTTTGTTCCACAGGTGTGGCAGTGGCTCCATGGACTCTGTTTCCATGAATAGACTGAGCTTTTTGAGGAATAGATGCAGGTAAAATCCAATGAAGAGCAAGAGATGCTTTTTTTTTTTTTTTTTAACTTTCTCTACCTTCTTCTTTTACCTCACCACACTTACGTTCTGACAGGATGTTTCTGAACTTCATTCATTCATTCACTCATTTATTGGGTTTTGTGAGACAGGGTTTCTCTGTGTAGCCCTGGCTGGCCTGGAAGTCACTCTGTGGACCAGACTGTCCTGGAACTCAGAGATCCACCTAGCTCTGCCTCTGAAGTGCCAGGATTAAACGTGTGTCCAGTACTGCCTGATGTGAACTGTAAAAGCTTCTCTCGTTAAAGGAAGTTGCTTAGTACTTTACTTGTTTTTCTTGTGTGTTTTACTTCAACAAGGCCTAAAAACTTAGTTGGGTTTTTGTTGTTTGTTTTCTGGTGGGAAAGGGCAGGC
This sequence comes from Psammomys obesus, assembly GCF_907164565.1. Lineage (NCBI taxonomy): Eukaryota > Metazoa > Chordata > Mammalia > Rodentia > Muridae > Psammomys > Psammomys obesus. The sequence continues at coordinate 2,667,143 of NW_026587382.1, read as the reverse complement.
ACTGATAGTTTTTTTTTATCCAAGAAGCTAACGTTAAAGGTACTTAGGCTTGGTTTCCCTTTAACTTTTGCTTTGTGGGTGCTTCTAAGATGGCTTACCTGACAAAGGTGATTGCTGCCAGCCCTGACAACTCAGTTTAATCCCTGGAGCTCACATGGTAGGAGAGAACTGACTCCCACAGGTTGTCCCCTGACCTCCATCCCCCAAACACACACACACACACACACACACACACACACACACACACACACACACACACGTAAAGAAGCAGATGTAAAAAATTTTTAAATGAGAACAATATTTTGGGACCAGCAAGGTGGCTTAGCAAATAAAGGCACTTGCTGCGAACTGAGTTCAGTTCCCACAACCCTCAAAAGAAGGAGAGAAGTGATTCTGCAGTTTTCTTTCCTCTGGCCTCCAACCACCACAGGTTTGAAGTGGCACACGCACCCACACACATACCAGGAACAAATGGATGCATGAGTGAGGAGAGAGTGAGTGAGTGAGTGATGCTTTGAAAAGACTGGTTTACTGTGTAGAACCTCACCGCTGACTGCTGTAACTCTTCTAGGAATGGGCTGGGCTCTGTGAAGGAAGGGGAGCCTCACTTCGTGGTGGTCCACTGCACAGGCTACATCAAGGCTTGGCCTCCAGCAGGTAGGGAAGCTGTGTAGTGATTTCTCTCCTGAAGCACTTGGCTATGGAAGAAACTGTCCATATTTTATTATAGTTACAGGACTGGGTGCCCCGTTGTAAAATGTGCTTAAGAATAACTGAAAAGAAGGTTAGATAGAACAGACTTCCTCTCATCCATTACTGACTTTATAGTCTAATTGAGGATATGGAGAACTGACACTTACTCACACATGGAAATGACTCAACATTGGTTTTATCATAAACGCCAGTGGGTTTGTTTGTTTGCTTGCTTGCTTGCTTTACAAAACAGGGTTTCTCTTAGTGGTTCTGGAACTGTCTTTGTAAACCTGGCTAGCCTGATTTCCGCCTGCCTCCGCCTCCTGAGTGCTGGGCTTAAAGCCATGCACCACCATTGCACAACTTTTTTATTTTTAATGTGTCACTGAAAGCTGGAAAAAAGGACTCAGCAGTTAAAAGCACTTACTGCTCTTTGTAGAAAACTTGGGTTCAGCCTCAGCACCCACATGTTGGCTTACAACCACCTCAGCTCAGTTCCCTGGGATCTGACACCCTCCTCTGGCCTCTGCAGGTTCCTGTACACATAAACACACACAGGCAGTGTACACACAGGAATAAAGGGATCTTTTAAAGTGCATATAATAGATGCTTACTCCTATTTATTTATGTATGTATATGTAAGGATAAAAAAAAGAACAAAACAAATAAGCTAGTAACTGTATATAGTTTTAAATTATTCAAAATCGTAATAATACTGTACACTGAATTCTGTGTCATTAAGCAGTTGTGGCAAAGAAACACTGAAATTTAATTTTATTTGAGCTAGGATCTCTATGTAGCTCTGGTTACCCTGGAGTTCTTTATATAGGTAAACTGAAATGGAAGAGAGGCTTTGAAGGATGAATGTAAAATGGCTCAATTGCAATGACTTTAAAAGGGGGTTTTACTCTGGAAAAACTAGAGTAGTTTTATTTGAATTTGAGATTAAATAAGGGTGGTAGCAGAGGTGATAGGATGTGGGATCAGATTCTATCTTCTTTTGAGACCTTGAACTCAAAGCAGCCTCCTACCTCAGCCTCAAAAGTGCTGGGATTCCAGCTTGGTTCTCCTGGCCTCAGAAGGCCAGTGCTGTAAACTGTCACCTTGCCAGATGTCACCTTCTTTATTTCTTCCCTGCTGGAAGAGTATTACTGGGAGGTGGAGAGTTACAAAGACAGAGAAGCCAAGAGCAACAAGTGTTCATTGTTACTCATATGCGTGGGTGTTTCGCCTGCATGTGTGTCTTTGCACAACTTGTTTGCCTAGTGCCCACACAGGCCAGAAGAGAGTGTCGGATGCCATGGGACTAGAGTGGCACACAGTTGTGAGCTGCCACACAAGTGCTGGGAGTTGAGCCTGGGTTCTCTGGAAGAGCAGCCAGTGCTCTTAACCACTGAGCCTTTTCTCAGCCCTTGTTGATATAGTTTAAGAAGAAATTAACACCACATTAGAAAAACTTTACATTTGCTTTCTGACATCATATTAATAGTTTACCCTGTGGTAAGTTACTTGACCAGTTTTCTTGCCTATCTGAGATAATGCATCCTGAATATCATTGCTGTGAGAGTTAGATTTAGTTTAAGAAAAGCATGCGGCCCAGTGCTTGGCACAAGCCGTGTAGCTGATAAATGGGAATTAATATAATTGAGAAAAATTAATTTGAAATATCATGCATAATGATGCATGAACTTTATAGTTGACTTTCTGTATAAATCATACATTTAAAGATATGCATGGCCGCTGGAGAGATGGCTCGGAGGTTAAGAGCACTGTCTGTCCTTCCAGAGGTCCCAAGTTCAATCCCCAGTAACCACATGGTAGCTCACAGTCCTCTTCTGTCATGCTGGTATACATGCAGATAGAGCACTCATATGTAAAATTAAAAAAATAAATAAATCTAAAGGTATGCATGATCTTCATCAAGAAAAAAGTCTTCTCCTGGATAAAAATGAGAGAAAAAGAAGTTGTGAGGGACGAACGCCTTTCTTTCTGTGAATATGAATATCTCTTCATGTTTGGGATAATTTAATTTTTGTTTACTTTAAAAGTCACTGGTAGACAGGAATGTTTACTTCTCTGTGTAGGTTGTAGTCACAAAGCATGTTTTTACACTACTTTGGTTGGGACTTGTATTTTCCAATTTGTTAAAATTAAAATGGTTGAAGCCAGATGTGCTGGAACATGCCTGTAATACAGCATTGGGAAGGACAGTGAAGAGTCAAGTGACCCTCAACTACAAAAGCTCCATTATAGTTTGTCTTAAAAATAAACACACACGCGTGCGCGCGCACACACACACACGCACACACACACGAAAAGACATATAAGTTCTGTATAATTGATTACCTTTTGTAATTTATTGTTTTATATATGTTAGTGAGTCTTTAGTCACGTGACTCTGCAGGATTTGCATTTGAAGTCTCTGAGTTATTCTTCTTTTCCTTCATGAAGGTGTCTCCCTTCCAGATGATGACCCTGAGGCTGGCCAGGGGAGCAAATTCTGCCTAGTGGCAATTGGCCGGCTGCAGGCAAGTATGAGTCTTCACATCTGTGTCCCTTTCAGATTAGGAAAAGTCTTTTCAGGCTTTACTGTGGTAATTTTGTTTTGCTCTGTGAATACATAGGAAAATTCTGTAAAACTCAAGATCTGAAAAAAATGTTATTTATGGTAAACATTGCTACTCTCAGATTTAGCAAAACTCAAGAGCATGATTGAGGAGGATGGTTATCTTTTTGCTGTTGATATTGCGAATGGCACTTTCCTGTGTTTCCTTCAGCTTTTTGGCTCAAGGGCTCCTCCGTTTCAGCCTTAGGTATGCTGGACATAGGAAGGCGTCTCCATCCAGGCTTTCCTGGCTTGGTCATTTTTAGCTGTACAGTACTTACTTTTCCATTTCTCATTAATTTCTTTTGTCCCTATTTAAAATGGGAATAGTTGTTTTTATTATGTCATTACGTGCTTTATAGTCAATTCTTTAAAAATATCTTAAAATTTATTTTTATTTTATGACTGTTCTGTTTGTGTGTTTGTCTGTTAACCACTTGCATGCCTGATGACTGAGGGGACTGAAAGAAGTCATTGTATCCCCTGGAACTGGATTTACAGATGGTTATGACCTGCCAGATGGGTGCTGGGACTTGAACTCAGGTTCTTTGGGAAGCAGCCAGTGCCCTTCACACCGAGCCATTTCTCCAGCCTCTTGATTTTGACTCTTTTCATGAACACAGTTCTCAGAAACTTGACTCATTCTGAGTAATAAACACGGGCTAACCAAGTACAAAATCGGTGGTTTAGAGTTACATTCATTATTTTCTTGCTTTACTTAGTAAAGAGGGCCTTGTAGGAGCAGAGCCAGACTTTATGCCTCTCATCGGAGTTGCCAGTTTTGCATTTCTGGGTGAAATGCTTACAAGTTTCTAGATCTGGTAATCTCGTATCCACGTGGATACTCGTGAGGAAATGGAAAATGTTCTGTAAGCGCTGGTTTTATCTTGGCTCCTTTTCCTGTTTCCACTCTTAGGTAACTAGTTCTCCCAACTGTACAGACATGAGTAACATCTGTCAGCCAACAGAGTTCATCTCCCGACACAACATTGAGGGAGTGTTCACTTTCGTAGATCATCGTTGTGTAGCTACTGTTGGCTACCAGCCACAGGTGAGCAGGGGAGTTGCTAAGTTCTCGATCCTTAGGCCTCTGTTTTCTGTGACCAGTGTTGAGGTTACATGGCCAGCCAATTCCAGGGGTGACCAGAACATAGCAGTCCAGTTCAGAAGAAGAGATGCTGCTGTGCGGGTAGCAAAATCTCGCCTCCGCTTCCTGCCATGCCAGTCCTCAGAGAGAAGTAACTGTGTGTAAAACCCTGTGGAAATAGTGGGCATACATTTATACTTAGTTTTTATTACTAACATTCATACAGATAATCCCAAACTACTTATGTTAATTACTGTAGTGTAAGTGCCCTTATTTAGGAAACATATAATTGCTAATGGATAATAGCCTGAATTAATGTAAGTTTAGCGCTGGTTATTATAATGATCTCCTGCAGTAGTAGATCAGTTAACTAGCCCTGATTTAGATGACCTGTCTTATCTCTGTGAGCCTGGCTTTAAGTATGTGAACTGGTCAGTGAAAAAGTCTTGAAAATGAAGAACAAGGTTGGAGGATTTACTTAGAACCCTGATGAAACACTTCCTGTAAAGCTGCTACCAAAGCACTATGGTGCTAATGTGCTGATCTGTTCTGATGAGTAGGCCAGAAGAGAGTTCTTTACATTCATGGTCATTGGATTTTCAGCAAAGGTGTAAGACAGTTCAAGGGGAAAGATGTAATAAATGGTTGTGTAGGTATCAGGTTCCATATGCCCCATCATCACCCCTAAAAGTCGTCATACCACAGACTGAGACTAACTCAAAACCCTAAATGTGTAGGTACTAAAGTTAGAAATAAGCTTCTAGAAGGGAATCTTTGTGTGTGCGCATAGGTAAGAAGGCCAGGGCCCAGCCTTCAGGGGTTCACCGGGTATTAGTCATCTTTCTGCTTTGAGGCTACATCTCTCATTGGCCTGGACCTTGCCAAGTAGGCTAGGCTTGCTGACGACTGAGCTCCCGTGATCCAGCTATTTCTGGTTACTCTGAGATTATGAGAATATACCACACTTTGACTCTATTTTATTTTTTATTTTTATTAGTTTAAAATAATTAAGTTAAGTCTTAATTAAATTAAGAATTAAGTCTCATGTTTCGACATATCTCATGTTGCCTTGGCTAGATTAGAACTCACTGTAGACCAGGCTTACCTCAAACTCAGAGCTGCCTGCCTGTTGTATGTGTATATATGAGTGCCTGAATTATGTGCAGCATGTGTTTACAAAATGGTAGCACGGAGACCAGAGACTACCCTGGAACCCCTGGAACTGGATGCCAGGTGGTTAGAACGCTGTCTTGATAAGCACTGCTTTACAGGAAGTGTTGGATCTCTCAGGAATGAGCCGTCACTCCTGCCCCACCTGGATCCCCACCCCCTACCTTTTTTGAAAATGTATATTCTAAGGACCAGACTCAGGTCCTCGTGCTCGGAAAGCATGAGTGTTATCTACAGGCTTAACTTTTTCCATCTCTGTCTCCCCCTCACTCACTCCCCCACCCCCCACCCCCCCGCACCCAAATCTCTTCTTAGGCTAGCCTCAAACTGGAACTCTTTCTGTCCTAGCCTAGATGCTGAGAGTCTAGAGTTCACCATGACTGGGAAAAATTCCCCTCTAAGATGACATCATTGAAAGAGCTAGTAAGATGACCATGAGAAAAAGCTCTGTAATTTTAATTGTTACAGTCTACAAATGCAAGTACATATATGACCCACAGAATGTGAGAGGAATTAAGAGTCCGTTCTCCCCACCGTGTGGGTTGCAGAGATGGAGCTGAGACCACCAGGCTCAGTGGCAAGTCCTCCTGAACCCTGTCGCTGGCCCTGGCCTCCTGTTCTCTTGTTCCTGTTTACTTTGTCCTGCATACACCTGTTTATAGAAGGATAAAAAGAAGAAGTAACATTCGCATATCTAGCTGATAGGAAGATTAGGTGACCATAAAAAGTGTTTTACTTTTCTCTCTTCTAGGAGCTCTTAGGAAAGAATATTGTAGAATTTTGTCATCCTGAAGACCAACAACTTCTAAGAGACAGCTTTCAGCAGGTAAAGTTTATCCTGGTTTGGGTCTGAGTACATATTTTGATCAATTCTTTGTGTTAATTCCAGATACTTACTGATCAGTGTTCAGTGAGCACTGTGGTGGACACTGTAATTCTCTTCATGCTTAGCTTATATTTTTAAGAAATAAAAAACAGTTCTACTTTGAAACTAGACAAAATCCAAGATATTTCTGTTTTGGCTTTATCTAAGAAATTGTCTTCAAAGCATTTAAAATATTATCTACTTCACTGACCTTATTTTAGATTGTAGCAGGACAGTTTTCTCAGAATTTTATAGATAATTGAAAGTTAACTCAGTTGTAACTAGTTATAATTTTCAGACACTGAGCTCCTGAAAATACTTGGTGAATATAATAGACTAGGCTATAGTAACAGTTCTTTCTCTTTTTACAAGATAATTATATCTTGATGCTGTTCTTCCTGTTATAATGGGTATAGTGACACTTAAGGTAGAAGCTTATGGGAAGGTTAAATAAGTAAAGCCATAAGGCACACATAGCTTAGTATTTGGTACATGATTGTACTAAACTAAATGTTAGTTGCTAATATTCTTTATTGTTAGAGATGGAGAAGTAAGATTGTCTTCTGTTCCATAAGAACAGGTACTAAAACATTAACCAAACTTAAGGCTTCCTGTAGGGGTTTTTTGGAAACCAAAATTCTCAAGTTTTAAATTGAAGAGCTGGGATTGATAAGTAATGTGTAAAATGTATTTAGTGTCACCGAACTGAAATTCCTGGTACAGTCATACAAAGCCAGTTCACCAAGCATGTCTGCAGCAGACTTCAGGGGAAATATGGAAACACCGCCTCTGTGCTCCCCAGCCCCCACCCCCCAACTGTCCAGTCATGCAGTCTGCAGTTCTGGACTAGATATACGTCCCCCCTTAAATTCCTCTTCCTCTTGTTTGAACATTGAAGAAGACAGATGCCCCAAGGGCAACAACACAAGAGTCGTAAGGTTGTAAAAACGGGAAGATTATTAACTTTCTTTTTTTTTAAGTCCACTGATGGATGAAAACCCTTTCAGGTGGTGAAATTAAAAGGCCAGGTGCTGTCTGTCATGTTCCGATTCCGCTCTAAGAACCGAGAATGGCTCTGGATGAGAACCAGCTCCTTCACGTTCCAAAACCCTTACTCGGATGAGATTGAATATATCATCTGCACCAACACCAATGTAAAGTATGTCCCTCCGGTCTCTCTCGTACTGGGTTGTTTACCCTGTAGCAACCCTGGGGGGCTCAGTCAGGGCACAGCTTACCTTTATCATGCTCTCTCCTTCTCTTCAACTTGGATTTACAAATACTATCAGCTTGAGATTTCTCATACAACAACCGTCTGTATGAGTTAAGAGAGCAAGGTGGGATTTGTTTGCTGTTGACACGTGTTATTAATTTGTGTACGTCACATACGGACGGGCATGTATGAACATGTCTGACCATCAGAGTACAACTTGGAGGAGTGGTTCTCTGCTTTTACCAACTGGGTCCCCAGCATGGAATTCAACTGGTCAGCCTGGTGGCAAATACCTTTTCCCACCAGGCCACCTCACTGGCTCCTGGTAGAGTAAGTGTTAATAAGCAGCAGCAGCTCATGCTATGGGCAGGGCTTTCATGACTGCCCACCTGCTGCCCCTGCCGTGCACTCAGTGAACTTCTGTTCTTTTCAGAAGAGCTTGCAAGTCAGCTTGAAACAGCAGTTCAGAGATTAGTTCTGGAGACGGAAAGATTCTCGTTTCACTTTCCTGAATTTTGTTTATTTAGTTATAATTTTACTTTTACTTTTTTTTAACTTACTCTCATTTTATGTGCATTGGTATTTTTCTGGCTGATCTGGAACTCTTATTTGTAGACCAGGCTGTCTGTGAACTTACAGATATCCCCCTACCTCCCTGAGTGCTGAGGTTAAATGTGTGTTTTATTTGGCTCTAGGATTTTGTTTTATCCACCAATGTTTTGCTTTTCGTCTGAAACAAGGTTGGGCAAACTTTTCTCTGAAGGACATATGAAATACATACTTAAGCCTTGGGTGAACCGTGTTGTCTTTACTGCAGCTGCGCAGCTGTGCTGTTGTCCTGTTGAAACAGGCACAGAAAGAATATGGCTGCGCTCTTTCAGTCTTTATATATGAAATAGGCAGTAGACTAGATCCATGCGTCAAAGCTTGCTGCAGAGCGTCATCACGTCCCACTCGTTAAATTCTGCTCCTTTCTCTCAGCTTGCTCTTTGTTGGTAGTAGTCTTGTCTGGTTTGTTTGTTTTTTGAGACAGGGTTTGTGTAGTTCTGGATGGTCTAAAACCAGTAGACCTGGCTGGACTTGAACTCACAGCAATCATTTTTTCTTCTGCCTCATGAGTTTAAGGATTACAGGTGTGTACCACCATGCCAAGCTTTTAGATTTGTTTTTTCTTTAATTTTTTTAATGATTTATTTATTTTTTAATTTTATGTACATTGGGAGGGTTTCAAATCCCTTAGAAGTGGAGTTACAAACAGTTGTGAGCTGCCATGTGGGTGCTGGGAATTGAAACCGGGTCTTTTGGAAGAGCTGACAGTGCTCTTAACCACTGAGCCATCTCTCCAGCCCCTTTCTTTAATTTTTTTTAAAGATTATTTTATGTTGTATGTTTGAGTGTTTTGCTCACACATATGTCTGGGCACCACATACATGTCTGATGTCCTTGGAGGTAAGAAAGGGATCAAACCCCTTGGAAGTAGAGTTGGTGACAGTTAAGAGAAGCCATGTGGGTCATGGGAACTGAACCTGGGTCCTTTCCGTGAACAGGAAGTGCTTTTAACCACTGTCCATGTCGCCGGCCCCTAGCTCTCAGCTTTTTAAAAAGTTTTCTTGAGGGCTAGAGAGATGGCTCAGAGGTTAAGAGCACTGGATGCTCTTCCGAAGATCCTGAGTTCAATTCCCAGTGACTACATGGTGGCTCCCAACCATCTATAATGAGATCTGGTATCTTCTTCTGGCCTGCAGGTGTACATGCAGGAAGAATAGTATATACATAATAAGTTTTCTTGAGGTGTATTATAGCACAAGCCACACATCCCACCCATTATACAGATAGTTTTCAGTTCATTACACATTAGAGCCATCTGTTTTCAGAATGTTCCATTCCTACTCCAACACTGAGTGAGTGTACTAAAATTGGCCAGTCTCCCCTTTCTTCTGAAGTCTTAGATGTCTAAGTTAAGTTACTGTCTCTATAAATGTGCTTATTTTAGAGATGTCATGTAAACCACAGAATGTGGTTCCTTTGTGCCTCACTGTTTTCCTGTGTCACCCATGTGCTAGTATGTATTAGTACCTCATTTTGTTGGTGGTTTTGTGCATTAATATTCCACTGTATGGATGTGCATTATATGGACGTGGCTTTTTTGTTGTTTTAATTTTTTTCCTCTCTCTCTCTCTCTCTCTCTCATTCATTTCTTTGAGACAGGGCTTCCCTGTGTAGTCCTGGCTGTTCTAAAACTCACTCTCTAGATCAGTGAGTGATGGTGGCCTTGAACTCAGAGGTCCACCTTTGCCTGCCAAGTGCTGGAATTAAAGCCATGTGCCACCACACCTGGCATGAACTCAGTTTTTAAAGAGCAGATTGTAGTAGCAGGATTACAGTTTGGAAGTAGCCATGAAAATAATTTTACGGTTGGGGTTCACCACAGCATGAGGAACTTTAATAAAGGGTTGCAGCATTAGGAAGGCTGAGAATCACTGACCTGTACAGAGTTCCAGACAGTCAGGTCTACATATAGATACCCTATCCTAAAAAAGAGACAAACAAAAAGCTCAAATTGCTATAATGTATACATTCATATCAGTTTTTTACTTATTTTAAAAACACATTTGTGTTTTTTAAATATTCACAACACCCAGGTATCAAATAGATTGAATATTAATATATTCACAATACACAGGTATCAGATAGCTTGAAGGAGTTAGAAGGCACATGACGGGCTGGGGGTGTGGCTCAGTTGGTAGAGTGCCTGCGTAGCATGCATGTGGACCTGAGTTTGGTCCCCAGCACCTCATAGACTGAATATGATGGTGCATGTTTGTGGTCTCAGGTGCTTGGAGGTAGAGTCAGGTGATTGGGAATTAAAGGTCACCATACTTCTGGGTTTAAACTAGCCTGGGCTATGTGAAACCATGTTTCAAGATAACAAACAAATTAAAAAAACAAACAAAACAAAACAGAATGAGCCCTTGTTTCTTAGGACATAGTTACAGTTTGTACTAGTATGTTTTGTTAGCTGTTTGCTGAATCTGAGGCCATAAGTTACCTATGGGACTGGACTTGATAAAGATCTGTTAGTGATTGTTCCACCTTACAGGTCAATATATAGAGTTATCGTACTGAGTCATTCCTTGTTTCTCTTTCTCTGTTCTCCTCCACTTTGTTTTTCTAGGAACTCTAGCCAGGAACCACGGCCTGCACTGTCTAACACAATCCAGAGGTCACAGCTAGGTCCAGCAACCAATTTATCCCTAGAGATGGGTACAGGGCAGCTGGCGTCCAGGTAAGCAATGGTGAAATACTTCACTTTTGAGCACTCTGTAGCCAGGATGTGTTAATATGCAGTCACATTTTTTGTTGTTGCTTCACGTGGTTTACTTTTTATAGGCTTTTTGTCCAAATTCTTTGTTAAAATCTTTTTTTCCATATTGCTTCCCATACTGATATTTGACCTATAGGCAGCAGCAGCAGCAGCAAACAGAATTGGATATGGTACCAGGAAGAGATGGGCTGGCCAGTTATAATCATTCCCAGGCAAGTGTGCACCTTTTTTTTTTTTTTTTTTTTTTTTTTTTTTTAAAAGTGTGTCCCTTTTTTTTTTTTTTTTTTTTTTTTTTTTTTAAGAAGGTAGTGAACCTTTCTTTAACTGTATCTCAATGCTGGCAGGATAGATTAGTGGTTAAAATAGTGCTGCTCTTGCAGAAGGCCCAAGTTCAATTGCTAATATAGCTCATAATCAGCTGTGACTTCAGCTCTGGGTCTGATGCCTCTGACCTGTGTAGTGCTATATTCATGTATATACACATAAACATAATTTAAAAGAGACAGATAAATCTTTAAAAAAATATTTACCAGTACCAGTGAAAATGTGTGTTTTGTTTAAAATTGGACATTATTGAATTACCATTTTAACCATTTATTGATTATTCTTATTGCTTTGTTCCATAGGTTTCTGTCCAGTCTGTGGCAACTGCAGGACCAGAGCATAGCAAGCCCCTTGAGAAGTCAGATGGCCTCTTTGCCCAGGACAGAGATCCAAGGTTTTCAGAAATGTATCCAAACATCAGTGCAGGTACAGGTCTCTTCCGCAGACTCCTTTCACTGTCTGATTTCAGTTCTCACTGGTGGGACTGCTGCTGCCCAGTCAGTCATCTTCCAGCGTGCTTCCTCTGAAATTACAGTACTTGATGAGTACATAGGAATTTATTAAACTATATGCTGCAGCCCCTTGATGGCCCTCCCCCAACTCCTTTTGGTCTACAGATCAGAGTAAAGGCATCTCCTCCAGCACTGTCCCTGCCACCCAACAGCTATTCTCCCAGGGCAACTCATTCCCTCCTAACCCCCGGCCGGCAGAAACTTTCAGGTGAGCCCATATGTGTGTGCTGCTTGGCAGGGCTCTGTGGATTCAGCTGAATCCACATGTCAGTCTTCCCTTGCTTCTCTGGTCGTTTCAGACAAAACGGTAGACCTTACTGGACCTAGGCTGAGACAAAGAAGCTGCTTCTTCCTCCTGTTTTTTTTTTGCACCTATTCTATTGCCTTGTTCTAGGTTCCATCTCTGTGTGGTCAGTGTGTGGCTGTCAGTCTTTCTTGTGCTTTTTTGATTTATCAGGTTTTCCTTAACTGCAAGGAAATCAGAGGAATCTAGGGATAGGATTTGTCCTTTGATTCATAGCTTCTGTGATAGAGTCACCTTTTAATCCTTTATCTCTGTATTTGTTTCCTCCTAGGAATAGTGGTCTGAGCCCCCCCGTAACCATTGTCCAGCCATCATCTTCTTCAGGGCAGATGTTGGCCCAGATTTCTCGACACTCCAACCCTACCCAGGGATCAGCACCAGCTTGGCCTGCTAGCACCCGTCCAGGCTTCTCTGCCCAGGTAAAGCCTCTTCTCTGTCTGACCTTGTATGTTGTATTTTGTTTGTTAGGATCTTTTTTTTTTTTCCTACAGGTAAATTTATTATTGTCATTTTAGCTACTTCCGCTCCACTTTCTGTTCTTGATCTTTTGATTTTCATCTTTGTTGAGAGTAGCCAAATAATTAAAATACCAGGGAACTTCCCAAACTCTGATTAGAGCCCAGGGTTTTCACGTGTCACCTTAGTCAGAGCTGTTCATTCAGAATTCTTTGAACAACTTTGATTACAAGCTTGTTTGGAGTAAATTCAAAGAGCTTGTCATTGATGAGGGCCATGTAGTACAGAACCAAAGCAGAAAATTAGTAATTGTATTCACTGATTTGTGAAAAGATAGTATCATGTGTATAACACATAGTGAATATGTTAGGCTTATTTGTTACTGTGCATTTCCCTCATGTAAATAATATTTTTAAAAGTTAAAAAAAAAGAAAAAAGAAAACTCAAACCTAGAATTGTTGCATGCATATTTTATTTGTGTGAAATGCACCAGAAAGTCATCCATTACTCTGCTGGCCAGAGTGAGCGTTGATGGTGAAGACAGTTTCTGCCATGGTTTTCAGGGCTCGGACATAATCAAGCATATACTGTCTGCTAGGAGTTACTTTTTAATGTGCTATTTACACACATCTGTAGAAATGATGATTCCTCAGACACTGTTAAGCTGATGACTAGTCTCTT